>NC_053022.1:572594136-572962887 GCF_003073215.2 Triticum urartu | reverse complement strand
AAGATGCCCCGATCGGTTGAACCTATGCCTTCCCCAAACCGTATGAACCTGAAAGTTTTCGGAGTCATACTCTTCTATTGTTTCGCCAGATAAAATTTCTACACTACAACTTCATCAAAAGCGAGAAGTAAAATGAAAGGTTATGTGAGGGAGTCCTGGATTAGGGGGTCTTCGGACAGCTGGACTATATCCTTTGGCCGGACTGTTGGACTATGAAGATACAAGATTGAAGACTTCATCTCGTAGGACTCTACTTGGCGTGGAAGGCAAGCTAGGCAATACGGATATGTATATCTCCTCCTTTGTAACTGACCTCGTGTAACCCTAACCCCCTCCGGTGTCTATATAAACCGGAGGGTTTTAGTCCGTAGGACAACATACAATCATACCATAGGCTAGCTTCTAGGGTTTAGCCTCTCCGATCTCGTGGTAGATCAACTCTTGTAATACTCATATCATCAAGAATAAATCAAGCACGACGTAGGATTTTACCTCCATAAAGAGGGCCCGAACCTGAGTAAAACATCGTGTCCCCTGCCTCCTGTTACCATCCGCCTTAGACGCACAGTTCGGGACCCCCTACCCGAGATCCGCTGGTTTTGACACCGACATTGGTGCTTTCATTGAGAGTTCCACTGTGTCATCGCCATAAGGAAGGATGCCTCGTCTTGTTGTTAAAAATAACATTACCGCCGAGGGAGCCCTGGCTGTCGGCCAAACTCGGTGTCGACATTGGTGCTTTCATTGAGAGTTCCTCGGTGTCGTCGCCGTTAGGCTTGATGGCTCCTAAGATCATCGATAGTGATGCAGTCTAGGGTGAGACTTTTCTCCCTGGACAGATCTTTGTGTTCGGCGGCTTCGCACTGCGGGCCAACTCGCTTGGCCATCTGGAGCAGATCGAAAGTTACGCCCCTGGCCACCAGGTCAGGTTTGGAAGCTTAAACTACACGGCCGATATCCGCGGAGACTTCACCTTCGACGGATTTGAGCCCCTACCTTGTGCGCCATGCGGTCACGATGAGTACGATTTAGCTCTACCATCGGACCGTATTCAGGAGATCGCACCGGCAGCCGCTCCGAGCCTCAATTCGGAGCCAGTTGCGCCATCCATGGACGGGTGGATAGACCCCGCCACGGAGGCCGTATCCTCAGTGGCAATCGAGCCGAATATCGACCTTACCCTTCACAAGAGCCGTGTTGCCAAACTGCCAGATCCTTCTCCGGCCCCGGACTCCGAACCGCCTGTGCCCGTTCCTGTCAAATCCGATTGGGCGCCGATCACGGAGTTTACCTCCGTGGATATTATTCAGCACTCTCCCTTCGGCGACATACTGAACTCATTAAGGTCTCTCTCCTTGTCAGGAGGATCCTGGCCGAACTATGTCCGGCAGGATTGGGATGCGGATGACGAAGAAATTCGCCGCCCACCCACCACCCACTTAATAGCCATTGTCGACGATTTAACCAACATGCTCGACTTTGATTCCGAAGACATCGACGGTATGGACGACGATGCGGGAGATGAAGAGGAACCACTGCCCACAGGGCACTGGACGTCCACCTCATCATATGATATATACATGATGGACACACCCAAAGAAGGCAATGGCGACAAGACAACGGAGGATGACCCCTCCAAGAAGCAACCCAAGCGCCGGCGTCAGCGGCGCCGCTCTAAGTCCCGCCAAGGCAAAAGTGGTGATACCGGCACCGGAGATAATATCACTCCGGACAGTGCCGAAGACAACAACAATCCCCTCCAGCAAGATTTAGAGCAGGAGGATGGAGGAGCCAGCCCTCCTGAGAGAGCGACAGATGGAGAGGCAGAGGATGATAATTACATGCCTCCCTCTGAAGACGAGGCAAGCCTCGACGATGACGAATTCGTCGTTCCAGAGGATCCCATCGAACAAGAGCGCTTCAAGCACTGGCTTATAGCCATGGCAAATAGCCTTAAGAAACAGCAGCAGCAGCTTCAAGCTGATCAAGATTTGCTAGCTGACAGATGGACTGTAGTCCTGGTGGCTGAGGAATATAAACTCGAACGCCCCTCCAAGAGTTACCCAAAGCGCAGGTTGCTACCCCGACTGGAGGAGGAGGCACCGAAATCTACATCCCCGACGTATGACGCGGCTGATCGGCCACCTCGTGGCCGCGATAGAGAGACATTCTAGCCAAAAGCTCAGCCCGCACCCCGACGCCATTCAAATAAAAAGGCATGGGGAAATATGCCAGACCTGTGAGATGTATTGGAGGACAAAGAAAAACATGCAAGATCGATCTACGGATCATGAGGGCGCGCCACTATGCGAGACGATAATCGTCACGCTGGATACAGTAAAAGTAAGTCCGGCCGGGCCGAACACAGCGGGCAAGACTCATTCGAGCTGCGTCGCGACATAGCCCAGTACAGAGGCGCCGCACACCCCCTATGCTTCACAGACGAAGTAATGGATCATCAAATCCCAGAGGGTTTCAAACCCGTAAATATAGAATCATATGACGGCACAACAGATCCTGCGGTATGGATCGAGGATTTTCTCCTGCACATCCACATGGCCCGCGGTGATGACCTACACGCCATCAAATACCTCCCACTCAAACTCAAAGGACCAGCTCGGCATTGGCTCAACAGCTTGCCAGCAGAGTCCATTGGCTGTGGGAAGATCTGGAAGCTGCATTCCTCGACAACTTTCAGGGCACTTATGTGCGACCACCAGATGCCGATCACTTGAGCCACATAATTCAGCAGCTAGAAGAATCTGCCAGGCAATTCTGGACACGGTTCCTAACAAAGAAAAATCAAATCGTCGACTGACCGGATGCAGAGGCCCTAGAAGCTTTTAAGCACAACATCCGCGACGAGTGGCTCGCCCGACACCTTGGCCAGGAAAAGCCGAAACCTATGGCAGCCCTCACGACACTCATGACCCGCTTTTGTGCAGGAGAAGATAGCTGGCTGGCTCGCAGCAATAACATATCAAAGAACGATGGTACTTCGGATACCAAGGATGGCAATGGCAGGTCACATCGCAACAAACATAAGCGCCGCATTAACAGCGACAATACTGAGGATACGGCAGTCAATTCCGGATTCAAAGGCTCTAAACCCGGTCAGCGGAAAAAGCCATTCAAAAGAAGCACTCCGGGCCCGTCCAATTTGGACCGTATACTCGATCGCTCGTGCCAAATACATGGCACCCCAACAAGCCAGCCAACCACACCAACAGGGATTGTTGGGTGTTCAAGCAGGCCGGCAAGTTAAATGCTGAAAACAAAGATAAGGGGTCACATAGCGATGACGAGGAGCAGCCCCGGTAGCGGAACACCGGAGGACAGAAGAGGTTCCCCCCACAAGTGCGGACGGTGAACATGATATACGCAACCCACATCCCCAAGAGGGAGCAGAAGCGTGCGCTCAGGGACGTATATGCGTTGGAGCCAGTCGCCCCAAAGTTCAACCCATGGTCCTCCTGTCCGATCACCTTCGATCGCAGGGACCACCCCACTAGTATTCATCATGGCGGATTCGCCGCACTGGTCCTAGACCCAATCATTGACGGATTTCACCTCACTCGAGTCCTAATGGACGGCGGCAGCAGCCTGAACCTGCTTTATCAGGACACAGTGCGCAAAATGGGTATAGATCCCTCAAGGATCAAACCCACAAAAGCGACCTTTAAAGGTGTCATACCAGGTGTAGAGGCCCATTGCACAGGCTCGGTCACACTGGAAGTGGTCTTCGGATCCCCGGATAACTTCCGAAGTGAAGAGTTAATCTTCGACATAGTCCCGTTCCGCAGTGGCTACCATGCACTGCTCGGGCGAACCGCATTCACGAGATTCAATGCGTTACCGCATTATTCATATCTCAAGCTCAAGATGCCAGTACCTCGGGGGGTCATAACAGTCAATGGAAACACAGAGCGCTCTCTCCGCACGGAGGAGCACACTGCAGCCCTCGCAGCAGAAGCGCAAAGCAGCCTCTTAAGGCAGTCCACTAGTTCGGCAATTAAGGACTCGGACACCTTCAAGCGCGCCCGGAGTAATCGGAAACTGGACCGTCTGGCACGTTCCGAGCTCGCATAGCAATGCGGCCCCCACCCCGGTCCCAGCCAAACGGCAAAATCCATGCCACGCTTAGATAATTACGCATTAAAAATACCATGGGCATAGGTGGGGAGGGGGCACGACTACGGCACGCCCCAAGATGCGGCTTCAACCGCACTAGGGGCTTCCCGCTTGGTTATTTTTCTCTTTCAGGACTTTAATCTCTTGAAACCCTGTCCGGCAGCATGATTGCCGAACACATGATGCAGCAACCAAGGAGGCAGAAAGCTACGTCACACCACGGAACTCCCAGGTGGATTACGATAATGAGTGAAATATTTGCTTTAATACTATTCCTCAGCTTGCCCTTGGAAGGGACATATCAAACAGTCCTAATTTTTGCTTACCGCACTACTTGTATCATTCTGCTTTAATGCACCTTTTTGAATAAACAATGCATAACATTAAGACTATTATTGCATTCTTCCTTTCTATATATATATGTTCATTCATGACATCTAGCATCCGTACACTCTGGTACGGCCAATACGCTAGGGGCTTAAGCATACCCCATAATGCAGCATGAGAAGTCCGAACACTTTCGACAGTGCGGCACCCCGAACTTATAGTATTATATGCATCAGCTCCGAATCATGTCTTGGGTCAATAGTTGGGTTTGCCCGGCTCCCATGTTTTGGTACCTTACGTTCCGCTATATCGGCTAAGGTAGCACTGGGAGAACTACTGTGATTGTGCCCCGGTTCTGCTGGGCTAAGCACCTCACTAGAGAAAGCTAAAACTGACTGTCATGATAAGGCGAGAGACTAGTCGCTGTTCGAGAGGTTTCGAGTCCCTAAAGACTTATGCCGCTTAGAGCGAGGAGTCGGACCTGTCCGGCTTAAGGCGTGTATTGCGCCCCGAATTAGGCCTTCCGAATACTAGGGGCTTCGCCGAAATTTAAAATTATAGAATTCTATGGCTAAGTGAGAGTGATAATGCATTATAGTACGATTGCCTTGTTCGTTGTGCTGAGCACCTCCCTCGAAGGACCCAAAAATGGGAACAAGAGTGCTCAGGTTTATCCCGAACACCCTAGCACTCGTGGCGTGGGGGCAGAAGCCGACGACTAGCTATCTCTCAGATTTGATAAACAGCCGAACAGAAGGTAATATTTTAAATTCAAACAAGCGTTGCATAGCGCATATGAACAAGTTTTCATAATACAGGATTACACGAGCAAGTTTACTCAAATATTACATTTTTCATACACTCGTCCTCTACGAGACGGGCACCCTTCAGGACACCCTCATAGTACGTCTCGGGGTGGCGATGCTCCTTGCCGTGCGGCGGCCCTTCTTTCACCAGCTTCACGGCGTCCACCTTGGCCCAGTGCACCTTCGCACGGGCGAAAGCCCGGCATGCACCTTCGATGCAGACGGACCTCTTGATGACTTCCAGCCATGGGCAAGCATCCACAAGCCGCCTCACCAGGCCAAAGTAGCTGTTGGGAAGGGTGTCACCAGGCCACATCCGAACAATAAAGCCCTTCGTGGCCTATTCGGCCGCCTTGTGCAGCTCGACCAGTTGCTTCAGCTAGTCGCTCAGAGGCATCGGGTGTTCGGTCCCAGTATACTGAGACCAGAACAGCTTCTCCATTGAGCTTCCCTCCTCGGCCTGGTAAAACTGTGCGGCATTCGAAACGCTGCGGGGCAAATCTACGAATGCTCTTGGAGAGCTCCGGATTCGAGTAAGTAACAAGTAATTTACTTTCACATGCTTGCTTTGCATATAGAATGCCTTACCCGCCGCTATCTTCTTCATCGCATCAATCTCCTGGAGGGCGTTTTGGGCTTCGGCCTTAGCACTCTTTGCACTCTCAAGGGCCACGGCAAGCTCGGACTCTCGCGTCTTCAAGTCAAGCTCCAACGCCTCGTGCTTCGTCACGAGAGCGTGGAGCTCTTACTGCACCTCGCCCACCCGTGCCTCTTGTTTTTCCCGCTCGGTGCGCTCCTGGGCCGCATTGTTTTCGGCCTCGGATAACGCTTGCTTTAGGGTCGCCACCTCGGTCGTGGCCCCTGGCAAATTTATGATGATCCTGTCATTTTGCAGTCACATTCTTTTTATATATATCCATAGACTAGGTACTACTTACCTTTGTTCTCCTTGAGTTGCCTCTTGGCAAGGCCGAGCTCTTCCTTGGACCCTTCGAGGTCCTGCTTCAGTGCCGCGACCTCCGCAGTCAGTGCGGCAGAGGCCAGCAGCGAATCCTGCATACGCATATAGACATACTTACATTAGACTCCTGCGATATTGTTTGATCCTCTATTCGGCTTTTCTTTGTGAACACCGAACAGAGCATCAGGGGCTACTGTCTATGCGGTAATACTTTTCCTATATTTCAAATACTTACCTCAAAGCTTGTTAGAAGGCTGGCACAGGCTTTAGTCAGTCCGCTCTTGGCGGACTGAACCTTCTGGATCACCGCACTCATAATAGTGCGGTGCTCTTCGTCGATGGAAGCGCTGCGAAGCGCTCCCAGCAGATTGTCCGATGCCCTTGGATGGGGAGAGGTCACCGGCACTGGCGTCTTGCCCCTTTTGGAAGGAGGCCGCCTGCCCGAGTTCGGAACCACTGGGGGTTCTGGCACGGTGTTCGGCTGAGGGCCGAACTCGGAGCCCTCAGGAGCCTTACTCCCTCTACTCCTGGAGTCCGGAAGGTCACCTTGAGGCGCCTCCGGGATTGTCTCCCCTCGACCCGGTGCCTCTTGTGACAATACCTCGGCATTGTCCGTCGGGCACGGGGAGGTGGCGGTCGGAAGTGGATCGCTATCCATATCCGACGAGTCCAAGGAGCCGCCCGACGAAGATACGTCGATACGGGCTTGGGGTGGTCTGCATAATCATATTCGGCGTTCGGGGAAGCGGTGCAACGAAGGTATGCTATGAGTTACTCTGGTATTTGAATACTTACGACTTCGCCAGGAGCTTGGCCCTGAGCAACCACTGGTCTTCACCTTCAGCGGCGGTGGTGGAGTAGTCCGGAAGGAGGGTTCTCCCCTTCTTGGACCCTTCGCCCCCCCCAGTCGGGGCGGCCTTCCTTTTCTTGTCTCCCCCGACTAAAGGGGGAGCATCTTCATCTTCCTCCTCGTCTTCGGGGGAGGAGTGCGTCGCGGAGTTATCGGACGATGAGTCCGATAACACCTGGCGTCGGGAACTCTTTCGGGTTCCCTTGGCCTTCTTGGTCTTCTCCGGCACCTTGTAAGGAGCTGGAGTCAGCATCTCCGTCAAGAGAGCGTCCGCAATGTCTTCGGGCAGAGGGGCCGGACAGTTAATCTGCCCCGACGTCTCCACCCAGTCCTGTCAAAGGCATGGAGCTCAGACCCCGCACATGGTTAAGCTAGGGGAAATAAATATCCTACCAGATGTATAGAACTCACCGAATGCGCTAGGCGCTTCGCACTTAGCCCATGGTCCTCGGTGAGAAAGGGAGGGACCTCGGCGCCCTTGAACAGCACCCTCCAGACGTCCTTGTGCTTCGTGTCGAAGAGCTCGCTCAGAGTCTGGTGCTGGGCCGGGTCGAACTCCCACAAGTTGAAATCCCGTTGTTGACACAGGAGGATCCGGCGGATGAGCATGACCTGGACTATGTTGACAAGCTTGAGCTTCTTGCTTGCCATATTCTGGATACATTTCTGGAGTCCGTCCAGCTCCACCGATGAACCCCAGGATAGGCCCTTCTCTTTCCAGGAGGTGAGCCGCGTGGGGATTCCGGATCGAAACTCGGGGGCCGCCACCCAGTTGGTGCCGCGCGGCTCGGTGATGTAGAACCACGCCGATTGCCACCCCTTTATTGTGCCCACGAAGGAGCCTTCAAGCCATGTAACATTGGGCATCTTGCCCACCATGGCTCCGCCGCATTCCGCTTGTTGGCCTCCCACCACCTTCGGCTTGATATTGAAGGTCTTTAACCACAGGCCGAAGTGGGGCCGGATGCGGAGGAAAGCCTCACACACGACGATGAACACCGAAATGTTGAGGATGAAGTTCGGGGCCAGATCATGGAAGTCTAGCCCGTAGTAGAACATGAGACCGCGGAAGAATGGATGGAGGGGAAACCCCAGTCCGCGGAGGAAGTGGTGGAGGAAAACTACCCTCTTGTGAGGTTCCGGGGTAACGATCTGCCCCGCAGCGGGCAGCCGATGCGCGATATTCGCGGCTAAGTATCCGGCTCCGCGCAGCTTCTTGATGTGTCCCTCCGTAACGGAGGAAGCCATCCATTTGCCTCCCGCTTCGGACATGTTTGGAGAAGGTTGAGGGGAAGGATGTGGACTTGGGCGTTAGATCTCGAGTGCGCAAGAATGGATGAGCAAGGAGGAAGAAGGCGTGGGTAGAAAAAGGTTAAACCTTATCCCTTTATAAGGGCGGCCGAAACGATGCGCCCCCACTAGCCTGGTAAAACTCGCTTATCCCCCAAGCGCCATAATTGATGGGCGGTTGGGTTACCCACGCCCATATTGATGAGAATCCCGTAATAAGGGGGACAGGATCTCTGCTTTGACAAGACGTGTCAAGAAACTGCCTCGCGTTATGTGTGGGGCTAGTTAAAGGAAACGGTTCGAATAATCACCGGGCCATGGCATAATGTCATGTTGCCGAAACGTGTCAGCAGATTAGATTTGTTGAAATATTATTCTCTCTACGGTGGTATGTGGAACTTATTTTGCAGGGTCGGACACTATCCTTGTATTCAAATTTTTCCGTGGTGTATTTGGAGGAGGAACC
Source organism: Triticum urartu (assembly GCF_003073215.2). Lineage (NCBI taxonomy): Eukaryota > Viridiplantae > Streptophyta > Magnoliopsida > Poales > Poaceae > Triticum > Triticum urartu. The sequence goes on along the minus strand of NC_053022.1, from coordinate 572,954,056 downwards.
CGCCTTGCAATGCCGAAGACAACACTGCGCGCCGGAGTCATCGTCATTGAAGCCTGGTTCAGGGGCTACTAAGGGAGTCCTTGATTAGGGGGTCTCCGGACAACCGGACTATATCCTTTGGCCGGACTGTTGGACTATGAAGATACAAGATTGAAGAGTTCGTCTCGTAGGACTCTACTTGGCATGGAAGTCAAGCTAGGCAATACGGATATGTATATCTCCTCCTTTGTAACCGACCTTGTGTAACCCTAACCCCCTCCGGTGTCTATATAAACCGGAGGGTTTTAGTCCATAGGACAACATACAATCATACCATAGGCTAGCTTCTAGGGTTTAGCCTCTCCGATCTCGTGGTAGATCAACTCTTGTAATACTCATATCATCAAGAATAAATCAAGCACGACGTAGGGTTTTACCTCCATCAAGAGGGCCCGAACCTGGGTAAAACATCGTGTCCCCTGCCTCCTGTTACCATCCGCCTTAGACGCATAGTTCGGGACCCCCTACCCAAGATCCGCCGGTTTTGACACCGACATTATGCATTGAAGAAGTGGGAGTCGACCTTGAGCCTTTGCATTCATGCCCATGGACCCGATGTGAAACGTATCATCGAAGCTTCTTGTAATGATAATAATCCCATTGTTATAGGTTTGTCTTGTGTCTATGTTTGGTCCTTTGCGATCGTGGTTCCGACCATATTGTTCTTCTTTGATCCCATTCTCGGACAAGTTGAAGTACTTGTCTTCTGCAGGACAATACACCTGTCCAACCTCTATTCTTCTCTACCTTCGAGTATATCCTATGCTACCTCGAGAATATCACAGAACTACATAACTTCTTATGAGTTCTTCATCAACTATTATTCTCGCCGATTCCAATCCCCCTCTGGTTCTGATTTAATAGTCACTCGAGAACACCGATAAGTGAATCGGTCCGCACTCTGATTAAATAACTCTAAGTAATTTTCGTTGCTTATGAGTTTAATAATCCTTCAAGTTATTCCTAACCTGATCGGCTATATCATTATCGTGCTAAATTTTAACTGTGCCACCCGGTCCTTATTCCCGGAGCACAACTTCCGATGATGAGCTAAGCTTACGTCGATTTACTCATCTTATCATCCCACCTCAAATAGCAATCTTGATTCCGAATTTGTGTCGTATCCATGGCTCCAATAACCCTTCGCTTCACCATTGCTTCTACTTGATGTCGTCGCTAGTCGATTACATCCGCATGGAACCTCTCAACAAATGTATTGTGATCGTCATCAACATTTTGACTCCTTACAGGATATCAATCGAATTCGTGGTGATAAGTACGATCCTCGTCCCTTGGTAAATTGAGTTACCATCGACAACATCCTTACCTTCCTTTCATCACAAACTTGTTAATGTCATGGATGCAACTTGCTATCTAGCTTGTATTATGTTCTACCTTGAATTATTACCATCCTTTACATCAAGGATGTTGTGAGAATTGTTACACCTCTTAATAATTCTTTGTGTAGTGATACTTATCACAAGCACCATTCTTTCTTGATCCCCGTATTGCCTAACCGAGAATATCGACAAGTGAACGATGCTGCTTGGACTCTTTAATTCAAGCAACCTGTTGCTTCGAAGTTAATGGTCGATAGTTTCATTCTAAGTCTCTTGCTTATTGAATCACCATTCAAACATTGATCGTGCTACCTAGTCCAGATTTCCTGGTGCACCCTTCTATCATTGTTAAATTGTGTATGTTTTCCTCGAGCATACCTCATTATATCATTTGATCTGACAAATGTTATTTTCCTTGTTCACATAGTTGTGGAAATCCATTTTTTGGAAATCTCAATGAACTGTCGCTGAGTCAATCAGCCACCTCCTCACCTCCTTGATTTAATGATGAACTCTTGTTTCGGAACTCACTTCCATAGTTCAAATTCCCGAGAATCTTACAATGTCATCTCGTTAATTTGTGTCGCACCTTTTTTTCTCAGCCATCCCGAGCCTGAGGTAACCTGGCACCAACCTAAACTAAATCTCGGCCAGATATGATGGTTGGAACATACTGGTCTTTTGACCTGATAAGGTGATGTCATGCCTAGCACACCTGGCCGAGGGGCCCAGTGTTACAGTTTCCTTTTAGAAAGGTTAGCCATTCTTCCATGAGGAAATTGTAGGACTTATTCTATAAGTTTTTTCTGATGAATCCTTTGTGTATCCAAGTCCAACCTTTGCTTGAAGACCATGTCAACGCTATCTTGAAGCATTTATGTGGTACTCCGGTTTTCAATAAGAACATTTGAAGCACAATGCTAAAATTTCTTTATTAATTACCCCAAACACCGTTGGATGGGTAATGTCATGATATTTCTCTCCCCTTTCCTAAAGGGTTTTCTACGTTATATCATATCATGGATATCATGCTCTGCTTGTCCTTGTGAAGCATATACCCCTGAAATATGTGTTTAAACACATTTTCCTTTCCATTGTTCTGTTTAAACCTGATAATCACTTTTCCTTTCCATTGGTTTGTTTAAACCTTCTTGTGATCTATATTATATAAGCAGTAATATATCCCTGCTTATGTAAACACCTCGTTGTACCACTCTGTCAGAAACACCCTGTTACTTTTGTTGATGACATTCCGGTAACCACCGATGGATGAGAACTTTGCCTACTGGTCCGCCTCATTCAACGAGCAGGAAAATGGTTCTCTTCGTCAATCGCCCTTGGTACCGATGTTGTTGCGGACATGACCGACAGACTATCCTCTGACATGCCTTGCTTACATGATCGTGCAAGATGTCACCCCCCTGGTCTACTTTTAACCCACATGGTGGGCCCATAACCCACAGGTCCCGTAGGATCGAAACCTGACTCTTCTGTATACACTGTTGCTAAAGTTATTTCTCACGCTTGGCTTCGTATGAAAATCCCGAACCGCCTTCCGAGAGTCGATCTATTCTGGTATCAGACACAATACTTATTACCGTTGCTCTGAACCCCTTTTCACACTTTGTTCCACACATTGGACGATTGTCTATCCGCTTCAAGCTTCATATTGAACCTTTACCTTTCTCTTGATGACTTTCTTGAATTTCAACTCGAGAGATGTCTCTATGCCACATTCATTGAGATACTCCCCCAGGTACCTATCAGGTGTTGAGCTTCGTCCTTCCGGAGTCTTTCCCCCCTTATTCCCACCTTAAATCTTGGGATGAGATTTCTTGTAGTGGAGGAAAATTGTGACGCCTGGATAATTAAGCTACAGTAAACTCCTGCTAATGACTGCCAAGTCATCAGAATTATTTTGCTAATCATCATTTTTTTCCAAATCAAACTCAAGTTCAAATTCAAATTTCTAGTCAAATTATTTTCTTCAAAAATTTAAAGACAAAAATGTTTGTTGGGTTGCAAATATTCACTAGCTAATTATCATGTAGAGACCAACATCATTCGACTCACCACTTAATCCCTAGGAAAATATAAAGTGGTCCAACAACATCTTAATTGGCTTATTCAATTTCTAAAAATGCTTGAACTATTCCTTTGGCTATGATACTTTTTATGAAACACTACAATGTTGTGCCTGATTTATGTATTAAGTTTAACATTCAACTAAATTCATTTGGTCACTCAAATTAATACGAAACAGTAGCTAACTTAGATACATGAAAGAAAAATAGAAATAGGGCCTAACTAACTGATGTGCCACCGGGCCTTTGATGACCACAATACTTTTGGCCCAGCCCAACTGACTTTCCTCCACCTCCCGCTACAGGAGACAGAGGACGCGCGTGTCACGCATCCATGGCGCCTCCACGCAGCCCCCTCTGGACCTACAAATAAGCCTCTCAAAAACCCTATCTCGTACCCATCCGATTACCTCCCATTCCCCATCGTACCCCCTCCTCCTCGGCTCGAAAACGAGCTCAAAGCTCGAGCGGTGACCGCGCTCATCATCGTCATTGTCGCGGCCATTGCCGTCCCCGCGCTAAGTTAGTGTGTCCACCGGCTTCCTCGCTGTCTTCAATGTCATCTACAAGGTCTAGACCGAGCCAGGGCATCACCAAATGACGGGATCGAGATCGTCTTCTTCCTTCTGCCGTTGTTTATTTCCGCCTCGATTCGCCGCCTCATGCAGCTACTAAACTCCCACCAGCCTTTCTTGCGCCTTGCTGTGAGCTCCGCCACCGAATCCCCTATTCCCCTCTCGATTTAGTCGTCATAGTTGTCTGATTATTGCCGTAGGCCGCCGTCCATAGCTGTCGGTCTCCGGCCAGTGGCCACGGCCACCGCGACCGTTGAGCCCCGCGTCGCCATTCCCCCTCGCTCCCTTGCCGCACGCCTGCGCGCGGCCTCGGCGCTGCTAGCCTCGCTCGTCGCTGCTGCAGCCTAGCGCTCGGCTTGCGCGCGTGTCCGCGCCGCCCGCTCCCCCGCTGCCTCCCACTACTACTGCTCTACCTGGCTGCCACCACCTACCACCTCCGGCCTCCCCTGCCGCGCCGCGCCAGCACCGGCGCCGCCCGCTACTGCCCGAGCCTGGCCCCCGCCTCCTCCTGCTGTTGCGCCCACGCTGCCATTACCCTGCGCCTTCCGCTGCTTACTGATTGGGCCGCCGCTGCTGCTCTGCCTGGCTACCGCCTACCGCCTCCGGCCTCCCCTTCCGCGCCCCGCCAGCGCCGGCGCCGCCCGTTGTCACCCGAACCCGGCCCCGGGCCCCCCCCCCCCCCCCCGGTACGCCCGCCAGAGCTCCAGATGGGCTCTTGTTTTCCGCGCCCACCGCCGTGAGGCCCGCCTCGCCTGCTGCTCCACCCTCCTGTTGCAGCACTCCGCCACGTTACCTACTCGTCGCGCCCTGGGCGTTGCCCTGCCTCTGACCCGCTGCCGCCGGCCACCCTCGCCTGCCTGCTTGCCGAGCCGCCGCGCTGGTCGCCGCTGCCTACAGCGCCGTGGCGGCCCCTGCCCGCTCGAGCGCTTGCGCGCCGGCCTGCTTGCTGGGCCATGGCCAGATAGGCCCCTGCCCTGTTAATTTAGCAGTAGGATTAGTTTAGGTTCAAGTTAAATCAATTAACTGCTAAGTGATACTGACACGTGGACCCACCTAGTTAGTTAGATTAATTAAAACTTGCTTAAAACTCACACTCACTGACAGTGGGTCCCACTAGATCCGTTGACTAGTCAAACATGCTGGCTGGGTCAGTCCAGTCACTTGCAGGTGGGTCCAGTGGACCCCCTTGACCAGTCAACGGTCCTAGTTGACTGCTGATACGTCTCCAATGTATCTATAATTTTTTATTGTTCCATGCTATATTATATCCTGTTATGGACATTATTAGGCTTTATTATACACTTCTATTTTATTTTTGGGCTAACCTATTAACCGGAGGCCCAGCCCGGAATTGCTATTTTTTTGCCTATTTCAGAGTTTCGTAGAAAAAGAATATCAAACGGAGTCCAAACGAAATGAAACCTTCGGGAACGTGATTTTCGGAACGAACATGATCCAGAGGACTTGGACCCTAAGTCAAGCAATCAACCAGGAAGGCACGAGGTAGGGGGCGCGCCTACCCCCCCCCCCCCAAGGCGCACCCTCCACCCTCATGAGGACCACGGTGCTCCACCGACGTACTCCTTCCTCCTATATGTACCTACGTACACCCAAACTACCAGATACGGAGCCAAAACCCTAATTCCACCACCGTAACTTTCTGTATCCACGAGATCCCATCTTGGGGCCTTTTCCAGAGCTCCGCCGGAGGGGGTATCAATCACAGAGGGCTTCTACATCAACACCATAGCCTCTCCGATGAAGTGTGAGTAGTTTACTTCAGACCTACGGGTCCATAGTTATTAGCTAGATGGCTTATTCTCTCTTTTTGGATATCAATACAAAGTTCTCCCCCTCTCTTGTGGAGATCTATTCGATGTAATCTTCTTTTGCGGTGTGTTTGTTGAGACCGATGAATTGTGGGTTTATGATCAAGTTTATCTATGAACAATATTTGAATCTTCTCTGAATTCTTTTATGTATGATTGGTTATCTTTGCAAGTCTCTTCGAATTATCAGTTTGGTTTGGCCTACTAGATTGATCTTTCTTGCAAAGGGAGAAGTGCTTAGCTTCGGGTTTAATCTTGCGGTGTCCTTTCCTACTGACAGTAGGGGCAGCAAGGCACATATTGTATTGTTGCCACGAGGATAACAAGATGGGGTTTATATCATATTGCATGAAATCCCTCTACATCATGTCATCTTGCTTAAAGCATTACTCTGTTCTCTTGACTTAATACCTAGATGCATGCTGGATAGCGGTCGATGTGTGGAGTAATAGTAGTAGATGCAGGCAGGAGTCGGTCTACTTGTCTCGGACGTGATGCCTATATACTTGATCATACCTAGATATTCTCATAACTATGCTCAATTCTATCAATTTCTCAATAGTAACTTGTTCACCCACCGTAATACTTATGCTCTCGAGAGAAGCCTCTAGTGAAACATATGGCCCCTGGATCTATTTTCCATCATATTAATCTTCCAATACCTAGTTATTTCCTTTTTCATTTATTTTACGTGCATCTTTATTTCTCTTTATCATAAAAATACCAAAAATGTTATCTTATCATATCTATCAGATCTCACTGTCATAGGTGACCGTGAAGGGATTAACAACCCCTTTATCGCGTTGGTTGAGAGGAGTTTATTTGTTTGTGTAGGTGCGAGGGACTCATGCATGGCCTCCTACTGGATTAATACCTTGGTTCTCAAAAACTGAGGGAAATACTTACGCTGCTCTGCTGCATCACCCTTTCCTCTTCAAGGGAAAACCAACACAGTGCTCAAGAGGTAGCAAGAAGGACTTCTAGCGCCATTGCCGGGGAGTCTATGCAAAAGTCAACATACCAAGTACCCATCACAAACCCTTATATCCTGAATTACATTATTTGCCATTTGCCTCTCGTTTTCCTCTCCCCCCACTTTACCCTTGCCGTTTTATTCGCCCTTTCTCTCTCCATCCTCCCTCTCTTTCTCTATTCGCCTCTTTTTGCCCGTTTCTTGTTTGCTTGTGTGTTGGTTTGCTTGCTTGTCACGATGGCTCAAGATAATACCAAATTGTGTTACTTTACCAATACCAACAACAATGATTTTATTAGCACTCCGATTGCTCCTCTTACCGATGCTAAATCTTGTGAAATTAATGCTGCTTTGCTGAATCTTGTCATGAAGGATTCGTTTTCCGGCCTTCCTAGTGAAGATGCCGCTACCCATCTGGAAAACTTCGTTGATTTGTGTGATATGCAAAAGAAGAAATATGTGGACAATGATATTGTTAAATTGAAGCTATTTCGTTTTTCGCTTAGAGATCATGCTAAAGCTTGGTTTTCGTCTTTGCCTAAAAATAGTATTGATTCGTGGAATAAGTGCAAAGACGCTTTTATCTCTATGTATTTTCCTCCCACTAAGATCATCTCTCTTAGAAATGATATTATGAATTTTAAGGAACTTGATCATGAACATGTTGCACAAGCTTGGGAGAGGATGAAATTAATGATACGTAATTGCCCCACACATGGTTTGAATTTGTGGATGATTATACCAAAATTTTATGCTGGATTGAATTTTGCTTCTAGAAATCTTTCAGATTCGGCCGAAGGAGGCACTTTTATGGAAATCACTTTAGGAGAAGCTACTAAACTCCTAGATAATATTATGGTTAATTATTCTCAATGGCACACTGAAAGATCTACTAATAAGAAAGTGCATGCGATAGAAGAAATTAATGTTTTGAGTGGTAAGATGGATGAACTTATGAAATTATTTGCTAATAAAAGTGTTTCTTCTGATCCTAATGATATTCCTTTGTCTACTTTGATTGAGAATAATAATGAATCTTTGGATGTGAATTTTGTTGGTAGGAATAATTTTGGTAACAATGCGTATAGAGGAAACTTTAATCCTAGGCCGTATCCTAGTAATTCCTCTAATAATTATGGTAATTCCTACAACAATTCTTATGAAAATTTTAATAAGATACCCTCTGATTTTGAATCTAATATTAAATAATTTATTACCTCACAAAATAATTTCAATGCTTTGATTGAAGAAACATTTCTTAAGATTGATGAGTTGGCTAGGAACGTTGATAGAATTTCTCTTTATGTTGATTCTTTAAAACTTAGATCTATTCCTCCTAAGCATGATATCAATGAGTCTCTCAAAGCCATGAGAATTTCCATTAATGAGTGCAAAGAAAGAACCGCTAGGTTGCGTGCTAAGAAAGATTGCTTTATAAAAGCGTGTTCTTCTAGTTTCCATGATAACAAAGATGAAGATCTAAAAGTTATTGATGTGTACCCTATTAAATCTTTGTATTGTAATATGAATCTTGATAATGATGGGACTGAATATGATCCACCTTTACCTAGAAGGCGTTCCAAAAATTCGGAGTCTTTAGATCTTCATGCTAAAATTGTTAAAAGTGGGATTGAAGAAGTCAAAACTTTAAATATTAATGAACCCACTATTTTGGATTTCAAGGAATTTAATTATGATAATTGCTCTTTGATAGATTGCATTTCCTTTTTGCAATCTGTGCTAAATTCTCCTCATGCTTATAGTCAAAATAAAGCCTTTACCAAACATATCGTTGATGCTTTGACACAATATTATGAAGAAAACATTGAGTTGGAAGTTTCCATCCCTAGAAAACTTTATGATGAGTGGGAACCTACTATTAAAATTAAGATTAAAGATCATCAGTTCTATGCTTTGTGTGATTTGGGTGCTAGTGTTTCCACGATTCCAAAGACTTTGTGTGATTTGCTCGGTTTCCGTGATTTTGATGATTGCTCTTTAAACTTGCACCTTGCGGATTCCACTATTAAGAAAATCACTTAAATCTCTTAAAAGGTCAAATGACCCCTGAAATTTTCCAAATTTGACATGACAGTTGTATTAGTACTACAAAATATCTCGTACATTTAAAACACCATCCGCTGCCACATTACTCCAAATCCGTCTTTCACAGCTAATAAAAAATATCTACAACATCACACGTAGTTGTTTTCTAGGAACAGTTTGTGATGAACATATCTGGGTCCATTTAAGTCTCCCTCCTTAAGCTTCGCCGGCTCGTCTGCTCCAGTGTCGGCAACCCCCGAATCCACGAATCTCGATCCCCATTCCCGCACCCCCTTCTTGCAAAGATGACGGTGTGAAAATGCTTCGTGAAGGCCCGTACGAAGGCCGTGCCCCCCCCCAAGCGCGGCCGCCTACGCCGAGAGTGCCGCCGCATCCGCTTTGACCGCGGCCGCTTCTGTCGAGAGGGCGTCTGTGGCAGCCGACAGGGTAGCTGTAGCAGCTGAGACGGCTGCAGGTGCTGCAACAAGGCAGCTGCAAACGCCGAGAGCGCTCGAGCTGCCATCCGTGCCGCCGATGTTGCCCTGGCCTGGGTCTAGGCCATCCACGCCAAGATCGAGGATGCACATTCCAAGATATTCCAGACCACCTTGGACTCCAGCATGCAACCCATGTCCGAAAAGGCGGCGATGGCCATGGAGCACCTGCTTCCTCATGAGGTCGCCGAGCAGTAGCTGGAGATGCAGGAGGCGATGGAGATCGAGGAGCATTGGGAGGAGGAGTTGCGTGTGGCCGTGGCCGAGGTCGAGGTAGAGAAGAGTCTATCCGTCGACGAATCGGCGGTGGAGTACCAATGCGAGCTCTGGCGCAACCACTACTACGAGTACTACAACCTTGAGGGCGGCGCCGAGGAAGAGGACAAGGTCGACTTCAGCAGTAGGACGCAAAGTCCACCAACGGTGGCATGTTGCCAGGACAAGTCATCGACATCTCATCTCACACCGGCGATGCATAGGCCGGCGCGGCGGCGGATTTGTTAAAATTATGCGTACTTAGGCTTTGTTTTTAATGCTGGTATTTTGTTAGAGCAATGTTTAGGTCAACTGGCTCTGTTTAATTACTAAATTTGCTCGATTCAGTAAGTGTGGTCTGTCTGCTGTACACCCTTTTTATGTGCCCAAATTAGCAAGCGATGTTAAATTATGCAATGACGTACCCGGGGAAATTTCCACCCAAATTTGAATTATCAAACTCATCCCATGTGCATAAAACAGAAGAATCATTTGCGATGCACACAATTGTTCAAAGTGAATGGTCCGGCGGCACCGTGCGCAAAGTTTCCCTCTACATTTCCAAAATTTTGGCCTAGCGCGAAAATATCTACCCCCGCCCCCTCACCCCTTCCCCACCCCTTTTCTCCTCGACCACAAGTCACATTTCCCCTATTTCCTCCTTCCTTCCTTCCTAAGCTATAGCCACTTCCTCGTTCTCGCCGTCTCGCATCCTACCGCCGGGGTCGCCATCGTCTTCTTCAAAGACCTCTCCAGCGGTTCCTCCTCCGGCGATGACTCCTTCACCACCCAGGTATGCCTCTCTTCTCTCTCCCGGGCTATGACTTGGAATGAAGGATTTTTACCCGGCGGTCGATTTGAGTCATTTCTTCCTCTTGTAGCTCCCTAGGACCATCAGTGGCAACAAATGGAGCGGGGTGGCTGAAGATCTATCTGCTCGTTGTCACCATCAATCTCCATGCGTGAAGCTAGTTGCGTTTGAATCTATGGACAGTGGGAGGAAGTTTCTGGCATGTGCAGAGAAGGTTAGACCCTCTTTCATTGTTACAAATCATTTGTTATATGTGATTCAGACACTGTAACAGTCCCAACCCGTTCATACCACACCTTCAACCAAACACATCCTAAGACAATGTCACAGTTTGTACCTAGTATCTAAAATTGTTGCCATCTCATCAGTGGTGCCATTAGAAAATTATTTGGCACCACTTCAGCAATTTGTGTATCCAACTTTGGTCCACACATCCGAGTAGCCAAGTAGTAAAATACTAAATCTTTATGGCACGAAGGAACTGGGCATCGGAGCAACTAGGTGCTCCGGAGTCCGGGTCCCTGATTTTTTCCGCTACATCGGCTCGCCAGTGCAGGTCACTGGTGCGAGATGTAGCAACAATTGTCTTCACTCTAGTTTTGGCACACATAGTGGATGGCCTTAGTGCTATTAGTTCTACGTTACTAAATTTGTGCATGTACACACCTGTTAGTATCAATTTGCTGTCATCCAAACACTGTCGCTATGCTGTTGCAGTTTTATTTACCTTCCTCATAAAATGTTCAATTTGTTATTTATTGTACATGATTAAGAACTTGTAGCGTTGTTGTAGTTAATTATAGCTTCTGATGTTCCAGAATTTGGTTGTTGTCTCAGTAGCAATTAATTCATTTGCACATTGATCTTTTTGAGAAGATATGTCATAATTAACATGTTTCTTCAGTTTTTCAAAATAAGCATTGGTGATTTTCTATGTTGCTATAAACCCATTTCCCCTACAATTGTTACTGGTCTAGTTTTAAATATTATAGGATGAACAGTAGTGTTCTTACTTGGAGTGGGTTGATCAAGAGTGGCCACAGTCTTTGGAGATGTTCCTAGCGAAGCTCTGGTGCATGTATGAGGAAGAGAACAAACGTAGGCTTAGAGAAGGTGTTGTCAACGCTAAAGAATATTTGAAGATGCGGGATAAAAAGAGTAAGGTGGAGAATGAGCTCAAATTTTTAAATCATACTTTGCTAAGATGGTGTTGGCGAAGGAGGAGGCACTTTCCCAGTTGGCCACTGCAAACAGGTTCTTACTGAACTGAAAGCAGAGATGGATAAGACGAGCCTGGATGATCTCAATTAGGGAAATGAATATATTGTTCTAATATTGTTCTTATGAAGTTGAACTAGCTATATGTTGTACTGTGCTATTTTCATGTAGCTATCATACTGTGTGGTTATAATATATTTATGTGCCTGATATGAAATTGGCAAACAATTGTTTGATATGAAATTTGAATTTGCGTAATACTGCAATTATTAATTGTAAACTAATAAACCTACTAAATGTGTAATGGAACTTTGCAAACGGTTCTAGCAGCAAAAGCGCTTGTGATGGATAGCCCAATGCCACACAGTTTCTTCATCAAATCGTGTGTGATGTAGTTGATAAAATCATACAGTTAACCAAGGCAGAGCATGTGTGATAGTTACACCTTTCACACACGAGCCTACACATAAAACTGTGTGGGATGTACATATGAACGGAAATGTTTTCCCTGGATTGACTGTGTGGGATGTACATAAGAACAGAAACATATTCCTTGGATTGACTGTGTGTGATATACATACGAATGGAAATGTTTGCCCTGGATTGACTGTGTGTGATGTACATCAGAACGGAAACGTATTCCTTGGATTGACTGTGTGTGCTATACATACGAATGGATTTTTTTCTAGGATTCACCATGTGGGATGTAAATACGAACGAAAATGATTGGGTTTCGATGCCTCGCCTGATCACACACGAGGTCATTTGGCCCCAGCCTATGTCCCGAGAGGGCCTATCCCTGACGATTTCTGGGTCGTGTGGGAAGGACCCCGCTATCGCCCACACTCACTTGGCGACGGTTCCAAATGTCGTCGCAGAAAGGGGTTAAAAACCGTTTGTATAGCACCGATGCGTACCACTGAATGCTTTGTTCCGGTTATTTATTAAAAGGAGGTCTTAATATCCATTAGTTTCCATTAGGATCCCGCTGCCACGGGAGGGTAGGACAAAAGATGTCATGAAATTTCTTTTCCATAAGCACGTATGACTATATACGGAATACATGCCTACATTATATTGATGAATTGGAGCTAGTTCTGTGTCACCCTAGTTTATAACTGTTGCATGATGAATGCCATCCGACATAATTAACCATCACTGATCCATTGCCTACGAGCTTTTCACATATTGAGCCTTGCTAAGTTACTTTGCTGTTGCTAGTGTTGCAATCGCTACAAAACTACTGATGTTACTTTTGCCACCGTTACCGTTACTTCCATACTACTTTGCTGCTAAAAACTTCACTTCATATATTAAGTCTTTCAGGTGTGGTTGAATTGACAAGTCAACTTCTAATACTCATGAATATTCTTTAGCACCCCTTGTGTCGAATCAATAAATTTGGGTCAAATACTCTACCCTCGAAAGCTGTTGCGATCCCCTAAGCATCACGTTCCTAGGGACGGAGACATCTGCGCTCTAAGGCAATCGTACTACCAACATGGTTACATCGTTCTGTGGGAAAGCTTCAACTTCAAAGTCGCCTGATTTGGCACCAGCCAAAGGAGTAGGAACAATAGCTAGGTTAGCACCATTACAATACATGGGATGCTTCATGAACAGCCCCCTCCGTTCATTACCGGTACCTGTCAGATTCCATAGCTGATGAATCTCTTTCTTTTTCCACTCTTTCCCCATCACACAAGATGCTTTTCTAGCACAAACCCAGTAGTTATTTGTCCTACTAATCTTGGGTGAACTGATTACACTAATCCTCCAAGACCAAGAGTTTTCACAGCTAAAGCTATTGATGCTCCTCCCTCCCATGAATCACGATACGTCTCCAACATATCTATAAATTTTTATTGTTCCATGCAATTATACTATCTGTCTTGTATGTTTTATATACATTTACAAGCAATTATATATCTTTTTTGGGCCTAACCAATTAACTTAGGGCGCAGTGCAAATTGTTGTTTTTGCCTGTTTTTGGTTTTTCAGAAATCAGTACCAAACGAAGTCCAAATGCCATGAAACTTTTTGGAGATTTTTTTGGACATAAGAGACCCTGGAAGCTTCGGGAGGGTATGAGAAGATGGAGCAGTGGCCCACGAGGCACCAGGGCATGCCCTTGTGGCTCGTGGGGCCCACGTGGCTCTGTTTCACCTAACTCCACCTCTATAAATTCTCTAAAATCAGGAAACCAATAGAGAGCGAGCTGAAATACTTTTTCCACCGCTGCAAGTGCCAGAACCACGAGATCCCATCTGGAGGCCTTTTCCGATACTCTGCCGGAGGGGAATTCAATCACGGAAGGGCTCTACATCAACCTTGATGCCCTTCCGATGATGTGTGAGTAGTTTAGCACAGACTTACGGGTCCATAGTTAGTAGCTAGATGGCTCTCTCTCTCTCTCTCTCTCTTTGATCTTCAATACAATGTTCTCCTCGATGTTCTTAGAGTTCTATCCGATATAATCACCTTTTGCAGTGTGTTTGTTGGGATCCGATGTATTGTGAGTTCATGATCAGATTATCCATGAATATTATTTGAGTTTTCTCTGAACTCTCTTATGCATGATTATTATAGCTTTGTATTCTCTCTGGTCTATTGATTTGGTTTGGCCAACTAGATTGTTTTTTCTTGTAATGGGAGAGGTGCTTTGTAATGAGTTCGATCTTGCGGTGCTTAATCCCAGTGACAGAAAGGGACATGACACGTATTTGTATCATTGCCATTAAGGATAAAAAAATTGGTTTTATTCATGCGTGAGTTTACTTTGTCTATATCATGTCATCTTGCTTAAGGCATTACTCCGTTCTTTATGAACTTAATACTCTAGATGCATGCTGGATAGCGGTCGATGTGTGGAGTAATAGTAGTAGATGGAGGTAGGAGTTGGTTTACTTGTCTAGGACCTGATGCCTATATACATGATCATTGCCTTGGATATCGTTATGATTATTTGCTTTTCTATCAATTGCCCAACAGTAATTTGTTTACCCACTGTATGCTATTTTCAAGAGAGAAGCCTCTAGTGAAAACTATGGCCCCGGGTCTACTTCTATCATATATTAAAAATCCTAAATATACTTTGCTGCACTTTTATCATACTTATTTTATTTTGTATTTTTGTTCAATCTATCTATCAATTACTACACAATTTAATCTTGCACGTAACCGTCGAGGGATTGACAACCCTTTTTCACGTTGGGTTGCAAGGATTTGTTGTTTGTGTGCAGGTGCTGCTAATGAGGTGTTGCATGGTTCTCCTCTTGGATTTATAACCTTGGTTCTTAACTGAGGGAAACATGTATCTCTACTATACTGCATCATCCTATCCTCTTCGGGGAAATCCCGACTTAGTTCACAAGTAGTAGGAAGAATTTCTCGTGCCGTTGCCGGGGAGACATCATCAACATCTATTAAGTACCTACGCATAAACTTTCATCTCCTTGCATTTACATTATTTGCTATTTGCCTCTCGTTTTCATCTCCCTCACTTCTATGTTTTTTGTTACAAAAATACAAAAAAATCCATTTCCCTTTTTCGCATTTGCCTTTTTATTTGCTTGCTATCTTGTTTTCCTAGTTACGATATCTCAAGAAAATACAAAATTGTGTGATTTTTACAATACTAATAATAATGATTTTATTAGTACTCCGATTGCCCCTCGGGCCAGTAGTGTGGAGACTTGTGATATTAATGTAGCTTTGTTAAATCTTGTTATGAAAGAATATTTTCTGGTAGCCCTAATGAAGATGCTGCATCCCATCTTATGACTTTCGTAGAATTGTGTGACATGCAAAAGAAAAAATATGTGGATGATGATATTGTGAAATTAAAATTATTTTCATTCTCGTTGCGAGATCGCGCTAAAATTCGGTTTTCATCTTTGCCATGAAATAGTATTGATTCTTGGGATGAGTGTAAAGATGCTTTTTTACCAAGTATTTTCCTCCTCTGAAAATTATTTCTCTTAGAAATCAAATTATGAATTTCAAGAAACTTGAGCATGAACATGTTGACCAATCTTTGGAAAGGATGAAATTAATGGTAAGAAATTGCCATACTTATGATTTAAATTTATGGATGATCATACAAAAAAATTATGCGGGATTGAACTTTGTTTCTAGAAATCTTTTAGACACCGACGCGGGTGGTACTTCTATGGAAATTACGCTAGGAGAGGCTACTAAATTGCTTGATAATATTATGGCAAATTATTCAGAATGGCATACCGAAAGAACTCTCAGTGGTAAAAAAACTGAATTCGGGTGAAGAAATTAGTGCTTTGAGTGATAAATTTGATGCTCTTATGAAACTGGTTGCTAGTAAAAATGATCTTATTGATCCTAGTAATGTGCCATTGTCCACTTTGATCGAGAAAAATAGTAGATGTGAATTTTGTCTCAAGAAACAATTTTTATACTAACGCTTATAGAGGTAATTTTAATGTTAGGCCGTTCCCTGGAAATTCCTCTAATAATTATGGAAATTCCTATGGTAACTCTTATGATAATAATAATATTCCCTCTGATCTTGAAATTAATATTAAATAATCTATTAATGCTCAAAAAGTTTTCAACACTATGATAGAAGAAAAATTGAGTAAAATTGATGATATGTCTAGGAGTATTGATAGAATTGTTCATGATGTGGAAAATCTTAAGTACAAAATTTTGCCACCCAATATTGATATTGGTGAATCAATTAAATCTCTTTATGTCTCCATGGATGAAAGTAAAGACAGAACCGCTAGATTGAGGGCTAAGTGAGAATTCTTAGAAAAAGCGATTCCGCCCGGTTTTTATCGTAGTAATGATGAGGACATTAAAATTTTAAACTTGATGAAAAGGGGACTTAAGAAGAGACAACTTTAGCTAGAAAGGCATCTCCATAGTTCGGAGGTTGAAGATCTTAATGAAAAAATTGATAAAAGTGGGTTTGGAGAGGTAAAAACTTTAAATAGTGATGTGCCCACTCTTTTGGATTACAAAGATTTTAATTATGCTAAATTAACCGAATGCTTATGGACAAAATAAGGCTTTTACTAAACATATTATAGAAGCGATGATGAAAGTGCTAGAGGAAAAGCTAGAATTAGAGATTTCAATTCCTAGGAAATTATATGATGAATGGGAGTCCACTATTAAAGTCAAAGTTAAAAATTATGAGTGCAATGTTTTATGTGATTTGGGTATAGCATTTCCACAATACCAAAATCACTATGTGATGTGCTAGGTTTTACCAATATCGATGAATGTTCTCTTAATTTGCACTTAGCGGATTCTACTATCAAGAAACCTTTGGGTAGAATAAATGATGTCCTTATTCTTGCAAATAGGAATTATGTACCCATTTAATTCATTGTTCTTGATATTGAATGCAATGAGTATTGTCCCATAATACTTGGTAGACCGTTCTTACAAACCATAGGTGCCAATACTGATCTGAAAGAAGGGAATATAAAATTTCAGTTTCCATCAAAAAAGGGTATAGAACACTTCCCCGGAAAAGGAATTAAGAAACCATATGAATCTATTATGAGGGCAACCTATGGAGTTAATTTCAAAGATGACAACACTTGAAACTATGTGTTATGCCTAGTTAGAGGCATAAAACAATAGCGCTAATTGGGACGCAACCCAATAGTTATCTTAATTTTCTTGTTTAATTTTCTGTTTTATGGTGTGCACACAATTATGCTACTTTTATGGTTGTGTTTTTGAGTTTAAATTAGTGTTTGTGCCAAGTAAATTCTTTGGGATGATTTGGATGATATTTGCTTTGATTTTGTGCAAAAACGGAAACTTTTGCGTCCAGTAGCAGAATTATCGATATTTTTTGGTGTGATAAAATTCTGATTTTCTTTACACATGATTGATATATAAATTTCCCACATTGTCCTAATTTTTCAGAATTTTTGGAGTTACAAAAGCATGGTAATTGTTCGAATTGCTACAGATTGTTCTTCTTTTTACAGATTCTGTTTTTGATGCATTGTTTTGCTTGTTTTGATGAAACTATGTATTGTATTGGGGGGTATAAGCCATGAAGAAGTTAGAATACAGTAGGTATAATACAAAAATAAAATACGAATGTATTTGCTACAATACTTAAATTAGTGATTTGCTTTATTATACTAACGAATCTCACGGAGGTTTTCTTAAGTTTTGTGTGATTGAAGTTTTCAACTATTGGGTGAGATCATGATGGATGAAGGAATAAGGAGTGGCAAGAGCCTAAGATTGGCGATTCTCAAGGCATCCCAAGGTAATATTCAAGGACTCCCAAGCAGCTATGCTTGGGGATTCCCCGGAAGGCATCCCTCTTTCTTCTACCGACCATCGGTAATATTACTTGGAGCTATATTATTCATCACATGATATGAGTTCTGCTTGGAGCGTCATGTATTATATGAGTCTTTGCTTTGTTTTCTTTTTAGTTTGTCACAATCATCTCTACTGCACACACCTTTTTGAGAGAGACACACGATAAGTGCATCTAGTGCCCCTTAGTGATTTTGGTGTATTGAAGACTTATAGGTTAAGGGACTAATGTGTTTGTGAGTGTACACAAGTCTAATAAGTCTATGAGGAGTTTGATATTTCCGAAGATAACTGACACCTAAAAATGAATGTCTTCAGTTGAAGACTTTGGTTTTCTTGAAGACTTTGAAAATGAGGAAATTGATGTGACCTTGAAGATATTGACATTGATGTGAGGATTATGAAGCATGAAGACTTTTGTTTTCATAGTTTCATTTTCCTTTCTTCAGTCATAGGAAGCACCATACTATTAAAGGGGTTCGAGGTAATAATATGGAAAAATTTCCAAGTGATGCTCTTCTCAAAACCTACACCTACCCAATCCTTCGAGTGAAGCCTTTGGAAATCTCATAACAGTTCAGTCAATTTCTTCAATGACAGAGACGATGATCTTCTGGTCTCTGAGGAATTTGTTCTGACTAAGGAGTTAGGAATTCGCTAGTGCGGATTGCCTACAAGTGAGGAACATGATAGCCTTGAGGAATTTGAGAGCTCCAATTTCCGACCATTGTTGTGATACGCACCGGTTGTCCCAAATATCTTATCCACCTAACAGTCATATCATTGGGGGAATTTATGTCTTATCATGTCGGGCTGCTCCCTGGCTATAAATAGCCGCCCCTCAACCACTAGCTAGGTGGCTACTTCGAGAGAAACTGACGCCTGTCATTTAGAGCATCCCATCCTCCGGCAATTTTGAGATAAAATCATCCATGAGGAAAAACCCAAAAACCCAACACCTAATACCCAAAGTGATTGAGCATCACTAAAGAGATTGTTCCTGTGTGGAACTGACACTTTTTACCTTTGAAGACTCTGCATCTTCCAGACGGTTAGGCATCATGGTCTAAAGCATCCAAGAGGAATTGTGGATCGCCGAGTGACCAAGTCTATGAAGGTTTGGAAGTCACCTTGAAGACTTACCACGAGTGATTGGGCGAGGTCTGTGTGACCTTAGCTCAATGATAATATATACAGTAAGGACTGTGTGTCCTTTGGTTTAAATACCAAGCCGCTCCAACTAGACATACACCAGTCACAACAGTTGGAACTGGTCTACCAAATCACTGTCTTCACTGAGCTACTGGTTCTTTTTCCTCAACCCTTTCATTTCCTCGCTCATGTGTTGATGAAATTGATCGTTACTGTTTGAAGACTTTCACTGAAGACTTTCTCAATTTCCTCAATCCTATTTCTTCAGTCATCTTGTCTTCTACCTGCTTATCTTGTTTACACGCTACCAGTGCTTTGTGTATGTTTCATTTCATCATGATGACTATGCTACTATCTTATTATGCATGCTCCTGAGTACTTATTCCGCCGCTTGTATTTCTTCACTTAGAAAATACCTCAATTAGAAATTCCTTAGTGATGAATTTGCAAAAATCGCCTATTCAGCCCCCCTCTAGTTGATATAACGCACTTTCACACACATTATTCGTGATTAGTTAGAATACTATATGTGCTTCACTTATATCTTTTGGACTAGGCAGTTACTTTAGTGCTTCACTTATATCTTTTTTAGCACGACGGTGATCATATTTTAAATAAATAGATGAACTCTCATGCTTCACTTATATCTTTTTGAGAGTTGATAATAGTGATGGTAATTCACACAAGATATGAATTTGGTCCCAATATGATGAATATCCAAGAGGGATATAATAAAAACTTTCATATAGATCATTGGATATGATAAGATTAATTCCTTGCAATAGTTTTGCGATATGGAGATGATAATATGTGGGTCACGCTAGTGAGTAATTGTGGTTTAGTAAGAATATTGGTGTCAAGGTTTGTGATCACCTATGCATGCACATAAATTCAATAGTTATGCAATGAAGTTACATCCTACTTATGGTGCGTTATTCAGTGTTAGTTATTCTTAATGCATGTTTATGACCGTTTTTATTTTTCAGTTGGTTGCTTCCCAATCTATTTGCAAGCCTCCACTTGTACTAAGCGTAAATACTGCTTGTGCATCCAACTCCCTAAACCCAAAGTTGTGCCAAATGAGTCCACCATTTCTACCTATAAGTGGTATATACATGCCGTTACAAGTAAATTTTCATGTGCCAACTCTAATCATTCAAAATAATTTTCCATTTTGTGTGCCCGTACCACTCATGATGCAGCAGGGAGTGGCCAATATCTTCCATGTTAGGTGGGTTATTCTCACGATGAGTGTTGCTACTTGTGAGCCGCGCTGGGATTTCCTCAAAGAGGAGAGGATGATGCAGTACAATAGAGATACGTATTTCACTCAGTTATGAAACCAAGGTTATCAATCCAGTAGGAGAACCACAACACTATGTAAACAATACCTGCACACAAACAACAAATACTTGCAACCCAACGCGTAGAGTAGTTATCAATCCCTCAACGGTTACGCGCAAGATTAAACGACATAGTTCTTGATAGATAGATCAAATAAAAATACAAAATAAAATAAATAAAAGAAAATTGCAGCAAGATATTTTGTCTCTTTAATATATGATATAAAATAGACCCCGGGGCCATAGTTTTCATTAGAGGCTTCTCTCATAAAAATAACATACAGTGGGTAGACAAATTATTGTTGGGCAATTGACAAAAAAGCAAATAATTATGATGATATCCAAGGCAATGGTCATGTATATAGGCATCACATCCAAGACAAGTAGAACGATTTTTTTTGCATCTACTACTATTACTCCACACATCGACCTCTATCCAGCATGCATCTAGTGTATTAAGTTCATGGAAGAATGGAGTAACGCCTTAAGCATGATGACATGATGTAGACAAGATAAAGTCATGTATGAAATAAATCCCATCTTGTTACCCTTAATAGCAATGGTGCATGTGTGTCATGTCCCTTTTTGTCACTGGGATTGAGCACCGCAAGATCGAACCCATCACAAAGCACCTCTTCCCATGGCAAGATAAATCAATCTAATTGGCCAAACCAAACCAATAAATCAGAGAAGAAATATGAGGCTATAACAATCATGCATAAAAGAGTTTAGAGAAAACTCAAATAATATTCATGGATAGATCTGATCATAAACTCACAATTCATCAGATCCTAACAAACACACCGCAAAAAGTGATTACATCAAATAGATCTCCAAGAACACCGAGGAGAACATTGTATTGAAGATCAAAAAGAGAGAAGAGGCCATCTAGCTACTTACTATGAACCCATAGGTCTGTGTTAAACTACTCATGCATCAATGGAGGGCAGCAAGGATGATGAAGAGCCCGCTCCATGATCGAATCCCCCTTTGACAGGGTGCCAGAAAGGCCCTTAGATGGGATCTCGTGATCCTGGAACCCAACACGCTCGATCCCATTTGGCCGGACACACTTTTCTGGGTCATGCCCGGCCTCGGAAGATCAACACGTCGCAGCCCAACCTAGGCACAACAGAGAGGTCAGCGCGCCGGTCTAAATCCTATGGCGCAGGGGTCTGGGCCCATCGCCCATTGCACACCTGCACGTTGCGAGGGCGGGCGAAAGCAGACCTAGCCTAGCAAGCGTTCCAGTCCAATCTGGCGCGCGCCGCTCAGTCGCTGACGTCACGAAGGCTTCGGCCGATACCACGACGTCGAGTGCCCATAACTATCCCCGCGTAGATGGTTAGTGCGTATAGGCTAGTGGCCAGACTCAGATCAAATACCAAGATCTCGTTAAACGTGTTATCTTGAAATAACCACAAACGCCGACCAGGGCCAGGCCCACCTCTCTCCTAGGTGGTCTCAACCTGCCCTGTCGCTTCGCCACAAAGATCCACACAAAGGGCTGTCGGGAAAGTATGTCCTTCCAGCCCCCAATTCGTGAATCAACCGCGGGTACTCCTCGAGCCAACCCGACTTTAGTCATCACATGTATCATGTATAGAGTATATAGTATATACCCGTGATCACCTCCCGAGTGATCATGGCCCGATAGTATAGTATGGAAGACGGACAAGAATGTAGGGCCACTGATGATAAACTAGCATCCTATACTAAGCATTAGGATTGCAGGTAAGGTATCATCAGTTGGAGCAACAATGACAGGCTATGCATCAGAATAGGAATAACGGAAAGCAGTAACATGCTACAGTACTCTAATGCAAGCAGTAGAGAGAAGAATAGGCGATATCTGGTGATCAAAGGGGGGTCTTGCCTGGTTGCTCTGGCAAGAGAGAGGGGTCGTCAACTCCGTAGTCGTACTGGGTAGCAGCGGCGTCGGTCTCGGTGTCTAGCGAGAGAAGAGGGGGAAGAAACAATAAATATTTAAGCAAACAGATGCATAGCGATGCATGACATGACAAGTATCGCTGCTAGGGGTACCCTAACGCGGTATGAGGTGATACCGGCGAAGGGGGGAAACATCCGGGAAAGTATCCCCGGTGTTTCGCGTTTTTGGGCAGAGGAGCCGGAGGAGGAAAGTTGCGAGTTCGATAGGTTAGGGATGCGTGGCGGACGAACGGGCTGCGTATCCGGGTTCGTCTCGTCGTTCTGAGCAACTTTGATGTACAAAGTTTTTCGATCCGAGCTACAGTTAATATTCTATGATTTTTCAAAGTTTTAATATTATTCTGAAATTATTTTTAATTCGAAAATAAATGCTAAATTGCTAGACGCACCCAGCACAGTGTAAACAAAAGTGTACCCAATGGCTGATAGGTGGGCCAGAGGGACCCAGTTGACCAGTCAACGTTTGACTAGTTAACAGGGGTGGGATCCCCCTGTCATTGACTGTTTTAGTCTACTCTAACAGTTTAGTTAGTTTAGTTAGTTATTTGGTTAATCTTAATTATGATTAATTAGTTGTTTTAGTTTAATTAATCAAGATTAATTAATTAATTAATTAATTTATTAGTCTTTAAAAAAAAACCTTTTTTAATACGTTCTGGGCATGGGGGCCCACTATCATAGGCCCCAGGGGGGCTAGCGGGCGCTGCGTTACCGGGCGCAGGGCGCAACGGCGGGGATGCCCGAGCGGGGCTGTGGGCACCGGGTCGCCGGACCCGGGCGCGTGTTGGCCGGCCGGCGGCCACAGCAAGACGCCCGCAGCGGGGTAGCGAGGTGAGGGGGCGGTGGCCAACGGGGGTGAGGTCAGGGCGGCCACGAGCGAGGCGGGAGGCGGTGCGGGAGGCGGCGGAGGCAGTGGGCGGAGGGAGCCCGAGCTGCGCCAGGCATGGGGCCGCGACGAGCGCGGCGCAGTAGCGCGCGATGCGGGGCAGTGAGTGGACGGCGCGGCGCGGAGTAGAGGAGCGAGTGAGCACAGGGGCAGGCGCGTGCGTGCGTGTGGCCGTGGCGAGGCGAGGCGCTGGTGTGCCGCGAGTGGAGTCGGGGGAGCGTGAGCGGCGAGCCGCGGTGCAGGGCGGGCGCGGTGGCATGGTCGGGCGAGGACGGCGCCGGAGCAGGGGGCGGCCCCAGACCACGGCGGCCTTGGCGGGCATGGCCAGGCACCGCGGGGCGGAGGCGATGGTGGCCGGGCGTAGGTGGCTGCAGCGCAGGCGGTCGGCGGCGCTGGCTGGGCAGAGCAGAGCCGCGGCAGCAGCAGGCGCGGGTGGAGCGCGGCGGCGGGGCGGAGTGGGGCGAGGTAGGGCGAGGCCGGGGCGCGCGTGGGGTGTGGCCAGGCGCGGTCACGCATGCAGGACGCGAGCGCGCGTGAGGTGGAGGGGGGCTTGCAGCAGGGGGTGAGCGGTGGTAGGCGGAGGCGAGGCCACGAGCGTGCGTCGCGGACGCGGTGGGTCGCGAGCGAGCACGGGGTGGGCGCGGTGCGTGGGCGGCGTGTGCGTGCGCGATGGCGCGGGAGCGATGCGGGGCGGAGAGGGGAAGAGGGGGCAGCTGACGGGGGGGTCGCAGGGAACGGGGCAGAGGGGCTCGTGGGGGGTTGACGGGGACGATGCAGCGGAGAGGGGCAGGCCGATGGGGGAGTCCGGCGAGGCGGGCGACGGCGTTCGGCGGCAACGAGGGCCTCCTCCCTCGATCCCGATCCAGTCGGGGGAGAGGGGGGATATTTTCGTGGGGCGGGAGTGAGAGTGTCGGTGGAGTGGTGGGGTGGTGGTGAATGGATAAGGAGTGGGGGTGGGTTGGCCGGTTGGGCCGGATGGGTCAGCCAGCTAGGCCTTCTGGCCCAGTTGGCCAGGGGGCCTTTTCTTTAGTTTAGTTTTTTCTTTTGTATTTTCTTTTCTTTTATTTATTTTCCTTCTGTTTTATTTCATTTTAGGGTATTTAGGTACTTTATAAAATTGTGTCTTCTACACCATAATTACATATACCATTTATGGCACTGCCCGAACATTTCTGTTTTAATTTTTGAAAACTTTTGTTGTTTGCCATTTTTTGTTTGAATTGATTTTTGAATCGGTTTGAACTAACGAAAGTTTAGCAACAGTAATCAAAGATGACATGGCATCATTAAGAGAGTTTTACTGTAGCCTAATTATCCGGGCGTTACAAATCTCCTCCACTATAAGAAATCTCGTCCCGAGATTTAGGAGGTAGAAGGAAACAGTGCGGAGTATTCATCACGCATGCGGTCCTCGCGTTCCCAAGTGGCTTTGTCTTTAGAGTGATTCGACCACTGGACTTTGAGGAACTTGATCGCCTTCTGACGTGTGCGACATTCATCTTGGTCGAGAATGCGGACCGGATGCTCTTTATAGGAGAGGTCCTGTTGCAATTCGAGCACTTCATGATCCACTGCTCGGATCGGATCCTTGAAGCAACGGCGGAGTTGTGACACGTGGAACACATCATGAACCTGAGAAAGGTTCGGCGGAAACTCCAGTTGATATGCCACTTTTCCACGCCTTTCGAGAATAGTGAAGGGACCAATATAGCGAGGTGCTAGCTTGCCCTTGATCCCGAAGCAGTGAGCACCCTTCATTGGTGTAACTCGAAGATAATCCTTTTCGCCAGGTTGATAGACCATGTCTTTGTGATGACGGTCATACTGACTCTTCTGACGTGACTAAGCAGTCTTGAGATTCTCGCGAATAATGCGAACTTGTTCTTCGGCCTGTTGGATAATATCCGGACCGAAGAGTGGACGTTCCCCAGTTTCTGACCAGTTCAGAGGGGTCCGACACTTTCGTCCATATAACACTTCGAAGGGGGACATCTTCAGACTAGCTTGATAGCTATTATTATAAGAGAACTCGGCATATGGAAGAGATTCCTCCCATTTCTTGCCGAAGGAAATTACACAAGCTCGAAGCATGTCTTCGAGAACTTGGTTGACACGTTCAACCTATCCTTGCGACTGAGGATGAAACGCCGTACTAAACGACAGATGAGTTCCCATAGCTTCTTGGAAACTTGCCCAAAATCTTGAAGTGAATAAGCTGCCACGGTCTGAACTGATATCCAGTGGAATACCGTGAAGTGAAACAATTCTGGACATGTAGAGAGTAGCAAGCTGACTAGCAGTGATTGTCTCTTTGACCCCCAGAAAATGTGCAACTTTAGAAAGCCGGTCCATGACGACAAGAATAGCATCATTACCTTTCTGTGATTTGGGAAATCCAGTGACGAAGTCCATTTCAACATGGTCCCATTTCCATTCAGGAATAGAGATATGTTGCAGAGTTCCAGTAGGCCTTTGATGCTCTGCTTTGATACGGCGGCAAACGTCACACTCAGCAACATAACAAGCAATGTCCTGCTTCATATTAGACCACTAGAATCTTTGACGAATATCCTGGTACATCTTTGTACTACCAGGATGGATGGACAGAGCGTATCATGAGCTTCTTTCATAACCCTTTTAGTCTTATCCAGATTTTTCTTCGAACATGGTACCACTAGGCCGCCTTTGAAGTACAAGGCGCCATCATCGGCGATAGTGAAGAATGAGGGCTTTCCTTCTGCTAGATGGCGTTTAATCTTATGGACTTCAGAGTCATAACCTTGAATAGTCTTTATACCAGCTACGAGATCTGGTACGACAACTAGGGTATTTAGAGAACCCTTAGTAACAACAAGAAGATTCATCTTTCAGAACTCTGGGGTAGGGGGAGCGAGTGCTCCAGGAGGAACTATATGAAGGTTCGGCTTTCTAAATTCTTCGACAAGCGAGGGCTGAACTTTGTGAACCTGGAGGTGGTTGCAGTAAGACTTGCGGCTCAAGGCATCAGCCATTACATTAGCCTTACCAGGGGTATAGGATATACCCACGTCAAAGTCTGCAACAGTCTCCATCCATCTCTGCTGACGGAGGTTCAGATCTGGCTGAGTAAACAGATACTTCAAACTTTGGTGGTCGGTGAAGATCTCGCAACGATTACCGAGAAGGTAATATCGCCACTGCTTCAGTGCATGAGTGACAGCAGCAAGCTCAAGGTCGTGAACTGGGTAGTTTTCTTCGTGAGGGCGCAGTTGACGAGAGGCATAAGCAATCACTCTGCGCTCTTGCATTAGGACACAGCCTAATCCTTGACGGGAAGCGTCGCAGTAAATGAAGAAGTCCTTCTTAGTATCAGGTGGAGCAAGCACTGGGGAAGAAGTCAACTTGTCTTTGAGCGCCTGGAAACTTTCCTGGCACTTGTCTGTCCATTTGAACTTGACACCCTTATGCAACAGATTAGTCAGAGGCCTGGCAATCTTGGAGAAGTTCTTGACGAATCGACGGCAATAGCTGGCGAGACCGAGAAAACTTCGGATTCGCTTGACATTCTTCGGAGGAGTCCAATCGAGAATAGCCTGAACTCGTTCAGGGTTGACGGCAATACCATCCTTGGAGATGACATGCCCAAGATAGGTTACTTCGGGGAGCCAGAATTCACACTTGGAATACTTAGCATACAGTTGATGCTCTCGAAGCTTTTCCAGCACAAGACGAAGATGTTCAGCATGTTCTTCCTTGTTCTTGGAAAATACAAGGATATCGTCCAAATAAACCATGACGGACTTGTCGAGGTAATCCATGAATATATAGTTCATCAGACGAGAGAAGGTGGTTGGAGCATTCGTTAAGCCGAATGACATGATGGTGTACTCGTATGATCCATACCGAGTCACGAAGGCGGTCTTTGGGATATCCTCTTCACGAACACGGATCTGATGGTAACCCAACCTCAAGTCGAGTTTGGAGAACACTGATGAGCCAGCCAGTTGATCATAAAGATCATTGATCCGAGGAAGAGGATATTTATTCTGAATGGTAGCTTGGTTTATAGGACGGTAGTCTTGGACTAATCGGTTTGTCCCATCCTTCTTCTTAACAAAGAGAGAAGGTGATCCCCAAGGAGAGCAACTAGGGCGAATGAAACCTTTGACAAGAGATTTGTCGATTTCCTCCTTAAGCTCAATGAGTTCATGTGGCAGCATCTTGTAGGGTCGTTTAGCTATAGGGGCGGTGCCGGGTTTCAAGTCGATGATGAATTCGACAGCTCTAGTAGGGGGAATCCCTGGAAGTTCTTCTGGGAAGACGTCTTGGAATTCACGAACGACGGGAATGTTTTCAATGCCCTCGAGTGGTGCAGCGTTCAATGCATTCAAGGCATAAAGCCATGCCTCGGCGTTCTGAACTAGATGAGCTTGGTAAGCAATTATTTCATTAGAAGGGTGTAGCAGATGGACGACCTTAGTGGCGCAAACTATAGAAGCAGTATGCGCTTTCAACCAATCCATTCCCAGAATGAGGTCGATGCTACAGGACTTCAGTACGATGGGAGAGGCAAAGAATTCCAGTCCTTCGATGTCAACGGGGACGTCGTTGCAAATCATGGAGGTCCGACATTGGCCCGCGGGAGTGTGTACTAATAGCGAAGTGTTCATGTCCTCGCTTTTAATTCCATGCATGAATGCAAAATCCTATGACATGAATGAATGTGATGCACCTGTATCAAAGAAAACAGATGCTGGTGCCGAATTTACGAGGAGTGTACCCATCACGGTAGCAGGCTGGTCTAGAACTTCATTGAGATCAACGTGGTTGGCATGAACACGACCATAAGACTTGGCATTGTTTTGCGGGGCTGGTTGCTTCCACGGCCAGTTGTTGGGAGGGCCATTTGATTCTGGTTCTGGTTGCATTCCCTAGCACGGTGCCCTGGTTGACCACACCTGAAGCACACACCATTATTGGGAGTGGGAACAAGAGCTTGGGGTGGTGGAGCTGGAAGCCTTAGCTGCCTAGTTGGAGGAGTAGGCAGACGAGGTGCAGCATAGGACTGCCTTGGGGCAGGTGCAGTTGGCTGGTACATGCTGTTGGGAATCCATATCTTACGCTTCTGCGAGGGCGGGCCCGAAGATGAGCCCGTGTCACAGTTGCGCCTGTGAGAGCTCTGGTATTCCTGTAGACCAGTTTCGACATTGATGGCCTTGTTCACCAGGGTGGCGAAATCAGCAAAGTCATGCACTAGAAGTGCGAGCTTGATGTCAGCTTGAAGGCCATCACGGAACTTCTCCTGTCTGCGTGCATCAGTTGCAATGTCTTCTTCAGCATAGCGGGACAGATCCAGAAACTCCCGCTGATAACCTTCCACAATTTTGTTGCCCTGAGTGAGGTTGCTAAACTTGCGCTTCTTCCGGTCCATGACTCCCTGAGGAATGAAGCGAGCATGTAAGGCAGCTTGGAAGTCTGGCCAGGTGATGATTGTTCCAACTGGCAAAGTACGCCTGTGGCTATCCCACCATTGAGCTGCGGGTCCCTTCAGGAAGAAGGAAGCAAAGGTGACATAGCTGGCAGGGGCTACATTAGTAGACTCCATCTCATAGGTGATGTCACGGAGCCATTCATCAGCATCCAGAGGCTGAGTTGAGCTGCGGTACACAGTTGGGTTCAGGCACATGAAATCCTGCAGAGTTACTGGGGTTGGCTGCTGGTTCATATTGGGGCGAGGAAACTGAGCCATCATATTCTCCATGAACTGGCGATTCATCTCAAGCTATTGGATCATACCAGTCATGTACTCAGGCGGTGGTGGGGTGTTGCGACCACGACCACGACCACCTGTTCTAACCATCCTGCTAATATATAACAGGAGTAGTTCAGCATTGAGAAATTGCGAGGACAAGAATCATTCATGATGAAACATGCATAATGAATGGAACACGATAGATACTACATAGTAGTTGGCACATCTTACAAAAGTGATCATGCATAGAGTTCGGTACACAAACTAAGAACATCATAGGCGGCACGCAGGCTCGCGGCGAAGGCATCTAACACTAACAAGAAAGCCTACATCAGTCCCAGGAGGAACTGTGGAGGTAGGTGTAGCCTGACAGCTGGTAGTGACGCGAAGGGAAGACCTCCACGCGAGTAGCCTGGGGTCCACGGATACTCTGGTGCGGAACCCAATGCGCAGGTGGCAGGAGAGGACCAAGTGCGGGAGAGTAGCCTCCCACATCTGGCCAACCGACGCCCTGGGGATCACGGTCCTGGCAGGGTAGATCGCAGAAAGTGATAGATCACCAGATCGGACAAAGGGGTGCAACAGCGTCAGAGCACGATATAGGTGCTGACGGGTGGTGTACAACTCGTGGCGAAGAGCTTGGTTAGCTCTATCTAGCCCATCAGCATGCAGAACCAGGTTCTGATGGTAGAAGGGCTCTCGGTTGACAGTGGAGTAGGCAGCAGTGTAGTATCCCTCCGCACCAACATCGGATGCAATAGCAATGTGCCTGAAGGGGGAGGTGTCCAACTCCTGATACTCTCCATGAAGACGTGTCAGAGCAGCATAAGCAGCATCGTGGACCGCCATATCGATAGTCACTCCAACACCATGAGCAGTGTGCAGCACGGTAGTGGAGTCATACTCCTGAGAGTAGAGGTGGACAATGGCACGGTACTGCTCCTGGTTGAAGTCCTGATACTCCTCATAGACGGTGTACTCAGGGTGCCATCGATAACCCAGATAGGTCATCATCTCAACCAACACAGCGGGTGATCCTGAGGCGCCAATGGCCGTCGTGTGGCGCACGACCTGTCTCGTGGGTTCCATCTGAAAACAAAGATGTTTTCACAGGAGTCAAATGACAATGTGGATAATGTTCAAATACTACTCTAAAGAATAACTAGGGCTTATCCAATTTTGGGGTGAACGTGGTCACGGGATCCTAATGTTAAAGTTAGTAAAATCATTTAACCCAAGTAGAAGAGAGTTCAGAGCCCCAGAGTAAGGATCGAGGAGTAAAAGATACTAATACCACCCAGATGGCGACGTGGGCCCATAAGGCACACAACCATGTTAGTAAAAGTTTTTGTAATGTCTAGACTCAACTTTGGCCAAGGAGTGTGGAAGGGGGATTCCTACAGGCAGTCGACTCTGATACCAACTTGTGATGCCCCCGATTTGACCGTACTCTAATCCTACACGCAAACGTGTACGATCAAGATTAGGGACTCACGGGAAGATATCACAACACAACTCTACAAATAAAATAAGTCATACAAGCATCATATTACAAGCCAAGGGCCTCGAGGGCTCGAATACAAGAGCTCGATCATAGACAAGTCAGCGAAAGCAACAATATCTGAGTGCATACATATGTTAAACAAGTTTGCCTTAAGAAGGCTAGCACAAACTGGGATACATACTGAAAGAGGCGCAGGCCTCCTGCCTGGGATCCTCCTAAACTACTCCTGGTCGTCGTCAACGGGCTGCACGTAGTAGTAGGCACCTCCCGAGTAGTAGTAGTAGTCGTCGTCAACGGTGGCGTCTGGCTCCTGGGCTCCAACGTCTGGTCATAGTAATCGAGTATAGAAAGGGGGAAAAGAGGGAGCAAAGCAACCATGAGTACTCATCCAAAGTACTCGCAAGCAAGGAGCTACACTACATATGTATGCATTGGTATCAAATGGAATAAGGGTATCATATGTGGACTGAACTGCAGAAAGCCAGAATAAGAGGGGGATAACTAGTCCTGTCGAAGACTACGCTTCTGGTAACCTCCATCTTGCAGCAGGAGAAGAGAGTAGATGGTAAGTTCACCAAGTAGCATCGTGTAGCATAATCCTAACCGATGATCCTCCCCTCGTCGCCCTGTGAGAGAGCGATCACCGGTTGTATCTGGCACTTGGAAGCGTGTGTTTTATTAAGTATCCGGTTCTAGTTGTCATAAGGTCAAGGTACAACTCCAAGTCGTCCTGTTACCAAAGATCACGGCTACTCGAATAGATTAACTTCCCTGCAGGGGTGCACCACAAAACCCAACACGCTCGATCCCATTTGGCCGGACATACTTTTCTGTGTCATGCTCGACCTCGGAAGATCAACACATCGCAGCCCTACCTAGGCACAACAGAGAGGTCAACACGTTGGTCTAAATCCTATGGCGCAGGGGTCTGGGCCCATCGCCCATTGCACACCTGCATGTCGCGAGGGCGGCCGGAAGCAGACCTAGCCTAGAAGGCGTTCCAGTCCAATCCGGCGCGCACCGCTCAGTCGCTGACGTCACGAAGGCTTTGGCTGATACCACGACGTCGAGTGCCCATAACTGTCCCCGCGTAGATGGTTAGTGCGTATAGGCCAGTGGCCAGACTCAGATCAAATACCAAGATCTCGTTAAACGTGTTATCTTGAAATAACCGCGAACGCCGACCAGGGCCAGGCCCACCTCTCTCCTAGGTGGTCTCAACCTGCCCTATCGCTTCGCCACAAAGATCCACACAGAGGGCTGTCGGGAAAGTATGTCCTTCCAGCCCCCAATTCGTGAATCAACCACGGGTACTCCTCGAGCCAACCCGACTTTAGTCATCACATGTATCATGTAGAAAGTATATAGTATATACCCGTGATCTCCTCTCGAGTGTCACGGCCCGATAGTATAGTATGGAAGACGGACAAGAATGTAGGGCCACTTATGATAAACTAGCATCCTATACTAAGCATTAGGATTGCAGGTAAGGTATTATCAGCTGGAGCAACAATGACATGCTATGCATCAGAATAGGATTAACGGAAAGCAGTAACATGCTACACTACTCTAATGCAAGCAGTAGAGAGAAGAATAGGCGATATCTGGTGATCAAAGGGGGGCTTGCCTGGTTGCTCTGGCAAGAGAGAGGGGTCGTCAACTCCGTAGTCGTACTAGGTAGCAGTGGCGTCGGTCTCGGTGTCTAGCAAGAGAAGAGGGGGAAGAAACAATAAATATTTAAGAAAACAGATGCATAGCGATGCATGACATGACAAGTATCGGTGCTAGGGGTGCCCTAACGCGGTATGAGGTGATACCGGCGAAGGGGGAAAACATCCGGGAAAGTATCCCCGGTGTTTCGCGTTTTTGGGCAGAGGAGCCGGAGGGGGAAAGTTGCGAGTTCGATAGGTTAGGGATGCGTGGTGGACGAACGGGCTGCGTATCCGGGTTCGTCTCGTCGTTCTGAGCAACTTTCATGTACAAAGATTTTCGATCCGAGCTACGGTTAATATTCTATGTTTTTTCAAAGTTATAATATTATTCTGAAATTATTTTTAATTCGAAAATAAATGCTAAATTGCTAGATGCACCCAGCACAGTGTACACAAAAGTGTACCCAGTGGCTGACAAGTGGGCTAGAGGGACCCAGTTGACCAGTCAACATTTGACTGGTCAACAGGGGTGGGACCCCCTGTCATTGACTGTTTTAGTCTACTCTAACAGTTTACTTAGTTTAGTTAGTTATTTGGTTAATCTTAATTATGATTAATTAGTTGTTTTAGTTTAATTAATCAAGATTAATTAATTAATTAATTATTATTTAAAAAAAACTTTTTAAAAACGTTCTGGGCATGGGGGCCCACTGTCATAGGCCCCAGGGGGGCTAGTGGGCGCCGGGTTACCGGGCGCAGGGCGCAACGGCGGGGACGCCCGAGCGGGGCTGTGGGCACCGGGTCGCCGGACCCGGGCGCGTGTTGGCTGGCCGGCGGCCACAGTAGGACGGCCGCAGTCGACCGGAGCGGGGTGGCGAGGTGAGGGGGCGGTGGCCAACGGGGGTGAGGTCAGGGCGGCCACAAGCGAGGCGGGAGGCGGTGCGGCAGGCGGCGGAGGCAGTGGGCGAAGGGAGCCCGAGCGGCGCCAGGCATGGGACGGCGACGAGCGCTGCGCAGTAGCGCGCGATGCGTGGCAGGGAGTGAACGGCGCGGCGCGGAGCAGAGGAGTGAGTGAGCACAGGGGCAGGCGCGTGCGTGCGTGTGGCCGCGGCGAGGCGGGGCGCTAGTGTGCCGCGAGTGGAGTCGGGGGAGCGCGAGCGGCGAGCAGCGCTGCAGGGCGGGCACGGTGGCACGGCCGGGCGAGGACGGCGCTAGAGCAGGGGGCGGCCCCAGACCACGGCGGCCCTGGCGGGCACAGCCAGGCGCCGCGGGGCGGAGGCGATGATGGCCGGGCATAGGCGGCTGCAGCGCAGGCGATCGGCGGCGCTGGCGGGGCAGAGCTGAGCCGCGGCAGCAGCAGGCGCGGGTGGAGCGCGGCGGCGGGGCGGAGTGGGGCGAGGTAGGGCGCGGCCGGGGCGCGCACGGAGTGTGGCCAAGCGCGGTCATGCATGCAGTACGTGAGCGCGCGCGAGGTGGAGGGGGCTTGCAGCAGGGGGTGAGCGGCGGTAGGCGGAGGCGAGGCCACGAGCGCACGTCACGGGCGAGCACGGGGCGGGCGCGGTGCGCGGGCGGCGTGTGTGTACGCGATGGCGCGGGAGCGATGCGGGGTAGAGAGGGAAGAGGGGGCAGCTCACGGGGGGATCGCAGGGAACGGGGCAGAGGGGCTCGTGGGGGTTGACGGGGACGATGCGATGGAGAGGGGCAGGCTGGTGGGGGAGTCTGGCGAGGCGGCGCGTGCTCCTGACGGCGGCTGGCGACGGCATTCGGCGGCGAGGAGGGCCTCCTCCCTCGATCCCGATCCAGTCGGGGGAGAGGGGGGATATTTTTGTGGGAGGGGAGTGAGTGTCGGTGGAGTGGTGGGGTTGTGGTGAATGGATAAGGAGTGGGGGTGGGTTGGCCGGTTGGGCTGGATGGGTCAGCCAGCTGGGCCTTCTGGCCCAGTTGGCCAAGGGGCCTTTTCTCTAGTTTAGTTTTTTTCTTTTGTATTTTCTTTTATTTTATTTATTTTCCTTCTGTTTTATTTCATTTTAGGGTATTTAGGTATTTTAGAAAATTGTGTCTTCTACACCATAATTACATATACGATTTATGGCACCGCCCGAACATTTTTGTTTTAATTTTTGAAAACTTTTGTTGTTTGCCATTTTTTGTTTGAATTGATTTTTGAATTGGTTTGAACTAACGAAAGTTTAGCAACAGTAATCAAAGATGACATGGCATAATTAAAAGAGTTTTACTGTAGCCTAATTATCCGGGCGTTACAATCATACCTAGATATTCTCATAACTATGCTCAGTTCTGTCAATTGCTCAACAGTAATTTGTTCACCCACCGTAAAATACTTATGCTCTTGAGAGAAGTCACTAGTGAAACCTATGGCCCGCGGATCTATCTTCCATCATATTAATCTTCCAACACTTAGTTATTTTGATTGCCTTTTATTTTACTTTGCATCTTTATCATAAAAATACCAAGAATATTATCTTATCATATCTATCATATCTCACTCTCGTAAGTGACCATGTAGGGATTGACAACCCCTTATCGCATTGGTTGCGAGGATTTATTTGTTTTGTGTAGGTGCGAGGGACTCGCACGTAGCCTCCTACTGGATTGATACTTCGTTCTCAAAACTGAGGGAAATACTTATGCTACTTTGTTGCATCACCCTTTCCTCTTCAAGGGAAAACCAATGCAGTGCTCAAGAGGTAGCAAGAAGGATTTCTGGCGCCGTTGCCGGGGAGGTCTACGCAAAAGTCAACATACCAAGTACCCATCACAAACCCTTATCTCCCGCATTACATTATTTGCCATTTGCCTTTCGCTTTCCTCTCCCCCACTTCACCCTTGCCGTTTTATTCGCCCTCTCTCTCTATCCTCCCTCTCTTTCTCTATTTGCCTCTTTTTTTGCCCGTTCCTCGTTTGCTTGTGTGTTGGATTGGTTGCTTGTCACGATGGCTCAAGATGACACTAAATTGTGTGACTTTGCCAATACCAACAACAATGATTTTGTTAGCACTCCGATTGCTCCTCTTACCGATGCTGAATCTTGTGAAATTAATGCTGCCTTGCTGAATCTTGTCATGAAAGATCCGTTTTCCGGCCTTCCTAGTGAAGATGCCGCTACCCATCTAAATAGCTTCGTTGATTTGTGTGATATGCAAAAGAAGAAAGGTGTGGACAATGATATTGTTAAATTGAAGCTATTTCCTTTTTCGCTTAGAGGTCGTGCTAAAGCTTGGTTTTCTTCTTTGCCTAAAAATAGTATTGATTCTTGGAATAAGTGCAAAGATGCTTTTATCTCTAAGTATTTTCCTCCCACTAAGATCATCTCTCTTAGAAATGATATTATGAATTTTAAGCAACTTGATCATGAACATGTTGCACAAGCTTGGGAGATGATGAAATTAATGATACGTAATTGCCCAACACATGGTTTGAATTTGTGGATGATTATACAAAAAATTTATGCGGGATTGAATTTTTCTTCTAGAAATCTTTTAGATTCGACCACGGGAGGCACTTTTATGGAAATCACTTTAAGAGAAGCTACTAAACTCCTAAATAATATTATGGTTAATTATTCTCAATGGCACACTGAAAGATCTACTAATAAAAAAGTTCATGCGATAAAGAAATTAATGTTTTGAGTGGAAAGTTGGATGAACTTATGAAATTATTTGCTACTAAGAGTGTTTCTTCTGATCCTAATGATATGCCTTTGTCTAGTTTGATTGAAAATAATAATGAATCTATGGATGTGAATTTTGTTGGTAGGAATAATTTTGGTAACAACGCGTATAGAGGAAACTTCAATTCTAGGCCTTATCCTAGTAATTCCTCTAATAATTATGGTAATTCCTACAACAATTCTTATGGAAATTTTAATAAGATGCCCTCTAAATTTTAGACTAGTGTTAAGGAATTTATAAATTCACAAAAGAATTTCAATGCTTTGCTTGGATGGAAATTGCTTAAAGTTGATGATTTGGCTAGGAACGTTGATAGAATTTCTCTTGATGTTGATTTTTTAAAACTTAGATATATTCCTCCTAAGCATGATATCAATGAGTCTCTCAAAGCCATGAGAATTTCCATTGATGAGTGCAAAGAAAGAACCGCTAGGATGCGTGCGAAGAAAGATTCCTTTATAAGAGCGTGTTCTTCTAGTTTCCATGATAATAAAGATGAAGATCTAAAAGTTATTGATGTGTCCCCTATTAAATATTTGTTTTGCAATATGAATCTTGATAATGATGGGACTTAATATGATCCACCTTTACCTAGACGGTGTTCCAAAAATTCGAAGTCTTTAGATCTTGATACTAAAATTGTTAAAAGTGGGATTGAAGAAGTCAAAACTTTAAATAGTAATGAACCCACTATTTTGGATTTCAAGGAATTTAATTATGATAATTTCTCTTTGATAGATTGTATTTCCTTGTTGTAATCCGTGCTAAATTCTCCTCATGCTTATAGTCAAAATAAAGCTTTTACCAAACATATCGTTGATGCTTTGATGCAATCTTATGAATAAAAACTTGAGTTGGAAGTTTCTATCCCTAGAAAACTTTATGATGAGTGGGAACCTACTATTAAAATTGAAATTTAAGATCATGAATGTTATGCTTTATGTGATTTGGGTGCTAGTGTTTCCACTATTCCCAAAATTTTGTGCGATTTGCTAGGTTTCCATGATTTTGATGATTGCTATCTAAACTTGCACCTTGCGGATTCCACTATTAAGAAACCAATGGGAAGAATTAATGATGTTCTTATTGTTGCATATAGGAATTATGTGTATCTTTCTTGATCTCAATTGCAATCCTTCATGTCCTATTATTCTTGGTAGACCTTTCCTTAGAACGATTGGTGCAATTATTGATATGAAGGAAGGGAATATTAGATTCCAGTTTCCGTTAAGGAAAGGCAGGGAACACTTCCCTAGAAAGAAAATTAAATTACGTTATGAATCTATCATGAGAGCCACTTATGGATTGCCTACCAAAGATGGCAATACCTAGATCTATTCTTGCTTTTATGCCTAGGTAGGGGCGTTAAACGATAGCGCTTGTTGGTAGGCAACCCAATTTTATTTCTAGTCCTTGCCTTTTGCTCCTGTTTAGTAAAAAATAATTTATATAGCCTCTGTTTTGGTTGTGTTTTTTGTTTTTAGTTAGTGTTTGTGTCAAGTAGAACCGTTGGGAAGACTTGGGGAAAGCCTTGTTAATGTTGCTGTAAAAAACAGAAACTTTAGCGTTCACGATAACTGCTGCCATTTTTATTTGGAAAGTGCTATTTAGTTAATTATTTTTGCAGATAATTAATAGATAAATTCCTCACGTCCAGAAATTTATTTTATAATTTTTGGGTTTCCATATCTTGCACTAGCTACAGATTACTACAGACTTTTCTGTTTTTGACAGATTCTGTTTTTCGTGTGTTGTTTGCTTATTTTGATGAATATATGGCTAGTGAAATAGTTTATAAACCATAGAGAAGTTGGAATACAGTAGGTTTAACACCAATATAAATAAAGAATGAGTTCATTACAGTACCTTGAAGTGGTGTTTTGTTTTCTTTCGCTAACAGAGCTCATGAGATTTTCTACTTTAAGTTTTGTGTTGTGAAGTTTTCAAGTTTTGGGTAAAGATTTGATGGATTATGGAACAAGGAGTGGCAAGAGCCTAAGCTTGGGGATTCCCATGGCGCCCCCAAGATAATCTAAGGACACCTAAAAGCCAAAGCTTGGGGATGCCCCGGAAGGCATCCCCTCTTTCGTCTACTTCTATCGGTAACTTTACTTGGAGCTATATTTTTATTTACCACATGATATGTGTTTTGCCTGGAGCGTCTTGTATGATTTGAGTCTTTGCTTTTTAGTTTACCACAATCATCTTTGTTGTACACACCTTTTGATAGAGACACACATGATTCGGAAATTATTAGATACTCTATGTGCTTCACTTATATCTTTTGAGTTATATAGTTTTGCTCTAGTACTTCACTTATATCTTTTAGAGCACGGTGGTGGATTTGTTTTATAGAAACTATTGATCACTCATGCTTCACTTAGATTATTTTTAGAGTCTTAAATAGCATAGTAATTTGCTTAAATAATCCTAATATGCTAGGTATACAAGATTAGTAAAAACTTTCTTATGAGTGTGTTGAATACTAAGAGAAGTTTGATGCTTGATGATTGTTTTGAGATATAAAGATGGTGATATTAAAGTTGTGCTAGTTGAGTAGTTGTGAATTTGAGAGATACTTGTGTTAAAGTTTGTGATTCCCGTAGCATGCACGTATGGTGAACCGTTATGTGATGAAGTCAGAGCATAATTTATTTATTGATTGTCTTCCTTATGAGTGGCGGTCGGGGACGAGCAATGGTCTTTTCTTACCAATCTATCCCCCTAGGAGCATGCGCGTAATACTTTGCTTTGATAACTTGTAGATTTTTGCAATAAGTATATGAGTTCTTTATGACTAATGGTGAGTCCACGGATTATACGCACTTTTCTTCCTTCCACCATTGCTAGCCTCTCTAATACCGCTCAATTTTTGCTGGTATCATACACCCACCATATACCTTCCTCAAAATAGCCACCATACCTACCTATCATGGCATTTCCACAGCCATTTCGAGATATATTGCCACGCAACTTACCACTCTTCCGATTATTACGACACGCTCCATCATTGTCATATTGCTTTGCATGATCATGTAGTTGACATCGTATTTGTGGCAGAGCCACCATTCATAATTCTTTCATACATGTCACTCTTGAATCGTTGCATATCCTAGTACACCGCCGGAAGCATTCACATAGAGTCATATTTTGTTCTAAGTATTGAGTTGTAATTGTTGAGTTGTAAGTAAATAAAAGTGTGATGATCATCATTATTAGAGCATTGTCCCAAGTGAGGAAAGGATGATGGAGACTATAATTCCCCCACAAGTTGGGATGAGACTCCGGAATAAAAAAAGGAGGCCATAAAAAAGGAGAAAAGGCTCAAATAAAAAAATAAAAAATAAAAGAATAGAAAAAATGAGAGAAAAAGAGAGAAGGGACAATGCTACTATCCTTTTACCACACTTGTGCTTCAAAGTAGCACCATGATCTTCATGATAGAGAGTCTCCTATGATATCACTTTCATATACTAGTGGGAATTTTTTATTATAGAACTTGGCTTGCATATTCCAATGATGGGCTTCCTCAAAATGCCTTAGGTCTTCGTGAGCAAGCGAGTTGGATGCACACCCACTTAGTTTCTTTTGTTGAGCTTTCATGTACTTATAGCTCTAGTGCATCCGTTGCATGGCAACCTACTCACTCACATTGATATCTATTGATGGGCAT
This sequence comes from Triticum urartu, assembly GCF_003073215.2. Taxonomy (NCBI): domain Eukaryota; kingdom Viridiplantae; phylum Streptophyta; class Magnoliopsida; order Poales; family Poaceae; genus Triticum; species Triticum urartu. The sequence continues at coordinate 572,914,476 of NC_053022.1, read as the reverse complement.
ATCCATAGCCCGTTGATACGCCTAGTTGATGTGAGACTATCTTCTCCCTTTTTTGTCTTCTCCACAACCACCATTCTATTCCACATATAGTGTTATATCCATGGCTCACGCTCATGTATTGCGTGAAGATTGAAAAAGTTTGAGAATGTCAAAAGTATGAAACAATTGCTTGGCTTGTCATCGGGGTTGTGCATGATTTAAATACTTTGTGTGGTGAAGATAGAGCATAGCCAGACAATTTGATTTTGTAGGGATAACTTTCTTTGGCCATGTTATTTTGTGAAGACATAATTGCTTAGTTAGTATGCTTGTAGTATTATTTTTTTATGTCAATATTAAACTTTTGTCTTGAATCTTTAGGATATGAATATTCATACAGCAATTAAGAAGAATTACATTGAAATTATGCCTAGTAGCATTCCACATCAAAAATTCTGTTTTTATCATTTACCTACTCGAGGACGAGCAGGAATTAAGCTTGGGGATGCTTGATACGTCTCCAACGTATCTATAATTTTTGATTGCTCCATGCTATATTATCTTCTGTTTTGGACATTATTGGGCTTTATTATTCACTTTTATATTATTTTTGGGACTAACCTATTAACCGGAGGCCCAGCCCAGAATTGTTGTTTTTCGCCTATTTCAGAGTTTCGCAGAAAAAGAATATCAAATGGATTCCAAACGAAATGAAACCTTTGGGAATGTGATTTTTGGAACGAACAAGATCCAGGAGAATTGGACACTACGTCAAGCAACCAACAGGGAAGCCACGAGGTAGGGGGCGCGCCTACCCCCCCAAGCACACCCTCCACCTTCGTGGGCCCCCTGTTGCTCCACCGACGTACTCCTTCCTCCTATATATACCTATGTACCCCCAAATGATCAGATACGGAGCCAAAACCCTAATTCCAATGCTGTAACTTTTTGTATCCATGAGATCCCATCTTGGTTCCTATTCTGGAGCTCCGCCGGAGGGGGCATCGATCATGGAGGGCTTCTACATCAACACCATAGCCTGTCCGATGAAGTGTGAGTAGTTTACCTTAGACCTTCAGGTCCATAGTTATTAGCTAGATGGCTTCTTCTCTCTTTTTGGATCTCAATACAATGTTCTCCCCCTCTCTTGTGGAGATCTATTCGATGTAATCTTCTTTTGCGGTGTGTTTGTTGAGACTGATGAATTGTGGGTTTATGATCAAGTTTATCTATGAACAATATTTGAATCTTCTCTGAATTCTTTTATGTATGATTGGTTATCTTTGCAAGTCTCTTCGAATTATCAGTTTGGTTTGGCCTACTAGATTGATCTTTCTTGCAATGGGAGAAGTGCTTAGCTTTGGGTTCAATCTTGCGTTGTCCTTTCCCAGTGACAATAGGGGCAGCAAGGCACGTATTGTATTGTTGCCATCGAGGATAACAAGATGGGGTTTTTATCATATTGCATGAATTTATCCCTCTACATCATGTCATCTTGCTTAAGGTGTTACTCTGTTCTTATGAACTTAATACTCTAGATGCATGCTGGATAGCGGCCGATGTGTGGAGTAATAGTAGTAGATGGAGGCAAGAGTCGGTCTACTTGTCTCAGATGTGATGCCTATATACATGATCATACCTAGATATTCCCATAACTATGCTCAATTCTGTCAATTTCTCAACAGTAATTTGTTCACCCACCGTAAAATACTTATGCTCTTGAGAGAAGCCACTAGTGAAACCTATGGCCCCGGGTCTATCTTCCATCATATTAATCTTCCAACACTTAGTTATTTTCATTGCCTTTTATTTTACTTTGCATCTTTATCATAAAAGTACCAAAAATATTATCTTATCATATCTATAAGATCTCACTCTCGTAAGTAACCGTGTAGGGATTGACAACCCCTTATCGTGTTGGTTGCGATGATTTATTTGTTTTGTGTAGGTGCGACGGACTCGCACGTAGCCTCCTACTGGATTGATACCTTGGTTCTAAAAACTGAGGGAAATACTTACGCTACTTTGCTGCATCACCCTTTCCTCTTCAAGGGAAAACCAACGCAGTGCTTAAGAGGTAGCAGACACGCCCTCGTGGCTTGTGGGGCTGATATGTATATGTCATATCTACTTTTCCTAATGCTTTTCCTCTTGTTTTGGACTCTAATTTGCATGATTTGAATGAAACTACCTAGACTAACATTGTTTTCAGCAGAACTGCCATGGTGTTGTTTTTGTGTAGAAATAAAAGTTCTTGGATTGGAACGAAACTTTTTGGAGAATTATTTCAGAATAAAAGAAAAATACTGTACCCAAGAACCACCGGAGGGGGCCTCGGCGAGGACAACCCACCAGAGCGCGCCCCCTCCAGGCACACCCAGGTGGGTTGTGGCCACCTGGTGGCCCCGTAGACCCTGATCCCAACTGCATAAATACCTATATTTGGAGAAAAAATCAGGGAGGAGGAATTATCGCGTTTCACGAGATGGAGCCGCCGCCACCTCCTGTTCTTCATCGGGAGGCCAGATCTGGAGTCTGTTTAGGGCTTGGAGGGGGGGATCTTCGATCTTCATCATCACCAACCCTTCCCCATCACCAATTCCATGATGCTCCCCATCGGGAGTGAGTAATTCCTTCGTAGGCTCACTGGTTAGTGAGGAGTTGGATGAGATTCATCATGTAATCGAGTTAGTTTCGTTAGGGATTGATCCCTAGTGTCCATTATGTTCCGAGATTGGTGTTGTTATGACTTTGTAATGCTTAATGCTTGTCACTTTGGGCCCGGGTGCCATTATTTCAGATCTAAACCATATATATTTTCACCATTATATCTATGTTCTAGATCCGATCTTGCAAGTCATATTCACCTACTACTTGTTATGATCCACAAACCCCAGTGTGATAGTAATTGGGATACTTTCAGTTTGAGGAGTTCATGTATTCACTATGTGTTAATGCTTTGTTCTGGTTCTCTATTAAAAGGAGGCCTTAATATCCCTTAGTTTCCTTAAGGACCCCACTGCCACGAGAGGGTAGGACAAAAGATGTCATGCAAGTTCTTTCCATAAGCGCGTATCACTATTTATGGAATACATGCCTACATTGTATTTATGAACTGGAGCTAGTTTTGTATCGCCCTAGGTTATGACTATTATATGATGAATATCATCCAACGAATCTATCGATCCAATGCCTAGAAATTTCCTACATATTGTTCTTGCTAAGTTAATAGTGTTGCTGCTATTAGTTACACTTGCTACAAAATCATTGCTATCACTGTTACCGTTACTATTGTTATCACTACTACTATCCAAACTATCATATTACTGTGCTACTGACACTACAAAAAAATACACTTCCATGACGATTTTATGACAGAATCAAGATAGTCATACCTGTGCTGTCGTAGAAGTGTTCCATGACATTACCTAAATTATCATCATGAAAGTGTCCACTTCCATGACGATAAATGGCGCGTCATGGAAGTGTTTTCGTCAATGGTAACCGACACGTGGCATCCACCATAACAGGTTGCCGTTAAGCTATCATTTTCGGTTTTGGATCCGATAACCTGTTAACAGCCCGGACCAATGGGGATTTTCCACATGTAAAATTCTCATTGGCCGGAGGAAACACGAGTTGGCTCACCGTTGGAACAGATGTCATCCACTCACTGGACAGGAGGTGCCTATGATACGTCGACACATGGGACGGCCCAACAAAGGCCCATTCTGGTGAAAAGGCCGGCATGTTTGACTTGGTCAAAAGGTAACGGGCCAGCCCACGGAAAGCCTGTTAATTGCGTGTTCATATATAGCCCATTTACGGACCGCTAACTCATGGCCCGTTACGGCCTATAGGAATTAAGCCCAGTAGCTACATCTGGGCCGTCCAATATGATTCCAGCCCGTCGTAACTTCCAGCCCGTGTATGGCCCATGATGTCTTTTGGCCCATATGAGGCCCTTTTAACTCTTGTCCCATTAACGGCCCGTGGTGAATCTGGCCCTTAATGAACAGTGTACCGCTTTATACCCATTAACGACCCATCATTCCATTGGGCCGTTTCCAACCTGTGTTATCTTTTGGCCTTCTCAGGGCCCATTTATTCTTGGGCTCATTTCCAGCATTCGATCACTTACGGCATGTTACTGGACTTTTCTGCTTGTGGGCCAAATTCAGCCCGTGGTTACAGTCGGCCCGTTTGCGGTCCGTTAATCCGTTAGGCCGTTGTCCTAGTGTCATCAAATACGGCCGATTAACGACGACCCATTATGGTCGGCCCATGAACGGACGATTCCAACTGTAGCCTATTTATGCCCATAATGCGGTATGTTATTGGCCCATGTTTGGCTGATCGATCATACGGCCCGTAGAAGGCCCATTGATGCTACGACCCGTAGAAGGCCCATTGATTCTACGACCCGTAGAAGGCCCATTGTTTCTATGGCCCGTAGGAGGCCCATGGTAACTACAGTAAATATGTAGCCCATGGTTATTGTGACCTAGTTTTAAAAAAATTGGTTATTGTGGCCTAGTTTTAAAATTTTGGTTATTGCGGCCACTAGCAAACCGTGGAAAAAGAATTGCACTGACTACAAGCAAACAAATAAACAAGACAACAAGGAAATAAATAAGCAAGCAACTTACGCTAGGCTATCACGTCTATTATACATATTACATCCATTGGGCATCAAAGTTCACCACTAGTGCAAAAATAGGGAACAAAGCAGCATATCATATACACTGGTTGTCAAAGCTGGCGACCAGTGCAAATAAACGCCGCAGAAAAACAAGTCCAGAACTCAAAACACTTCAGAATAGCTCAAGAAACAATATCCTGGGTACCCATAATGCTGGCAAGATGGTTAGCAAGCTTATTAACTTTCTCTTGTTTGGCGCTTAAATCCTCAAGCGCTTGCTATTACACTAGAAGGTATGCATATGAATTACGCAGGGACTTCCTCAGTCCTTCAGCTTCCTGCCGCAGCACATCTGATCGATGTCTTTCATCTCGAAGTTGAGACTCAAGAAGACGAACTGATTTAGACAGCGAGTTCGAAGAGCTTGTGCCAGTAGTAGTGGCCCGTAACTCAAACACTACATCAAGACAAGACTTTTCGATTGTCTCACTATCATCAAGATAGTTTTTATTAGCTTTCTTGAAGACCAACAGGGATGTCTCACTATCTTGAACCTTATCTCCATTACTTCCTTTACAATTGCATAACGGGGTACTGCTCTCCAATATTTTGTCCGCATTCTAGAAGAGAAACAAGCACACACATCACAGGTTGACCATGTTGTATATGAAACGCATTTGGTAAATTAGTTCAGTAGTCAAGTGGACAGGATAACAACATGAAACAAACATATATCTATGTACCATGGTCACTTTATGGTCTATATCATTCTAGTTTTTTTGCAAAATCAAGATAGCGACACAGTTCAAATAATATTTCTTCAAGACAAAGCAGAATAGACAGAATATAAGTGTGGGTAACTATTGAACAATAACAACACTTGTAATGTGCATGACATGAGAACTTAACTGTTTATTCAATTAAAACTGAAATCAACATATAGGAAGTTACAACAACAAACCAGTTAAAGAAACAGGTTTAAAAATACCTGTTGCGCCGTTGGAGTTTCAATTCCATCCCTCAATTATGAAAATAGTTGGTATGAGTAAATACAGTGATGCAAGAGCAAAGGAGTATGAACCATAGCTACTGAACCTGACCTGAGAACAATTCTTCTTCTGCTTTAAGCGTTGAGTAGGGATTCGGATTGGTGGTCCTTGTGCTTTGGGCACTGCAGTTCCCTTACTAAGTGCTTGTGTTTGGGTGCCCTATGGTGGAGACAGTAATGTGTCAACTGGAACTGGGTTACTATCTGCTGGGGTTGGTGTTAGAAGGGGTGTAGCTGGTTCTCTGTCCAACTGGGTAGGGGTACAATCTGCGAGAGTCTAGGTTATGTGTGGTGGGGCTGGTTCTTGGGCAAGTACAACCGTGGTTCTATCTGCATCAATTGGTAGCACTATCTTTTCTGAAGACCGTGTTGTTACACCCTTAGATATTGCCATCACCCTCTCCAATTCAAATGGCTGATAAACAAGAAAAGTAATTGAATGTACAAACATTGTATGATAGACATGTGCTATGGATAGTGGGGAATAAAAGAGGGCATGAAATAATTCACATTTATGTTGTCTAACCAAACAGGATAGCAAGACAAAATTTCACATATATGATGCCTAACTAAACAGGATAGCATGAGACAATTTCACATATATGATGGCTAACTAAAAAAGATAGAAAGACATAGTTCAAAATATGATGACTATGTAAACAAGATGACATTATATAACTATATAATGTGTTTATTAAACAGGTTGGCATGCCATAATTCACATACACGCCGCCTATGGAAACATGATAGCATGATATAATTCATGGATAGAATGACATAATTCAAAATATGATGACTATAAACACTAAATAGGATGAGATGATATAACTATATGATGTCTTTATTAAATGGGTTGGCATGCCATAATTCAGATAGATGCTGTCTATGTAAACATGATGGCATGATACAATTCAAATATATGATTTATATAGTAAGCAAGTAAGAAGATGGCGATCACATATATGATGTAAAAACTAAGCAATGCAAGATAACATGCATGACATGAGTAATATAACCCTGCCAAGTTTGAGCATAGACCTCAGGGGGGAAATAGAACTGGTCATCAATCTCTGAATCCTCCTCTAAGGAGCTATTTGTAACCAGCAAGATGTCTACTTCAGCAGGCAGCATTGTCTGCTCTGAATACCTTGTTTTCACTCCAGATACTTCCATCACCGCTTCCAATGGCTAATGCACATGAAGAGTAGTTGAATATACAAACATTGTTGACAAATGGAACACGTAATACAAAAAAGGATAGCATGATATAATTCACAAATATGATGATTGGCTAAACAACATGGCATTGCATAATTCACATATATAATGCCTTGCAACAAGATAGCAATGAATAATTCACATATACAATGTCTTGCAACAAGATGGCATTGCATAATTCACATATATGGTAATTAGACACTAAACAGGTGGCATTCACACAAAGCATGTCTAAACTAATCAAATGACATAGCAATGCAAGACACCATACACACGGTATGAGCAACATAACCCTGCCAAGTTAGAGCATACACCTCGGGGGGGATAGGACTGGTCATCTGTCTCTGAATCCTCCTCTGACGAACTATCCATAGCCAGCGAGATATGCGCTTTGTCAGATAGCATAGTCTACTCTGAAGACCTTGTTTTCACTCCAGAATTTTCCATCACCGTGTCAAATGGCCGATGGACACGAAGAGTAGTTGAATGTACTAACATTGTTGACAAATGTAATACGTAATGAAAAAAGGATGGCCTGATATAATTCACATATAAAATGACTGGCTAAGTAGGATGGCATTGCAAAATTCACATATATGATGCCTGGCTAAACAAGATGGCGTTGCATAATTCACATATACGACGAAGAAACTAAACATATGGCATTCACACAAAGCATGTCTAAACTAAGTAGATGACATATTTGATGTATAAAGTAAGCAATGCAGGGCACCATATGCATGATATTACCAACATCAGCATGCCAAGTTAGAGTGAAGACCTCAGGGGGTAAAGAGGAGTGGTCTTCTCCTTCTGAATCCCCCTCAGAACATTTATCTTCCTCTTGATTACAATCCAAAATGGGTGGGGGGGCTGCCTTGCACCTACCATGGAGCGACGTCTACATGAAATTTTATTTCCACGCAAGGCTCGTCTCTTTTGCTCTACATGTCAGTTCCATTGTGTACAATAACTGACATGCATAGGAATAAAACATAGTGAGATTATGTAAGGAGTGCATGCAGAAATCCAGAGTGATGGTAGCAACCTTTGGATAGACCCAAAACCAATGATAGCAGGCAGATAATGGCTTCAGTTAAAAAATACAGATAATGGTTTCTTTATTGCTTGTTTCCCACCCAACATGAAACTCATAGTAGACACCAGAGATAAACCAGATAGTAGATAAATACTATTGATTGCTGCCCCGATATGTACCCCACAACCATTTAAAACTCAAGTTTGACCATTAGTTTGGAGCTGACTTGGACTCTAATCGGTGAACATGACGATAAAGTAGCATGTAATATTAAGCAATGCATAACATAAGCAGACGGGAAAGAGTACGAACTCTCTTGCGGAACCATGTAGTCCTTGAGGTCATCTGCTCGATTGATGATAGTATTGCAGTTGTCGTGGCTGCCGGTGGTGGGGAAGAATATCTGAGGCGGCGAAAGACAGTCTGGAGGCCGGATCCCTGCTGTGCTGGACCCTTCTGTCGTTGGAGCAGCTGAGCTGGGGTGGACGACGGAGCAGCAGGAGCGGGACAAACCACACAAGGTTTTCTTTGACAACTGTATATACGCGAAGTAATTCTATAAGGGCTCGTTTGAATTGGAGGATTCTAACAATGCAGGGATAGCACAGTAATAGGATAGGAATGCACGTGGAAAACAGAGAATTTAAAAGCACAGGATTTCTGCCATTCTGGGTGTTTGGTTCACAAAAATTGGAAGATCACAGGATGCAAAGAAGCATGGTGAGATTAAGTCAAACCACCAGAAAATGTACGATTATAATGTTATTATGCTATGATCTCTTAGTCTTGTGCCTCATGAATAGGAATTTGAAAAGGAGGACAAGTGGATATTAAAATTCCTATGGTTTTTCTTTCAAGGAGACACTAAAGGAACAAATCCTACAGTTTTCCTTTGCTCCATTCCTTTGAACCAAATGCATGAATAGTAGTACCATAGGAAACATTCCAATTCCTAAGTTTTTCTTCAGTTTTCCTTCCAAGCATTGGCGATTCTAGTAGGCAGGCATGAGCAGGGAAAAGCCTACACTCAAAAAATATTTCTGTGCTACTTCTACTACTTTGGACCCAGGCCACTGCCCTACTAGCTCAACTCCTAGGACCATCTATAAATGCACAGCTCAAGTGCGCAGAGATAAATAATGATGGCGTTCAAGAGAGTCCACCCGGTGTCAAAACCGGACGATCTCGGGTAGGGGGTCCCGAACTATGCGTCTGAGGATCGAAGGTAACAGGAGGCGGGGGACACAATTTTTACCCAGGTTCGGGCCCTCTTGATCGAGGTAAAACCCTACTTCCTGCTTGATTGACTTTGATGAGTATAGGGGTTACAAGAGTTGATCTACCTCGAGATCGTAATGACTAAACCCTATATGTCTAGCCTGTATGATTGAGATTGTCTCTATGGACTAAACCCTCCAGTTTATATAGACACCGGAGGGGCCTAGGGTTATATAGAGTCGGTTTACAGAGAAAGGAATCTTCATATCCGAACGCCAAGCTTGCCATCCACGCAAAGGAGAGCCCCATCCTGACACGGGGGGGGGAGCCTTCTATCTTGTATATTCACGGCTCACCAGTCCGGCCCATGTCACACAGCCCGGACGCCCGGGGACCCCCTAATCCAGGACACCCTCAGTACCCCCTGAACCAGGCTTCAATGACGATGTGTCCGGCGCGCAGATTGTCTTCAGCATTGCTAGGCGGGTCGCTCCTCCGAACACTACAAAGTAATTGATCAAAAGAACTATATCCGGCTATGTACACTAGTTACAACCCTGAACCACAAGGGCAAAATACTTAAACAAAAATAGGTCATGTCTTCTGACAGTTTTTTCGGCGAGGCGTTGTGTTCTAGCCTTATTATTACTTTGAACCTTTTTCAGCCTCCCGCTTCGTGTTTCGAGATGCGATCTTCATTGACAAGTCTCGTCAAAGCGGAGATCGTGTCCCCTTATTGCGGAAATCTCATCAATACGGGTTTGGGTAATACAACCGTGCCGTTTGCATGACCCCTGGAGAATAGGTGAGTTTTAAGGCTCATGGGGGACGCTCGATATTCACTACCTTTTTAAGAACATAAGGATCCACCTTTTTACCCCACGCCTTCTTCCTCCTCAGCCCATCTATCCTCGAGCTCTAGCGCCCCGGCTTCAACCCCTTCCGTCCCCAGCTAACACTCTAGCCATGTCCGGATCTAGAGCGCAGGGCAAGTGGATGGCCTCCTCCGTCATGGAGGAGAACATCAAGGATCTCCGGGAAGCGGGGTACTTAGCCAAAGAAATATCCCATCAGCTCCCTACCAAGAAGCAGACCATCCCCACACCGAAGCCCAATGAGAGGGTAGTATTCATCCCACACTTTCTTCGTGGGCTAGGGTTTCCACTCCACCCCTTCGTCCGCAGGCTCATGTTCTACTACGGGCTAGATTTCCACGATCTAGCCCCTAATTCATTTCTCAACATCTCGGCGTTCATCGTCATGTGCGAGGCATTTCTTCGCACCCCCCACTTCGGCCTATGGCTCAAGATCTTCAACGTGAAGCCAAAAGTGGTCCAGGGTCAACACTCGGAGTGTGGCGGTGCCATGGTGAGCAAGCTCCCTAACGTCACCTGGCCCAAGCGGGACTTCGTGGAAACCGTGAAGGGATGGCAACAGGAGTGGTTATACATCATGGAACCCCATGACACCACATGGGCCGCCACCCCTGGATTCAAATCTAGTCCTGCAATGCAGCTTACATCATGGATCAAAAAGGGCCTAGACTGGGCGTCGTCCAATGAGGTGATGATGCTACAAAAGCGGGTCCAAAGCATGATACAAAAGGACACCAACCTTGCCAACGTGATCCAAGTGATGCTTTTTAGCTGAATTCTCCCATGCCAGCACCGGACTCTCCGTATGTGGGAGTTTGATCTGGCCAATCCCCAGACCCTGCAGTGGTTCTTTGGCACAACGCATGAAGGTATATGGAAGCTGATTTTCAAGGCCCAGAAGTCGTGGACGAAAACGACCAAAGACCTCGGCCTCGACCGTGCTCATCCGGCTTCTCCCGTATGTTTTTCAGATTTCCAAACATATCCTTGACTTGTAGATCCAAGGAGCATACTAAGCCTTCCCCTTATTCTTGAAGGCTGGACCAAGAAAGCGGAGTGGATCCGGTGTCCAGCTCCACTGCCCGAAGACCCATCTATTCCTCTTCTGATGAAGATGCTGGTTTCGGCTCCATACTAGGCGCCGGAGAAGAAGGCCAAGAAGAAGGGCAAGGAAGCCAGAAGTGGCCTTCATCGTAAAGGTACTTTGGACATAACATCCGAAAATACCGAAGCTCCCTCCTCCCACGAGGGAGACGATGACAAAGAGGGGGAGGAGGAGAGCAGTTCTCCCCTTAAGGGAGGAAAGAAGAAAAGGGGGGCTTCCGCAGACCTAGAGGAGGAGGCGTCCAAGAAGGGGAAACTCTCCCTTTCAGACGATTCATAATCGGACGTCGAAGCCGCCCCGAATGGAACCCCAGGCCGACGCCCCTGGACGAATCATAAGTATTCAAAGATAATGCATATGTCCGGATTTTTATAAATTATAGGGTGATATATCATCTATGTTTTCCAGTCCGGCACGTGATCTCCCCCAACAATCATTGTCTTCAGGGAATTCTTTGGCGCCGGAGATGATGGACAGCGAGTCGCCTCCACGAGCCTCCCCGCCACATGCCACGGGTGACACTAAGGTGTTATCTCAAAGGACTTCTCCGGGCCAAGGAGAAGTGCAAAGGGCAGCTGAAACGGCGCCAGAGGGCAATTCCACGGCGACCGGAGATATGGGGGGTGTAATCCCATGGAGACTGACGGCGGGGGCCTTGACCAGTTTGGCCCCCTGCCGAATACTGCTCCGGAGTCCCCCACGGCTTCGGATCCGAGTGAGCAGTCCCCTTTGAAAGAGGGGGGAGTGTTGACTCCACCGACGACCTCCATCAATCCGGAGGCACCGGATACATCAAGGGATGCACTTCACCGTGCTTCCATCGTGGATGAGCACCGTGCCCTGATGGGTACGGTGGTTTAAAAGGTTCAGTCCGCCAAAAGCATACTAAACGAAGCGTTCACTAGCCTGCTAACATGTTTTGAGGTATGTGATGTAATATCTATGGTCGCTTTTGCCTGTATAATCATACACCTGTGTATAGATAGTAGCCCCTGAGACTCTGTTTGGCTTTTTGAAGAAAGGGCCGGACAGAGGGTCGAATATTCCTGAGGTAACATACTTGTCTATTTTGGTGAACAGGCTTCACTACTGGTAGCTTCTGCAAAGAACGCGGAACTTTCCGAACTCTAGCAGAAACTGAAGCTGGCTGATGATGAGATCGACTGTATTAACCAGCGGTTTGATGAGCCCCAAGGCATGCTTTTAAAAGACCCCTTACAAGCCTGAATAATAATGCAAACGCAGAGTTTTACGCTCGTGCACAACTATTAATGATTGTAGGCAACGCGACCGAGGTCGAGGCCCTCAAGAGTGCCCTTGCCGAAGCCAAGGAGGAGGTGAGGGTAAGCAAAGCAGCCGCACAGAAAGTGGCTGTTGATGTGGAGGCCGAAAAGGCCGCCCTCCTTAAGTATGAGGCGAGGGTGACCGAAGTAGAGCAAGCGCTCCAGGAGGCCACCACCAAGTGTGAGTCCTTGGAGGAGAGTAACAAGGCCCAAGTGGTCGATCTCAACATGGCTCTTCAAGCTACAAAGGAGGTGCGGTCCAAGTCCCGGGCTGCTCGCGAGGAGATCAAGCAGGTCGGGTAGATAGCGGCTGGTAAGCCTTTTCTTTTACAAAGTATATTCAGCGGTCGAAGATATGCTTTGCTAAATCGACCATGGAGTGCTCCAAACGCTTTCACGGATCTCCCGAGGAGTGCGGTCGATGTCGCCCAATATTTCCAGGCCCAAGACAGGAACGCGACGGAGAAGCTATTCTGGTCGTAGCATTTGGCACCGGAGAGACCAGCGGTACTCAACAATCAGATGATGCAGCTGGTGGAGCTGTACAGGATGTCCGGTTTGGCCATGAAGGACATCATAGTCCGGCTGTGGCCAGCCGGACCCATTCCGAGCAACTACTTTGGCCTCGTCAAGCGCTCGACATGCATTGAGGGCGCGCGGATGGCCTTTGCCCATGTCAAGATGCACTGGGCAAAGATGAAGGCCGCCAGCGTAGCCGTTGAAGGTCCTCCCAGAGACAAGGTCCACCGCACACTAGAGCGCTACTTCGACGATGTCCTTGAGGGTGCCCGTTTGATAGAGGTTCAATGCTCGAAGGATATTATGTTCGAGTAAATGTATCCGAGCCACCCATGCATTTTATCATAAACCGAGGCTCTGTAATATATTTGTGCATGTTATCTTGAATTACTTCTCCTCCTGTGCGGCCGTTTGTATCTTTGAGAGTTTGCCCGTCGTCGGCTTCAGCCCCCACATAACTAGTACGGGGGTGTTCGGGATAGCACATAATCACTCTTCATCCAACGTCTTGGTCCGTGAAGGAGGTGTTAGTGCGGCGAGAGAGGCAATCGGACTATGTGGCTTTACCACTCTCACTTAGCCATAGGAGTTTGATAATGGGGTTGTAAGATAGCCCCTGGTGCGTATGCAGCTATCAAACTTAGATGCCTTTAGACGCGTGTGTGAACAAAGCCAGACCTCCATGTAATACGAAAGAAATTGCTAGATATTTAATAAGTCACCGAATTCCGGACCAGCTCTCGCCGCATCATGACAGTCAGTTTTCGGCTTTCTCTAGTGAGGTGCTTGACCGGGCTAGCCGAAAACACAATTGCAGTAGTTCTCCCTTTACTACCTTAGCTCAAAAATGGAACGTAAGGTGGAAAATACAGGATCCAGGCAACCCAACTATTGACCAAAGACGTGATTCAGAGCCGATGCATATAATACAATATTCGGACGCCGAAGTATACTCTGAGAGTGTTCGGACTTTCTATCATTGAAGATACGTATATGGCTTGAATAGAGCCCCTGGCGATTTAAGTCGTGCCAAGGTGTATATGCCAATTTGAACGTAAAGTGGGAAAACAGAAAAAGGCCAATACCAAACAAGGCTGGGCGAAACTGTTTCTGTTATAATCTGATTGGTATGTCAAAACATATTTTTACAGAAGATGCAATAAGCATCACTGCTATTTTACATGCCGATAATAAGGCAAAGTTGTATACAGGTCCTAAATTTGAAAAATGATCTAGAAGATTCTTTGGACATACTGCCGCACGGCAGCGCCGCTTTTCACCTTGCTTTAGGATCCTTTGAGAGGATCGACAATTGAGTATGTATAAGGGGCCTAGAAGGGAGCCCTTGTTAGCTCCAGAAATTAATGCGGGCTATAAAGAACCTAAAAAAAATAAAAACAAGAAGAAAAAGGTGGTGCAATATGTAGGTCCGGATAGGGTCAAGCCGTATCGTGAACCCTATGTTTAGCATGCCTTCGTCCTTGCCCATGGTATTTTTAACGCATAGTTATGTATGCGCGGTACGTTTGCCGCTATCAGGCTGGGGCATTGGCGGAGGCTGAATTGCTAATCTAGCTCTAGATGAGTCGGATTGCCGTTCTGCAGGGTAGACCGGAGTCGTTTAAGCGTGACCGGGGGCTTGACTACCAGTGTGGTTTTCGGCTCAGCAAGGCCACCCTGCACCTCGGCCTCGATGGCTGTGGTATGCTCCTCTGTATGGAGGGAGCGCTCCGTGTTTCCATTAACTGTGATAACGCCACATGGAACAGGCACCTTAAGCTTGAGATAAGAGTAGTGCGGGACTGCATTGAAACGGGCGAAAGCGGTTTGTCCGAGTTGTGCGTGATAGCCGCTTCGTAACGGGACAATGTCGAATATCAGGTCTTCGCTCCAGAAGTTATCCAGTGAGCCAAAGATGACTTCCAGCGTTATGGATCCTGTGCAACAGGCCTCTTCGCCGGGTATTACCCCTTTAAAGGTGGTTTTAGTGGTCTTGATTCTTGATGGATTAATGCCCATTTTACGGACAGTGTCCTGATAAAGCAGATTGAGGCTGCTACCATCGTCCATAAGGACTCGCGTGAGGTGGAATCCATCGATAATTGGATCGAGAACCAATGCGGCCGAACCTCCCTGACGAATACTGGTCAGATGGTCTCTCCGATCAAAAGTGATCGGACAAGCTCACCATGGGTTAAATTTTTGGGCAACTGGCTCTATGGTGTAGACGTCCCTTAATGCGTGCTTGCACTCCCGTTTAGGATGTGAGTGACACTACTAGGAAAAGGCCTGCTAGTGGCGCACCTATTTTGCCTACTAATGGTGCACTACAGGTGTGCCACTAGCATCACGCCATTAGAATTTTTTACTAATGGCGCACCAGGGGTGCGCCATTAGTATCTGGTATACTAATGGCGCACCACACAGTGTGCCATTAGTATATCCCACGGTGCGCCATTAGTATGCCTCCCAGGGGCCATATTTACCCATGTGCTCTGGCTTACTAATGGCGCACTGGTTAATGATGCGCTACTAGTGTGCTCTGGCTTACTAATGGCGCACTAGTTGGTGGTGCGCCACTAGTATGAATATTAGGGATTTTTTTCTTTTCTGATATTTGCACAGGTTACAAAATATATTACTAGACAGAATATAGACAGCACCACACAGCAACAGCAGATTCATCGAATACAATAGAAGATTAGTCTCCGAATACAATTCATCATATTAGTCTCCAAATTCAAAAGACCGAACAAAGATAGAACATTACAAGTCTCGAGACCGCGAGTAGCGAGTTTGTCGAAAGTAATACTAATCCTAACAAGTCCTATGAATCATCATCATACAACTTCTACTCGTTATTAATAACGAGTCATATGATCATCATCTTGATAGTCATCGAACCAACCCTACTTAATTGTTCTTAGCACATGATCATCAGTATTAGGCAGGACCTAAATACCCTATTTAAGGTAAAATAGCATAAAACAATATAGACCCTGACTCTCCATTATGGAGAATGGAGATCATCCTGTCTCAAATTCTTGCGCTTCTCTTCCTTTTGCTTTGAAGAAGCTCCTTACGACTATCCATACATTTTTTCCATTTACTGATTAGCATGTCTCCACTTCTTTGAGAAATCCGGTATGGACAGTTTAGATTCGTAGGATGACCTGGATATATGATCAAAACACGAAGACTGCCATTCTGATACATCAAATGAGGCACACAATCCTATGGGATTCTCTATTGAAAAACATAGTAATAACTTTATAGTTAGCAATGATGTACTTGTTTTAGAAGTATGCAAAAGATGCACGGATGTCGTAATAGTAAAATATCTTGCCAGGGTATCTCCATGGTAGTTACCGTAGATCAACACGTGCACCAGTGGCACGTATTGACCATAATGTTGAGGAGTTTTACAATAGATATTGTAATTCTCAAGATCAGTACAAAATCCGACCAGATGATTTTTCTCCTGATAAGTTAACTCGGAGCCATCGGTGTAGTGAGTTTTGTCTACCATGTTCCGCACATTGTTTGAACAACCAAAATAAGCTGTCAATGGAAATAATCTGTCAACTAAATTTAAATGAACAATATAAATTAGTTAATAATTAACTATGTTTGAGAAACTCATATAGCGGTAGAACTGGAGGCGTATCAACAAGGACTCAAATGTCCATATTGTCTTGGTCGATGTCAGGATCACCAAGATCCATGGTGACAAGCATACCCTCGTCAAAACCATACACCTTGCAAAATGCTTCCCAATTTTTGCAACCAAAATGGGTTACGCTCCCAGAATTATACAGATTTACTTCAAAATCCACATCATGATGAGTCCTTAGGTGAATTTTCTTTGTTTCAGAATTTTCATGGCCTTTATAATCCATCCTCTCCAAGACATAGCGTCTTGCATGGCATGGGATAAGCTATACTCGAATTGTAAAAGATGAAAAATTACACGTTGAAATAGTTGAAGTCATGCTTAATTATGAAAAAACACTTGTCGTCATTGTGTACCGTTTCAACTTCGAAGGTCTCCTCGAGCTTAATGATGAAGCACCGATCATCGTCCAGGTGAGGCCTGTCGCACAGACCTCGATCGTCGTGGCACCAGCCGCACTCCCCCGGGTGACTTTCATCGTCCGATGACGACATTTTCTATGTTCATAATTCAAAACTACATCATCTCTGTTGGGTCCAATAAGATAATCCACAGTGTAGTGAAAACACACCCTTCGAACTGGTTTGAGCAACTGGTGAATGGAGATGGTCTAAGATTTTCAGTAATAAGAAGTGAAGTGGTAATTTTGAGAGAAAATGGTTAGGATGAGTGGTTCCTCTTTCCTTTTTAGATTTACAATAGAATATTGTTAGTCATGCACACTTGTGCATTTTTAGCCAGGCCCAGTGGAGTTGGCCTAAAAACATTTCTTTCTTTAAGCCTGCTACATCCATCTGAAGTATTTATGGTCAAGGGTTAGCAGGGCCATCCAAATAGAATATGTGGTATGGGCTTTTTTTAGTAGGTCATCCTACCAGATTAGGGTTTATCGATGACGAGCAACTGACATTGGTAATAACTATGAGTTGATATCACACTTCTATATGTATAACAAAAGAGGCAGTTGATCCTACTTAATTAAGTACTAAGATACCCCGGCCCATGCATTTGTCGCAAGTACCCCGGCCCATGAATTTTAGCATGACTTTGCTAAAAATAGGACATATGGAGTACCCGAATTTGCCGGAACGAAAGTTCATCGACATTCCGGCAAACTCAAGGGCCTCTCGGGGTACCTGCGAAATCATCACAACACGATGGTCAGAGACAAAACCTAGAAAACTCCTTCCCTTCACTCGGGGTACATCAATATATCTTCTAGGGGTGAAACTGTACCCTAATTCTCCTTTCTTCCTCTTGCCGAAGAGAAGTTGGCTGCAGAGGATGGTCCAACTCAGATCAACCTGCAGAAGTTCATTGTATAATTCTGTTTAGTTCCAAGCATATATGAATACTCTTTAGAGTGGGCACAAAGATGGAAGCAAACTAATAACACAAAGTGAATAGCAAATCGGCTACTGAAACTATACTGAAACCATGCTGAAACTTTACTGAAACTACTCCTTGCAAGGAAACTGAAACTACTCCTTGGAAGCAAATTGTCTTGGTAGGAGTATTGTGTGCACAAATCTACTCCACCTAGTTGTTTTCACTTAGAGATTGTTAGGTAGCCGATAGAACAAACAGCATGAGTCATTCTTCATACTGTTACAAATAGAAACAATGGCAACCAAGGTTAAAACCAACAATCCTATATATTATTCTGAAACTTCATATATTGAAATCACTTAGCACTCTCTTTTTGTGTTCATTCAACACTTAAAATTGGATTCCAGGAATAAATTTGACTGACTGATGTAGGTTTGACTTCTGAAGTCTATTTGGCCAAGAATAATTTTTTTAATGTCCTTCGTAATAGAATTTACCCCAAAAACATATTCCTATCAAGTTTACAAGTACAACCCTATTTCCCCTTGCTCCTAAAAATCTACAAAATTATCCCAACACAAGAATAGTACCTACACTCCTTTTTCCCAAACATCTCCTGATCACAAATCTAAATTTTCAATAGGCCACATGGATTTGCTGAATCAGCATAAACCTTTCAAGTACCAAAAATGCAGCATTTTCTTGGCACGACCAAGCTACTTTTAAGAATTCTCACATTTCATATATTGTCTTTTTCAAAACAAAAAAAGTATCTATGGGGGCTGGAGCTGCATGTTGTGTATCAATGTACCACGACCAAAACCTTGCTAGCCATGGTTATTCACTTATGGCCTGTTGTCCTCGTCAATATGCCAGCAGCAGCACGCAGCACGCACAAGGGGAGGCAGTAGGCGATGGGGCAGCAGGGCGGACGGTGCACCGACTTGTAGAGGCGGGCGCCGGCATGGCGCGAGGCCAGGACGCGCGGGACCCGGGCTGCTGTGCGAGGACAGGAAGCAGCGCAGCAGAGCAAGCAGCGTCAGCAGTGGTGGCAAAACAACAGAGCAGCAGCAGCAAAATCATCAGCAATGGGAGCAACAGGGGGAAGGGGCGGTCGACGGGGGCGACGGGTGCACGCGACAGAGGGGGGAATGGGGGGGTGGAGGAGGCTCACCACGGGGAGGGCCGGAGGAGAGCTCGACGAGGCTGGGGACGGGCAAGAGCAGCGGTTGGGGCGACGAGATGTGGGCGGACGAACAAAGAAGGTGGCGACAGCGGCGGCGGCTACTAGAGGGATACTCAGGGGTGGCGGCGGCTTGCGGTGGTGAGGGGTAGAAGAGCTGCGATGGTGATGGGTGGAGGAGAGCTGGAGGTGGGGGCGGGGCGCGCTGGAAAGGGGTCGTCGGCGGAGAGGGGGAAAGGGATCTGGCGTGCGCGGGGGCGAGGGGGCTAGGGATTTGATCAGCGTGGGGGGCGAGGGGGAAAGGGATGGAGGTAGGGGGAAAGGGATATCAATGGCGCACCTCCCGGGGGTGCGCCATAAGTACATCCATAGCAATGGGGCATTACCGCGGGGTGCGCCATAAATAACTTTTTTTATTGATAACAATGGCGCACCCTCTCCCGGTGCGCCATTAGTAACTTTTTTTAATTATTTTTTTATTGATAAAAATTATTACACTATATAGAGGAGAGGAGTAGAGGAGGGAGGGAGGGAGCATTTACATTCGTTGACGAGGCGGTGGTTGGCATCGCATCAGAGATGCAGACCATAGAAAGGAGGAGGACGCCGGTCGTGGTCGTGGTTGTTGGCCGGCCTCGTGACGTCGCGTTGGCGTTCGTTGTCAGTCATCGATGGACTGCGAGTAGCCTCGCCGAAGTCTCCACCTCCGGGCTCTGGCTTCCTCGTCACGGCGGCAGAACAAGGTGCAGTTACCGGTGGGGTGGGGTGGGCCGGGCGGCTGCGGCGAATGGGGTTGGGGGGCGCGACGCGACGCGACCTAGCCTAACCTAGGTTGGAGCCGGGGGAGGGTGCGGGGGGTCGTCGGCGACGGTGGGGATCGAGATGGAGGGGGATCTGGCGTGGGGGGGGGACGAGGGGAAACGGGGAAGAATAGTAATGACACACTGTACCAAGGTGCGCCATTACTAGTTTTGGGAAAAAAATTGTTAGTAATGGCGCACGGGGTGAGTGGTGCGCCATTAGTATTTTTGGAAAAATAAAAAAAATGTTAGTAGTGGCGCACCATTGGTGTGGTGGGCCATTAGTGTGATAGACACTAATGGCGCACCAGCACATGGTGCGCCACTACTATATAGTAGTGGCGCACTACATGTCTGGTGCGCCATTAGTGTCCATATTATCTATAGCCCTTTTCCTAGTAGTGTGACGTAGATCATGTTCACCATTTTGACCTCGGGGGGAAATTTCTTCTGCCCCCCAGTGTTTTGTGGGCGAGGCTCTTCATCGTCATCCTTGCTGGGCAGCCCTTTCCCCTTCTGTCCGGCGTTGAGCTTGCCGGCCTGTTTAAAGACGCAACAATTTCTGTTGGTATGATTGGCGTGCTTATCGGGGGTGCCGTGAATCTGGCAAGGCCGATCGAGTATTATGTCCAAACTAGATGGACCATCTCTGTTTCCTTTGAATGGCTTCTTCCGCTGGCCGGGTTTAGAGCCACTGAATCCGGCGTTAACCACCGTGTCTTCGCTATCTGGGTTGTTGCTTCGATGCTAGTTCTTGTTGCATGGTGGCTTGCCATTGCCATCCCTGGCTTCGGAGGTGCCGGGGTCACCGGTGCTATTGCTTCTACGATCTAGCTAGCTATCTTCTACGCAAAAGTGGGTCATAAGTGCGGTATGGGCTGCCATGGACTTCGGCTTTTCTTGGCCGAGGTGTCGGGCGAGCCACTCATCTCGGACGCTGTGTTTAAAGGCCGCGAGGGGTTCGGCATCCGGACAGTCCACAATTTGGTTCTTTTTAATTAAGAACCTGGTCCAGAGTTTCCGGGCTGACTCTCCGGGTTGCTGGACTATGTGACTGAGGTCATCGGCGTCTGGAGGCCAAACATAGGTACCTTGGAATTTGTCTCTAAAGGCATCCTCCAAGTCTTCCCAGCTGCCAATGGAGTTCTCTGGGAGGCTGTTTAACCAGTGCCGAGCGGGTCCCTTCAATTTGAGTAGGAGGTATTTGATGGCGTGGAGGTCATCACCGTGTGCCATGTGGATATGGAGAAGGAAATCTTTGATCCATACTGCGGGGTCTGTCGTACCATTGGATGATTCAATGTTGATTGGTTTAAACCCTTCTAGGAACTGATGTTCCATCACTTCGTCGGTGAAGCATAGGGGGTGTACGGCGCCCCTATACCGGGCGATGTCGGGGCGTAGTTCGAACAAAGGCCGTATGCGGTTTTCGGCCCGGGTGAGGTTGTGCCTGTCACGCCAGGTCTGATGACCGTCCTCTCGTGTTGGAGCACGCCCCCTCGATCCATAGATTGATCTTGTCTGACCGGCTGTATTGTCCAGGTCCTTGCGTAGGTCGTAGGTGTAGCCCGGGGCCGCTGCCTCCCTGTCCCGACGACGGGGTGGCGCGGCATGGTGTTTGGCATGAGTAGCCGGTCTGTCCCGTCCACGTGGTGGTCGGTCGGGCTCGTGAGAAGTTTTGTGCTTTGGAGGTATTGGCTCAAGGGCCTCATCATCAAATTGTGGTAATATCATGCGCTTCGGGTAACTCTTAGTTGGGCATTCGAGGCCGTACTCGTCGACTGCTAGGACATTAGTCCATCTGTCATTGAGTAAATCCTGATCAGCTTGAAGCTACTACTGCTTCTTTTTAGGCTTGTTGCAGTGGCGATTAGCCGGAGCTTAAAGTGCACTTGCTCAAGGGGCTCCTCCGGCACGATAAAGTCTTTGTCGCCGAGGCTCACATCCTCTTCGGATATCAGTAGGTAGTTACTATCCTCCGAGTCTTTGTTCCCGATTAGATCATCGGGATTAACTTGCCCATCCTCCCAATCATCATGTTCCGATGTTGGCTCAAAAGGGGCTTCGGGGTCTTCGGCATTCTCCGGAGTGTTATTGTCTTTGGTGCCGGTATTTCTGTCTTTTTGCGACGCGATTTTGAGCGGCGCCGCTGACGTCGATGCTTTTGGAGGTGCTTCGGCAGGCTTGTCCTCAACCGGATCCTTCTTGCCGTCGTCATCATCCTCTTTGGGTGTATCCACCATGTATACGTTGTATGTGGAGGTGGCCGTCCAACGTCCGGTAAACGGAGGGTTTTGGCCTTGATCGTCTCCGGCATCGTCGTCCATACCGTCTGTCGGTGTACAAAAAGAGGGGTACCCTTTTTGTACCCCTATAACTGTGCACGGGTAGTCTGAGCCACGGATACCACCACACCAAGCAAGGCAAGGGAGGTGAGCCAGGGTAAGACCGAAGCTCAAGAGAACTAGAACAATGCCAAGGCCAAGACCACGAAGAGCAAAGGGGACGAAGCGGACTCCCCCGGCAAGGTCCTTGCCGGGAACAGTTCTAGCAGCCCCGGCAAGACCCTTGCCGCGGTGACTCATCCCGCGCCTACCGAGAAAATCACCCTTGAGTCCACTGCCCCCAAAGGGCAAGGATTCGGGAGACATCCCCGTGGCGGCATGCAGATCTTTGTGAAGACATTCAAGATCAGATACGCACTAAGGAGACGACAACCCTTGGCGGGATCCCAGCCGAGGAAAACCACAAGGCCCCCGGCAAGCACCTTGCCGGGGATGACAGCAGGCGCCTCGGCAAAACCCTTACCGGGGCCCCGGCAAGGCCCTTGCCAAGGACATCTGCAAGACCACCACCAGGCCAACGCCGACTAAACCTCCACCACCATTCGCATGTAGCTGCCGACCCAACTAGCTGGGCAGGCTCCTGCGTGGCGGCATGCAGATCTTCGTGAAGACCCACCACTGCGCCACCTCAGCTGCTTGCCTACCTACATGGCATCGCAGGCGTCGCTGGCCAGGGCGCGTGTCGACACAAGAAGGAGCAGCGACGGACGAGACAGGTCTCTCCCCCGTCCCTGATAAAGCAAGGACACCTAAGCAAGATGCATTAAATGCGCCTTGTCATGTAATGCAAGGGATAACCTCGCATCACTGTACCCTTTCCACCTCCTGTGTGCCACTGTGGCAACCCCTTTTCCTATAAAAGGAGGCCCGAGGTGACCAGAGGGAGGATTCGGCTTTTTGGAGCTCCTCACGCCCCATAGCTAGCTCAAGAACACAGATATACAATCCACCAAAGCAGGAGTAGGTTTTTACGCATCCTCGCGGCCCAAACCTGGATAAACGAACCGTGTGCTATCTATTTGATCCGCTCTTCTCACGACCCCGCGCCCCGCTAACCACAGTAGGGATTCTTGTGATCCCATAGGTGTCGTTCCCACCGACATCTTTGGCGCGCCAGGTAGGGGGCCGACGCAGTTGTGAAAATCGGCTCTAGCAATCAGCCCAGCACTCCTTCGTCTTGGTGGCTCTTGGAGAGGGAAGGAGGCCAGAAGATCGGCACTCGAGCGATTGCAAACAGAAGCTAAGTTGCACTAAACCCTTATTTGTTCCATCCTTCTTATATGAGGTTATTCCTCCCCAGAGATGTCACGCCTTTGTATGAGAAACCTGCATGCTAGGGCGCTCTCCCATGATCGGCAGCGCCCTTGCCCTGTTTCGAGTCCGCTCAACAGCTCAAGCGGCTGCGTCAAGAATGGCAGAGTAGCCTTCCGCGATCAACAACGCTCTCGATTCTGACCCGAGTCAAGCTTGACAGTTCGAGCGGCCACGTTCAGAACGGAAAGGTGGCTTGTCCGGCAGCATGCATACCCAGCAGGCCCATGGGGATCCGTCCCCAAAACACCGCTAGGGGCTTCCGCACCGGCGAGCCTACCCAATCGACGTAGGGCGCGCATACAAAGAGGAATTGAACGGGGAAATAACATGCATGAAATTAAGAGTACTGCAAAAGTTATGTTACATCACATCATTGCTGCGGTTCTAACTAAAGGCGAAATTTGTCTTGGTCGTGAACCTGCAGTGGTGGTGAAGAACGGGATGCCTAATCCCGGCGCTGGCCTTCCACCCTCTTGATTTCGTCGATGCTGCTGATGACGGGCTTGATGCGCTCCTTGAGCACCGCGAGGTCAGTACCATCCGGCAAGCTATCCATCACGGCATCGAAGTCGAGGTCGGGATTCCAGTACGCCATCTTGGTGAGGACCTTGGTCATGACCCCCCGGCAAAGTCACCGGGCTTCCCCGGCCAACGTGGCCGCTCTGCTGGAGTGAAGATAAGCCAAGGCTCCAAGGACGCCCTTGAAGAACTAGGTCAGCTTGGCATTGACGGTCCCGCTGTGCTCAGGGGCATACCTCACGTTTGGCATCCCCATGGTCGCCAACTGCGAGGTGACCCTGCCGGCGACGTCCTCCAGACCGCTGATCCATCTGTTCTCGCCCACCACATATTCCTGGTGGGAGGCGGCCTCGTTCGCCCGCAGCTGCTTCTCCTCCTCCTTACTCCTGGTCAAGGTCTCCTCCCGAGCCCTGCTCTCCGACAACATCTTCTCGAGATTCTCCAGCTTCAGCTTGAGATCTCTGACGGAGTTTTGCGCTTCGGAGAGCTCCCCAGCCCTGCTGATGACCGCTCCTTGCACCTCCACCAAGGCGCTGTTGAGCGTGCTCTTCTCGTTGGACAGCTTGAGGGCCTGCTCCTTCAGCTCGTCCTGCTCCACCTCCAACTCCCTTACTTTGCCGGCATGGGCCAGAGCCTGGGCATCGAGTGCCTCCTTGTGCCTCTGCTCTAGCTCGTGAGTCCGCCGCGTGACAAGGGCCTCGAGCTCCTCATCCTTGCCATGGAGCGCTGCGGCAAGCTTCGCCTCACGCACGGTGAGGTCCTCTTCCTGGGAATCCAGTGCGGCTTGATACTGGTTCCGGATGGCCTCGGCCGCGGCAGCCAAGTTCGCCGCCTTTTCCTGGGCCTTCTCGATGTCAGCCATCTTCATGGTGAGCTCAACATTGCGCTTGGCCAATTCCTCCTGAAAGGCCCTCTGCTCCTCACGAGTCTGGTGGAACCAGGTCTGCGTCTCAGCAACGCGCGCCTTGAAATCCACCTCCGCCTGGTCCACCGTTGCCGTCCCGGACTTAACCTTGTCCAGACGGACACAGTAGAGCGCCTGGAGTTTTCGGAAGTTGGCCCCCATAGCGCGGAAAATCTTCTCTTTTGGAGAACCATCGCCGCCAACGCCCGGCTCATCGACAACCTCGAGCCCGGTGGCGGCAAGCACCTCGCCGTCAAAGATTTCCCCTTCGGCGGGCGCTCGGGAACTTGACACCCCTGGAAGATGGACGAAAAGATAGTCTCCCACCTTCAGGTATCTGCCGGGGCCCGAGGTTGAGGAGGAAGGAGGCTGATCATCAACCACCTCTTCCTTGGCGGTGGCCTTGTCGGCTTCCCCGGCGGGCCCACTGCTGGCGCCCTCGGCAGAAGCCTTGCCGGTCGCCTTGGCGGCCCCCGTAGCGGTGTCCTCGGAAGCATCCTTGGCGGCCTCATCAGCGGCGGCCTCGTCAGCATCTCTGGCGGCCTCCTCGGCAGCAATCCTGTCGGCCTCCGCCGCGACCTCCTCAGCAATATTCCCAACAACAGTATACACGTCCTCCATACCTATTGAAGGAGGTCCTGGGTAGTAATGGGAGCGTTGAAGCCAAGAAAAAGAATAAGGGAAAACAGAGACAGAGGACAGGCGACTCACCAGTGCCAGGCTGTGAAGCAGAAATCCCCTCCCCGCCAGCATTTGGCGCCGTGGCAGAGTCACCAGCGCCAAGTTCCCCTCTTCCTCCATGGGTGTGGGCTCCGTGCTTGATGCCCTTGCCGGGGACGCCCCTCGCGGCGGCGTAGTCGATGGGGGTGGTGTGTTGGGGGTAGCCCTCTATGGCTCCTCCTGCTGCCGCTCCCCTCCTGCAAACCCGACAAGGTCAACACCATAGCATCGAACGCCTACCACATGTCGAATAAGAGGAGGGTGACGAACTTACGCTAGGGGCTGTGCCGGGGGCTGCTGTCCGGGCTGCTCAACACCACCAGTGGCGTCTTTGAAGCCCCAGCCGGGGGCTGACTGCTCGCCGAGGCCTTCGCCCTCTTCACCCTCTGGGCCAACGTCTCTGCATCCCTGCAAAAGCAAAAACGGATCAGGAGAGGTGAATTAATTTGGGGGAATGGAAATGGTAGTGAGAAACGGAGTACTTACTCGTCATCCATCTCCTCCTCTTCCACCACTTTCCTTTTCCTCTTCGGGCTGAGAGGCCCGAGATCAAAAGCGACCTCCGCGTCAACATCCGAGTCGACATCTGCCGGAGGAGGCGAAGACGGCGGGGTTTGTGCGCGCCCAGATGAGGAAGGGGCTGTTGTCTTCTTCTTCTCAGCGGCCTTCGTTAGCCTCTTGGCTGCCATGGCCCTCGTGTGACGCCCAGACCCCTCCAGGGTCAATTGAGGCCGCGTAGCCCTGCCGGGTCGGACCGGCTCGCCGGAGCCAGCCCGCCGCAGGACTCGCCCTCTTCCCCTGGTTGGCGTCGAGCCCGCCGCCACGTCCTCCTCCTCCGACGACTCGTCGGCCGCATCTTCGACAAGCAGAGCTCCTGTGTCGGCGCTGCTAACCTCCCCGGAGGCCGCCGCCCACCGGGTGAGCTCATCTTCCTCCGCAGTCGTTGCGGCCTTGTCCTCCACACCCTCGGCGCTGCCGGCCTCCATGGAAAGCTGTGCCTCCCTCGCCCTAGTGGCGATGTAGTCCAGCTCTACCTGGGTGGTGTCCATGACAAGCCACCGCTCGGTGTCAGCATTGACATACACCTCGATCAGGGTGTCAAAGAATTGCTGCACATCAGCATCCTTCGGCTCCTTCCAGCTCGGGATAGGGCCGTGCGCGTTACAGTCTGGCATCATAGCGATAATCTCGGACCGACGTGAATTATTGCACAACAGGACCACCCTCGCTGGCAACTTGAAGAACGGCCCCTTGATGGCCTTGCCAACCTTTGCGGCAGCCCTCGCGGCCTTGCCGGTCCGTTCGACCTCGCCACCGCGCCCCACATCAAGCTGGAAAAGCCGCTGGCAGAAGTGGGCATGCGCCATCACTGTGAAGTTGTGATCGAGGCCGGGGCGGAGTCGCATAATGTCAGCCGGATTCGTAAAGAGCCAAGCTGGCCTCCCCTTGTTGTGCAACGGGGCGATCCGGCGGCGAATGAAGTCCGCCCCGATCATCTCAAGGGTGAGTCCGGCCCGGGTGAGCCGGAGAATCCTAGTAGTGGCAACAGTGAGCCTCCCGTCGGCGACGTCGACATCGCTCCAATTGCTGCCACGGACCGGCGGCACTCGGCGGACCTTGCAGAATTCCGGCGGGTCTTCATCCTCAATCCAGCACCACCGGCCACGCCATTCCTACCACCTCTCCTTCACGGCACCGTCCGGGTACGCCCCCTTGGATCTTGGGATCCAGGTGACGCAACCAGAGATGGCACCTCCCGGCTAGATCCGAGGGAAGAAATAATGGCGGAAGAGCGCCGTGTTGGGCTGCACCCCGACAAAGCCTTCGCAAAGATGCGCGAAGAAAGCCATACACGCCACCGCATTCGGAGTAAAATCCAAGAGGCGAAAGCCGAAGGTGTGCATAATGTCGCAGAAGAAATCGGAGAAAGGGGGACATAACCCGCAAGAAAGATAATCGACGAAAAAGGGATACCGATTTGGGGCAGGATCGGCGCAAGCGGCAGGAATGACGCGCTTCGCCGGATGTCCCGAATTCTCTCCCCCCATCTTCATAAAGGCCTGAAGGAGGCCCGGAGCTCACGAACATCAACCGTCGAGGGGAAGAAGAAGGCAGACTTCGTCCAGTCCCCCGATAGCGCGCTCTCCAGCGGCTCCCCAGTCCCAGCGCCCTTAGCCACCCCCTTGCCCTTGACGGATTTGGGCGCCATGACGGCCAAGAAGTTTAGAGGGCTGAGGAAGGGGGATGGCGAAGCAACAACGGCGGGCGATGGCGGAAGCTTAGGAAGGAAGGAAGAGAGGAAACGGCGGCTCTGAGATTGGAAAAGGCACGAGGAAAGAGGAGAAAGTGAGCAGCGCGCCCGCGGTTATTCCTTTTTTATGGGGGAAAACACGGGCTGCCTCCTTTCACATTAACTGTGGTGTGACGCATGCCCGCGGGAACCAACCCCACGCATGCTGCCCACGTCACATGCACCTCCCCACGCTACGCCACGTGGGGGAATCGTGGGAAGCGTAGCGCGCGAAGAATCTTACCGCGGTAAAAACCGCCCTGCCTGCCCGCGCACCGTTTTTGGGCCTAGCCCAACAACGCGTTGCGCTTATGTGTGGCCCAGGCCCGGGGGATCCTGTCGGTGTACAAAAAGAGGGGTGCCCTTTTTGTACCCATATAACTGTGCACGGGCAGTCTGAGCCGCGGATACCACCACACCAAGCAAGGCAAGGGAGGTGAGCCAGGGTAAGACCGAAGCTCAAGAGAACTAGAACGACGCCAAGGCCAAGACCACGAAGAGCAAAGGGGACGAAGCGGACTCCCCCGGCAAGGTCCTTGCCGGGAACAGTTCTAGCAGCCCCGGCAAGACCCTTGCCGCGGTGACTCATCCCGCGCCTACCGAGAAAATCACCCTTGAGTCCACTGCCCCCAAAGGGCAAGGATTCGGGAGACATCCCCGTGGCGGCATGCAGATCTTTGTGAAGACATTCAAGATCAGATACGCACTAAGGAGACGACAACCCTTGGCGGGATCCCAGCCGAGGAAAACCACAAGGCCCCCGGCAAGCACCTTGCCGGGGATGACAGCAGGCGCCTCGGCAAAACCCTTACCGGGGCCCCGGCAAGGCCCTTGCCAAGGACATCTGCAAGACCACCACCAGGCCAACGCCGACTAAACCTCCACCACCATTCGCATGTAGCTGCCGACCCAACCAGCTGGGCAGGCACCTGCTTGGCGGCATGCAGATCTTCGTGAAGACCCACCACTGCGCCACCTCAGCTGCCTGCCTACCTATGTGGCATTGCAGGCATCGCTGGCCAGGGCGCGTGTCGACACAAGAAGGAGCGGCGACAGACGAGACAGGTCTCTCCCCCGTCTGCGATAAAGCAAGGACACCTAAGCAAGACACATTAAATGCGCCTTGTCATGTAATGCGAGGGATAACCTCGCATCACTGTACCCTTTCCACCTCCGGTGTGCCACTGTGGCAACCCCTTTTTCTATAAAAGGAGGCCCGAGGCGACCAGAGGGAGGATTCGGCTTTTTGGAGCTCCTCATGCCCCATAGCTAGCTCAAGAACACAGATATACAATCCACCAAAGCAGGAGTAGGGTTTTATGCATCCTCGCGGCCCGAACCTGGATAAACGAACCGTGTGCTATCTGTTTGATCCGCTCTTCTCACGACCCCACGCCCCGCTAACCACAGTAGGGATTCTTGTGATCCCATAGGTGTCGTTCCCACCGACACCGTCAATGTCTTCGGAGGCGTAGTCCAGCATGTCGGTTAGATCTTCGACGGTGGCTATGAAGTGGGTGGTGGGTGGGACGTAAAATTCCCCGCTCTCAGCCCCTAGTCCAGGCTGGGAGTAATTCGAAAGCGATTCCTTTGTTATGGCAAGGGATCGCATTAACTCCAGAGCCTCATTTAGGAGCGAGGTATGGACACAGAGGCGATAATCCACTGGGCCGACCGGGGTGAGGGCCTCCTGGCTGCGCTCGCTTGTCGCGGACCTCGAGCATTCAGATTTATAGCTCGAAGGAGATTCCAGTGCTTTAGTGACAAGGGGAGTTCAGTTCGTCTCTGGGTTAGCTCATGACGCTGTCCCCTCCGGATCTCTGGTAGTGAGTTCCATAATTGCAGGGAGTCCGGTGGGCTCTGAATTCCCGTCTTCGGATCCGGTGGTCCGCTCTAAATCTAAGGCCAGAGCGGTGATCAAGGTCGCGAATCCTTAGAAGATCAAGTCTCCTCGGATATCGGCGACATAGTTTAGGTTCCCGAAACTGCTCTGATGACCAGGGGCGTAGCTGTCGATCTCCTCAAGGTGGCCAATCAAGTTGGCACGCAATGCGAAGCCACCGAATATGGAGATTTGGTCGGGGAGGAAAGTCTCCTCCAAAATAGCATCATTGCAGATGATCAAACGGGCCATCGAACCTTCCGTCGACAACACAGAGGAACTCTCAATGAAAGCACCAATGTCGGTGTCAAAACCAGCCGATCTCGGGTAGGGGGTACCAAACTGTGTGTCTGAGGATCAAAGATAACAGGAGGCGGGGGACACGATGTTTACCCAGGTTCGGGCCCTCTTAATGGAGGTAATACCCTACTTCCTGCTTGATTGACTTTGATGAGTATAGGGGTTACAAGAGTTGATCTACCTCGAGATCGTAATGACTAAACCCTAGATGTCTAGCCTGTATGATTGTGATTGTCTCTATGGACTAAACCATCCGGTTTATATAGACACCAGAGGGGCCTAGGGTTATATAGAGTCAGTTTACAGAGAAAGGAATCTTCATATCCGAACGCCAAGCTTGCCATCCATGCAAGAACCCCATCCAAACACGGGAGAAGCCTTCTATCTTCTATATCCACGGCCCACCAGTCCGGCCCATGTCACACAGCCCGGACGCCAGGGGACTCCCTCAAGTCCATCACGGATAGCTAAGTTTCCTAGTACCTTACTGCTTGTCATATAGTAGGTGAAACTAACCGTATTTCACGTTACTATGTGTGCTCAGTGGACAATATATATAACATGAGTAAAAAAGCAATGCAACAAGTGTACAACCTCTTTGGCAAAGCCATGTTGATCTCAGCGTGATTGGGTTGGTCGGTGACGATGCTCCGGCTGATTTGGCTATCGGGGGAGGGGAAGAAGATCTGAGGCGTCGAGAGATGGAGCCCATGGTACTACTCTGCTGTGATGGAGGGTTTCGTCGTTGGAGCAGCTCTGGTGAGTTGTACGATGGCGAGGCTGAAGCAGGACAAGAGAGACAATGTTAACCTGAGTGGACTTCTAATAGCATCTCCAATAGATGACGTAAAATACATAACCACAAAGTGCTAGATGTAAAATACATCAGTCGCTCATCTTTGAACTGTCGAAACTGAATTTTGCTATCGAAACCGAATTTTACTGTTGAAATTGAACGCACTAGTAGCAGAAAAGCAGTAGCAGCAGCGCGTGCGAGGGCCGGGGAAGCTGGTCGTGTCGCAGCATCTCGGGTAGCAGCTGCAGGGGCTCGAGGGAGAGCAGGATCTGCTGGTCGTGCAGCAGCAGTGCGCGCAAGAGTAGAGCAGTAGCACAAGCAAGAGAAAGAGCGAGAGCAGCAGCACAAGCAAGAGCAAAAGCGAGAGCAGGAGCGCGAGCAAGAGTAAGAGCAGATCAGGCAGGGGATTGAGAGCAAGAGAAGAGCAGTAGCGCGAGCGAGAGCCAAAGCAGCAACAACTTCTACTGATGTTGACGTCGCCGCCAAGGGAGCGACACTGTGGAGGAAGTGGCCGGCAAGGCCTTCATGGATGGAGCCGCGCCATGTCGGCACGGGACCGAGCGCCAGTAGCACCCTGGGATCGAATTAAGAAGAAAATGTGGCGATTAGTGTACAACCTCTTTGGTGGCGCCGATTAGGCCTTAACTTCATCTGAGGAAAGGGTGATGATGCTGCTCTTCCAGTGGTGCAGGTGAAGATGGCTGTGTGGGAATGGAGGTGGCACCAAAGATGAGGGAACATCGGGGCAGCTCCTTGGAGGTGGAGGACAGGGTGGCTGAACCAACGAAACGACGAGATCAACTACGGATCCTCATACGGTACGGTGGATGAGGGACGTCGAGGTGTTGTTGTGGATGACATTGTCGGGGAAGAGGCTCCGGTTGGGTGGCGGACGGAGGAGGGTGTGGGGTTTCGCGGGTTTTTGCGGCCTCGGTGTACGAATGGGTGGGCAGATGGGATGGGAGGTGTTGACACCAGATTTTGACACGGCCAAGAACTGAATTAAGATGACCTCAAATGGAGAAGGGCTCAAAGTGAGAAAGTTTCGCATCGTCAAAAGGAGAAATTTTCATATTTGGGCCATAGCCATCCGATCTCATCTCTACGGCCGAAGTTGTGTTTGAAGTACTCAGATTTTATATTCAGAACACTATTCAGCTGATTACACCCCCAAGATGTACTCCTATGAGCAATGTTTCTACACGGGTTGTCTTCGTCTCGTCGAGACGATGCATTTCGATATAAAAAACGTCTAAATCAGAGTTCGTATGCAAAAGTTAGAGCCAAAACGGTGTGCTGCATAAGTTTGCCCCGGAAGTTCCGGGCAAAACTTCCGGGGAGGTTCCGGGCTAAACCGAAAGTTTGCACGCGGTGCGCCCCGAAGACTGGAATTTTAACATTGTTTGCAGATTTGCGGGGCCGATTTCAACATCAATATGACCTCGAATGAAAAAGTGATCAACTGAAGAGTTTTTCTCCATTGCAAGATCTACAACTTTCCTTTTGGGACCATCGCCATCTGAAATAGCATGCGGCCTTCAGATTCAGTGCAAGAGGGCTACTTGATATAATTTCAGCCCGGAAGTTCCGGGCCAGACCAGAAGTTATGGCCCTCGTAGTCCGAGTTAGGGTAACTTTTGATGATTTGGACATGATTTGAGTCCTTTTCTTGTACGGGAAGTCCAGCGGCCTCATATATATGTAAGGGGTGACGACCGATTGAACAACACACAATCGAACAAATCTATATACATCTTTTACCTTTACTTTACCTTCTCCCTTTGTTCTTCTTCTTCTCGTTCTTCGTTCGTTCTTCTTCATTGCAGGGTGGCGAACCTCGAGGCCCTAGGGGCGGTAAGGCTGACCTAGGGCAACCCATAGCCGCCACGCGTCCAGACGGGGTCCCTCCCGGGTGCATGGGGGCTCGGGTCTACAAAAGCGCCCACCGGATTGTCTTGCGTACTGCACTTCCGGCGAATCTCCTTCGATGTGAGCTGCGGTGCATCATCCCAGGCGTCGAGGGTACACGGTAACGTGTTCGTGTGCGAACACACTTTTTGGCGACTCCGCTGGGGATGAAGCTTTGAACGGTCTCCATCCCGTTCTTGCTACGAAGAGATCGTCATCAAGTTGCTGCAATCTACAAAGGTAATATGAATACCCAATTCCCCTTTGTAGATGAAAATAATCCATATGTTGTTGCTGGATCACCTAATGAGCATAATGTATCGGCTAGCCCTAGTTTTATCAATCATGCATCTAATTATGCACAAGGGCCGATGCAAAGCAATCTTTATGCTTCAAATTCTTATGATTTTAGCAACGTACAACATATGTATCCAAACTCTCATGCATCGGCAACCCCACAAATCCATATGCCGATGAACAACATGATGGGTTTGGTTAATCAATTTGAAACACCTCATGTTAAAATTTCCAATAGCATACAAGAAAGTGTTTCACCTTTTTATTCATCGGCAACTAATTTTCAATATGTGAATCCAACCTTGCCGATGGATGGGAGAATTGGCCATGCTACTGCTAGCTATTCGGCCAGTTACTCTCAACCGTCATATGCTACACCTCATGTTAGTAATTTTTCGGCACCATACACAACTGTAGATGCTCAAAATTCGGCTTCACACCTTTCAGGTCATAGCCGAATAAATGTAAATTTTACAGGAGCAGTTGTGCCAAATATTGTAGAAGATGAGGTAGTGGTGGCTACATTGAAGAGTTTATCCCAGAATAAGAGGATTAGTGCTATTTGCCTTGAACAACATGAAAAAGGTCTATTTCCTGATTGTGCCGCAATAAAAGCTAGAGTTTTGCAAGAAGATGAATCTTTGCCAATTGATAAAACTGGCGAGCAAAAATATGGTTTTACAACAATGCATATGCCTTCACCTAGTACTACATCATATTATACACCCCCTACACTACTGCAAAATTTCGGCAACACCCGTGTGTCATTGCCGAAAGAATCTAAAAACATCGGGGGGCAATCGTATCCGGAGTGGGCTGAAATTGAGAAAAAGCTTAAAGCCAACTTTGCCGCTCGCCGCCAGAAACAAATAGAAAAAGAATTGGCTCAGATAAAAGAAGCATTGCCAATGGGTAGTATCAATGAAAAGAAGGATGATTCAGAACTTGAAAGTGCTTCGGTTGAAAAAGCCGAATCAAGTAGTATATATTCCGAATCCATCAAATCCAAAGAGGCAAGTATTATTGAGAAAGGGCATGGCAAGCATAGCAAAACAACCTTGCTTGATTTTTTTTAAGTTAATGGAACCTACTTCCTGCCTTATGAGTTTCGTGCCATAGAAATTGACAAGCTTCAAGGACAAGAACAAGTAGCCGAACAAGGTTCGATTGACAAAGATCTTCAAATTTATGATGCACGAAATCAAGAAGAAAATTGTGACATGGTGTTGGGAAGTCATCCAGAAGCAAAGCACAATATTATTCATCATATGCAATCATCATGCTCTCCCAACATATTTGAAGAGGTATGTCTAGCAAGTAATTTACCTATTTTCAGATTTGGTCACAACTTTATTGTTGATGCATCTATTAGAAAAATTCTAGTAAGTAATTTTCAAAGACCAATGAAGAAGGGCAATTTACTTGTTAGCAATAAAATTGTTACTAAGCATATGGGCCAATATATTGTACCATTCAAAGAGACCGATAGTGACTTATTACTGCAGCCAAAGTTTTTCCCATTGCTTTATTTAAAGTTAATATCTAATTGGGTAGATTTTCTTGCTTCATGCTTGGCTTATGCATGGTCTCAAATGAGACGTGTATGTTCTAACTACTTTGATTTCAGAAATTTAAAGCCAAGGTTAATATCTTTTGGGAAAACCGATGCTAGTATAGTTTCTTATTTAATGACATCGGAAAAAGTATGCGAAAGAGAATTCATAGCCGAATGGGAAGATGCCAAATCTGAACCATTCGTTTGCTTAACTCCAAAGCCGTTCTCACAACAAGATCGGCTAGAAAACAAAAAGTATACCTTCAATTCAAACATGTGTGATCAAATCTTTGCTTTGTTGTTGAAAAATAATTACATTAGAATTCTTGATCACCATGTCAAGCCATCTATCCAAGGACGAATGTATTGTAAGTTGCATGATTTGTCCAAGCATAATTTTGAGGACTGCCACATGCTTCGTCAAATAGTTAAATCGGCCATTGAAAAAGGACGATTAAAATTTGTTGAAACACCAAAGGATGACCAGTCTATTCCGATTGGTATTGATGGCAAAAAGTTTTTGCATCGGCTACTTCAAGCCGATCCATCTAAAGAGAAGGTAAAAACTGCAAGTGATGGGATCAAACTTTCAAGTAAAGAAGTAGTTGAAGATCACAATGAACATGAACTTGAGGGTGAGAATTCCATCGAAGCTACAATGAAGACGCTAAGGACTGGGGGGCAACAAGGAAATCCAATGATCGATGAAAGCAAACCAAAAGAAAACAAAGGCCGAAATAAGCGCAAGTGTAAGAGATCAAAAATCACCTTCGCTGAGCTATTGGATAAATATCAAAAGAAGAGTGGAGAGAAGAATGCTTATCGGCCAAATCATGCAAAGAAACCAAGATCACCCCTAAGGCGCAAATATGAGGATCAGTATTGGCAAAGTAAGCATTTTAATGCAACATATTCATATCCTTTTTTGAGCCGCCAATGCCAATGCCGTGGATGCATCCCTATGCTCATGTAGATCCATATTCATCATGGGACAGGTATGATACAAGGGCACACTCTCCATCTTATTTTAGACCATCTAACCAATATTATGCATCTGCGAGAAGATCAACATTTGAACAATCATATGTTAAAGGCTGTTTCAATCATAAGGAATCGGTCCGGAGCTCAAAGAAGAAGAAAGAGGTGGTCAAACAAGTGTACCGTGTTAAAAGAGATGGTCGTAAGAGTGCAACTTCATATTTGATCTCAAATGAAAAAGAGCCAATTAATGTGTTGACATTGGCTACTAAAGGAATGAGACGAAGCAACCAATTATCAAGAGTCAAAGTGCCAAATCTGAAGAAAAGAAGTTGACAGTGAACAAGGTAAAACAAGAATTGCCATTGCTTCAAACAAAATCACAGCCGGGGTGCCCACTCGGCTTATCGTATTGGTGAAAGAAGGAATTACAAAAACTTAGTGCACAAGAGCTGAAAAAGAAGAACATGGCATGGGTTCCCAAGAGGAGCAGTCAAAATAAAAATGATGTGCATCCTTCTATTGCAACAGGTGTTATAAAAGTGAAGAAAGAGAAGGATGGAAACCAAAAACAATTAAGCCGAAGGTTTGCATCACCCCATCAAAATCTTCGGTTAGCACATCATCCATGTTTTTCAACCATACCATTGATGCCTTTGCCATGGAATTCATCATCAGGTATGATAAATTACCCTCCCTGGATTTATTTTGAGCCATGGAAGCGACATAATTTTCTGCATCATGAGAGGGTATTACCAAATCTCTATACAATTTATTAGCTACATTTTTCTTGCTAATCCAAAGGGCCGAAATAGTTGATTGCTATTTCATTTGTTTATTTCGGCTATACATAATTTGGTGAATGAATTCGACATGAACCTCATGGTAATGGCCGATACTTATCTATCGCCCTAAGAATATATGTAAGAATGGTCGGTGTGGTACTCTAACACCATCCTTAGTTTAAGTAGAGATTGAGATAACTGCTTGCAAAGGAATTTGTCCAATTGATGCCATTAAGGATATTATGCATAGACCAATTCACCAAAATTGCAAAGTGAACTTATGTTTTGATTGGGTGTGCTTTGGCTTGTTAGTTTTCAGAACTTACGTAAGGCCAAATCATATTTGATTTTATTATTTTGCATCATATTGACATCATGCATAATATTTTCTTTAGCTTGATCTCTCTAGTACCATGGAGATTATATATTGATGGTTAAATTTCTAACAATGGCCAAGGTGTTGGTGTTGTTTATTTATCTCCATATGAAGCTATTTTGTGAAGCCTCATGCCGCTTAAAATATTTTTGCACAATGATCAAAGCCGAATATGCATTGTTATTCGGATTGGAGCTTTGCCTTGCTATAGGTGCTATACATATTGAGGCTTCCAGTGATTCGTTATTAGTAGTGCAACAAATATCCAAGGGTTATCAATGTTTTGATGAATCACTTATAGTTTATCTTTTGGTATGTCTAGATGCAAGATTTACCTTGGGTTGCTTTAAAATTGTTCATATATCTAGACATGACAATTCGAAAGAGTTGGCACAGCAAGCATCCGGCTACTATGTTAACCATGGTGTATTACATTTCTATCAATAGCCGATGCTAGGTCTTGTCAATATAGGTAAGGCCGAATCGAAGCCCATCGCTTTGGCCACTAATGAAACTTTTATGCAGGAGAAGTAAGGATTGGAGGAAGTTCATTTTTGATTATCTGCAAAATCCTAGCGAAAGGGAGAACAATATGGTTCGGAGGATGCTTTTGGTCTATGGAACCTTATCACCGGATTGTTATAGAAGCTGAGAAGTTTTCACCCAAGTTTGCCTCAAGAGGTTCAAACAAGCAATGGCCGATATATACTTATCATCCTAAGAAAATGCAAAATGGCCGACGGAGTGTTGACATCGTCCTTAGAAAAATCATTGTGCAAGTTATTTTTCGGCACACAAGTTTGCCGAAAAACAGGGGGGCATGTGTTAACACCAGATTTTGACACGACCCAGAACTTAATTAAGATGGCCTCAAATGTAGAAGGGCTCAAAGTGAGAAAGTTCCGTATCGTCAAAAGGAGAAACTTTCATATTTGGGCCATAGCCATCCGGTCTCATCTCCATGGCCGAAGTTGTGTTTGATGTACTCAGATTTTATATTCAGAACACTATTCAGCTGATTACACCCCCAAGATGGACTCATATGAGAAATGTTTCTACACGGATTGTCTTCATCTCGTCGAGACGATCGATTTCGATATAAAAACGTCTAAATCGGAGTTCGTATGCAAAAGTTAGAGCCAAAATGGTGTGCTGCATAAGTTTGCCCCGGAAGTTCCAGGCAAAACTTCCGGGGAGGTTCCGGGCTAAACCAAAGTTTGCATGCGGTGCGCCCCGAAGACTGGAATTTTAACATTGTTTGCAGATTTGCAGGGCTGATTTCGACATCAAGATGACCTTGGATGAAAAAGTGATCAACTGAAGAGTTTTTCTCCATTGCAAGATCTACAACTTTGCTTTTGGGACCATCATCATCTGAAGTAGTATGCGGCCTTCAGATTCAGTGCAAGAGGGCTACTTGATATAATTTCAGCCCGGAAGTTCCAGCCCTCTTAGTCCGAGTTAGGGTAACTTTGGATGATTTGGACGTGATTTGAGTCCTTTTCTTGTACGGGAAGTCTAGCCGCCTCATATATATGTAAGGGGTGACGGCCGATTGAACAACACACAATCGAACAAATCTATATACATCTTTTACCTTTACTTTACCTTCTCCCTTTGTTCTTCTTTTTCTCGTTCTTCGTTCATTCTTCTTCATTGCAGGGCGGCGAACATCGAGGCCCTAGGGGCGTTCAGGCTGACCTAGGGCAACCCATAGCCGCCGCGCGTTCAGACGGGGTCCCTCCCGGGCGCGTGGGGTTTCGGGTCTACAAAAGCGCCCGCCGGATTGTCTTGTGTACCGCGCTTCCGGTGGGTCTCCTTCGACGTGAGCTGCGGTGCATCACCCCCGGCGTCGAGGGTACACGGTGACGTGTTCGTGTGCGAACAGCAGGGAGGAACCTTGTCTTAGGGACGCGCTTGTTGGAAATGTGGGGTAAGTTACGAAAGTACCCCCACCGATTAGAGATAGGCGGTTCTTTCGGTTCAGGGGGATCATGGGCATTTTGCGTGTCGGGATTTCATAGCAGTGGGAGTTTTCGCGCGTGTTGTAATTTTGGGATAGCAAGGCGCGGGTTGAGATGGAGGGAGTTTTTGGAGCACAACGAGGCAAAGATATATCTTAAATATTTCGGGGTAACAAGGCACGGGTTGAAATATGCGGACAAGCCTAACGTGTACTGTAGCAAATCAATTCGCACTTCCATCGACGAAAAAACAAAAAGAAATCAATTTGAACCACACAAAAGAGTCTAGTCCCGTGTATTGTACCAAATCAATTTGCACTACAAAAGCCATTCAAAACATTGAATTCATGTTATGTTCAATTAAAATATTTCGCTACGTGTATAATGCATGTAACCTGCTACTCAAATGAACGTTTTAGTGCATTCCAAACGTATATACTACCGCTTCAATATGAACTAAATTTGAATTCGTTTCTCTATTTGAATAAGATCTACAATCATGATTGTTGTGAAGTTAAACCATTTGAATTTGTATCTCTATTTTAATAAGATCTATAATCGTCATTATTGTCAAGTTAAACCATCGTTTGTGTATTATCTTCGCAGCACACCACATGATTACTGTCGAGTTAGATATGAACTATGTGTACTATATGAACTCGAACTCGTTTTTTGAATCCATTTTATGTTGATTTCAAATCATAGTACATTTCAAGCTCTAGCTAGATCTTCATAATCTAAACCATGTCTCATATGTATAATGCGTTTATCACATAATGTATGGTGCCCCGCCCCCTACGCCTACAAGTATTTAGATGTGAGTTGCAAACGCCACACATTACCACAAATTCAAATAAAATGTGAGATTTTTTGATATATATATAGTATGGTTTAGATTGTTCTATATTTAGTTATGAGTTGCAAACGCCACACATTATCACAAATTCAAATAAAATGTGAGATTGTTTGATGTGTAGTATGGTTTAGATTGTTCGATATTTAGATGTGAGTTGTAAACACCATGCATTATCACATTATAGTATAACATGTCCAAAACCACACCATGCGTATCACCGCTATATTCATGCATGCATATGTTTATAACACTATGATCTCATATTCAAATATATGAATCCACTTTCATATCGAATTATGATCTTTGTTAGTCTCTTACACCCACGCAATCCTCTAACGTTTGTAGCTAGCACTAACTTTCTCTCATGCATGCATACGCCCTCCTCGCCCTCCTCCTCCCTCAGCATTCTATCCATCGCGCACATTCATTTTTTTCTTTAGTTCATTCTCCCACGGTCTCCACAACTCCTTTCCGACACACACTGATCGATAAACCTCTCTAGCGATGTCTGCCTAACACACACAAACGCACCTTCCATCTCCTCCTTTCTGTGTCCATGCCTCATGTCTCTCATACGGTCCCACACACGTGTAAACTCTCGCCCCTCTTTTCATCGATCTCACAATCACACACTCCTCCCCCTATCTAGCTAGTAGGCCTCTCGCACCACCTCCTAGCTCCATTCTCTCTGTCTATTCGTCTTGCTGGGCCTTATTTGCCTCTAACAAATGGATGTACACTGGCTGATCTCCCGCTATTCATATAGCTAGCTAGGTCGTTATAACTCGTTTTTCCCACGCGTCGATTGATCTACCTCATTAGTTATGTCTCTCCCTTCCTTCGACAAACAACAATTGATCTACCGATCTAGTAAGGTCTGCTTACCAAACACAAGGCCCCCCTTCATCATCCATGCATGCGTCCCGACACATCTATCATGCACACGCACGGACAGAAACACATCCCCACTCTTATTGATAATATTGCAGTTCTACCCTTAGTTTGTCTAGTAGGCCTCTCCCACCATCGTCGAGAAGCAACTCCATCACCCATCCAACATTTTACCCCTCTCCCTCCCTCTCTCTCTCCTCTCTCTCTCTCTCTCTGTCCCAACCTATTTCCTGTCCTTCACTAATGTATGGATGTCGACCGATCTCCCTCAAGACATAGCTGGGCCTCTCCTTCTCAACACATATACGAGTCGATCTACTTATCTAGTTAGGTCTCTGCATCCCCCCTCCCCCCCCACACACACCAATACATCGAGCGCTCTAGTCATGTCTCCCTGCCACACACAAACTTTCCCTGTGCCCTCTGACGTTCCGGTAGGTCAGTCGCCCTATATCTTTAACTTGCACACACACAATTTTGATGGCTCTCTTCATCAATCTCGCACCCACCCACTTGATCCTCTCTTCGTCTCTACCGATATCTATGACCCCTCCCTCTCTTCTCGTGGATCACCCCCTCTATATATGATATAGATAGGCCTCTATTTCACACAAATTGCATGTGTCAAATTTTTGTTTGAGATATTCACTTAATCACCCCCCCAACAAAAAACACTCACGAACGCACACGCCATCTATCTAGGTTTGTATCTCTCTCACACACACCCACATAGGAGGGGGACGTGCACGAAGAGAAGAGGTGCACACACGACACACGTACTCTCGTCTCTTTCCCAACCACACCCGCGCGGGTACACGGTGGAGCTCATTTTTGTATGAAAAGGTAGCCCACGTGGTAATTTGACACGTGTACTGGTTGTCCACTTGATGGAGGATCGTGTACCACGAGTGAAAAAACAAATTGCGACTTGATGCATTATGTTAAAAAAGAGGCAAACCATGTGGTGCCTACCTTAGAGGCAATGCTCTATACACTGGAGATGCTTTGTACGTATTACTTTTGATGTGTCCCGTCAACTCACAGAATGAGGAGAAGCTTGCTTAGTACGCCGTCTCCCCCGCCCATGGGCGTGGTGGCTCGCAAGACAAGGTGAATCTTGCTTACTACGCCTTACGCCCACTCCCTCGCCCACGCGTGCGGTGGCTCGCAGGACGAGATGAAATTTTTACTACTCCCTCCATTTGCTCCTCGTCCCTACCTTGGTTAGAGAGATTATCATATTGTTTGAAATATATGTCTTTTAGTAGATTTCAATATGAACTACTAGTACATAATCCAAACACTGATGTATATAGACATATTTTAGAGTGTAGATTCACTTATTTTGCTCCGTATGTAGTCCATATTGAAACGAACGTAATAGTATGCACTCTCCCTTGCCCCTTGCTCGACCCTCGTCCACGTGGTGGATGTGCAGCAATTCATTCGGTCTCACATAGCCAGAACGATGTATACTGTAGTACCATTATTGCTCGACTTCCCGAAGAGGCAAAGAGCCAAGCGCAAGGTTATTATTTTGGAGATGCCAAGCGCAAGGTTTATAGGAGAACAAGTAGTAGTAGTACTAGTAGTACGTACCAGTGGTACATACTATATGAGGAAGAAGGCAACAAGATGTATGTTTTGTGTGACAGACTCTTCTTACGGGACATGCTAGACCTAGTGGACCTCATTGTTGCAATGGGAGTACTCCCTATCATAGATGGCACGGTTCAGAGTGGTGGGCAGCGGGCATAATTAGGAGATGCTTAGTCTTAAACCCCATGAAGAAGTCCCATTGAAAGGAATAGAAATCCTTTACATGTGCTCCTATGTAAAATGAGTAAATGAGACAAAACGAGAAAGAGACAAAGTAAAAAAAATCACCAGCCTTAGATCTAGCCCTATTGTATAAGTGAATGGTATTTCTACGTCGTGATTGACATGGCTATATTATTAACCATGCTATGGAGGTAGGAGAGGATTTTTATTTATTTGCGGAGGTAGAAGCGGATGGATATTCAACGAGGAGTGAAATGATGGCTGCTTCCTTGGTCAAACATAGAGAAAGGTGGGCCTCGTGATTTGATGGCTTATTAGTCATTATTACTGCCTATACTCTTTGCCCATATATAATCAACGCATGGTACAGTAGTGGGCTATACTTTTCATAACCATGCTCGAAGAGAAGAGGTGCACGCACCCACGCACCCACGCACGTAGTACTAGTAGCACTCTACGTCTTTTGCGTCTTCCCCAACAACACACGTGACACGGTGGAGCTCGTTTCTATAAGATGATGTAGCCCACATGATAATTTGAGGCATCTAGTAGTAGTTACTCACTTATAAATAATGGAGGGTCGTGAACCACGCATGAACAGTCCCGCGTCATTTATAAATAAAGTTTTTTTCTTTGGTGGCACGTACGCAATATAAATAGGTTCATATGGAGAGAAAAGGAATCCGCTCCACTATATACATAGCCAGGACGAGCCTACACGGTTGCTTGTTGGGGTTGCTCTCTTCACACTCTCTCGCACAAAACGACTATGGCCTCATCTCTAACATCTGGGCGGATCATGTCTGCCGGGGGAAAGGGTGGATGCTTTGTGTAGATGCGGTCGCCGTCGCCGACGGCGAAAACCCACTATCGGCACGTCCCGATCAGGGGTCCCCGCCGTTCTCTCTCTCAAAGCCGGTGAGGTTGCCTTTGTCCCTTGCTCACTACCGCGATGAGGGCAGTTGCCGCCTCCCGCCGCCCTCCCGTACGAGCTACGTCCCGACATCCCTCAGGTACAACTTCCTTATAGCCGACTTGCACCACTGCCCCAGCTACGCACATCGCTCCATGTGGATATTTCTCTACTTCTTTGACCCACACATACCTCTATTGGCTTCTACTGTATTTGTGATGAGTTTATATGTCATCAACTAGTCCCAGTAATCTTATTCCAATCGCGCTTCTTCAGTTTCTTTGCCACATGGAAGCTCATCTCGATTTTAGTGAAACTGCACAAAATGATCTGATGGTCAAAGGGTTCCAAACTTCATTTCTTCGGAAGCTTCAACGTCGCCAGCAAATTAAAGCCTGGTTAGGGTTTAGGGTTCAAGGGCTAGGGACTGCATGGTTCGTGTTTTTTAGCTGTCTCTATTCCAAAATAAGTGTCAACTTTAGTAGTAGTACAACTTTGTACTAAAGTTTGCATAAAGGTGAGACACTTATTTTGGAACGGAGGGAGTACATATTGCCTATGATCTGTCAATTATTGAGATGCAATAGCATGCATGTTAGTCTCCTTTGTATTTGATGAAAAGATGCAACGGGACAACCTTGGACGCAATATACATGAAACAGAAGCTGGAAGCTTTATAGCATGGTACAAATTTATCTCGCTGAGAAATTACAGTATGTACTATACTAATATATAAAGAGTTAGGTGTCTCACGGTGTCCAAAAAATATGGTGATAGTGTGAGGTGGGCCATGTAATCACTGAGCCTGCGTGTTTTCACTGCTTTCGCACTCCTCTTCTGTAAGAATGGAGAAAATTGTAATCTAGTACCTCCTTTCGCCGCAGCGTGGGACATCCAGCAGTCGTACCACCTAAGTAATAATGACCAATGAGCCATCAAATCAAATAGACCCAGCAGTAAGTTGGACGGACAAAGCAACCATCACTCTTGAATCCGCTTCTCCCTTCAACGCGAGCGCTTGTGAGAGATCACGCCCACTCTGCCCGGGCATGAATGCGGCACCGATTGTTGGAGCGGCACTGACCATTTAGGGCGGGAAGCGCGCGCGGGTCATGGAGGGGGTTTGGGTGGGCCAGGCTAGTCAGGAGTGGGCGTGGCAGCTGTCTCAACCGGACGCCCGGAAACGAGAGGATGCACCAACTCTCGCGGTACACTACACACCATCTCTCTGTAGGAGTAGGTCTAA
Source organism: Triticum urartu (assembly GCF_003073215.2). Taxonomy (NCBI): domain Eukaryota; kingdom Viridiplantae; phylum Streptophyta; class Magnoliopsida; order Poales; family Poaceae; genus Triticum; species Triticum urartu. Next base: position 572,869,944 of record NC_053022.1, on the reverse strand, counting down.
CACACACACTGTTAAACACACACACACACGCACACCCACGTTCATAGAATAGGAATGTCGTGCGAGTGCGAAGCCACATGAAGTGAAATACAAATGGAGTACATACAAGAAGATAAGAGGTGACAAATATTCCATCAAACCTGGACTGAGGAGTAGTACTCCCTCCGTCTAGGTGTTAAGTCATCTTATGAAAATCAGATATTCCCAAAATGTTTAGGCGTCGTCCATTAACTTCGCATCTCAATCCCCTCCTAGCCTCGTTGCTAGCGAGCGTTGTTACTTACTCTACCTTGTTATCTCCCCCGGAAACCCAATGCATGGAGTGCAACTACGCGTTGATCAGTCAAGAAATCAAAGTCGGCTTGGATGCGAGTTAATACATGGCCCTGCATGGTAGCGAAAAAAACATATCTTAATTGTTGTGACTAATTGTTGCGTTTAGAGATAGAAATCAGGGCTTTGATTAGAGGAAGGAACGGTCAAGTTTCTCCTTCTCCTCCAATCTGCTTGCACCTTGGTCCCGCTGCACCATCTAACGTGACTTACACCTAGACGGAGGGAGTAGTACGAGATCCGGTGGCACACTGACTTAGGTCGAATACAAGTGCCCAAAATTATTGGAGGAGAGCAAAGTGTACAAACTAAATAATTAAAATTGAATTTCTCGTTTATTTTTCCGAAATAGAGGCAAAAGATTTGCCTCATCCACTAAATAAGAGGAGAATAGAGTTTCACAATTTGCATGTGACCCTACAAATAAACGCCATGGCAATTACTCTCAATACGCCCTAGTTTCTTAGCACTCGCTGTAACCCTTAGTACATACAGTGGCACACTGACTTAGGTCGAATACAAGTGCCCAAAATATTTAAAATTGGAGGATGGTGTAGCCCACCTTTCCGATATTTTGACCGTGTGTGGTTCAGTTGTTGTTCACTTCGGAGGGGCGTGTACCACATGTGAACGTTAGTAAGCGCGACCAGGATGCGTGCAATGTTAATTGCGAGTTGACTCATTTGAGCATTAAATTTTCTTCACATATTAGCATTGCCCCTAGTATTTTTCTTCACTACGTTAAATAAAGAGTTTCGGTTCGTTCACAATTTAAAATGATTTTTATGGAGAGAGAAATATAACCACTCCATCTATATATGCTGCAGCCTCGGCGCTTGTTTTCTAGGGCTTGCACTCTTCACACACTCTCTCTCTCCACTATATATATATATACACGCTGGAGCCTCAATGCTTGTAGTTGCTCTCTTCACACACTGTCACCCTCTCCAGATCTAAACAAGACTTCGTTGGCCTCTCTCTCTCTCTTTCTCTCTCTCTCTCTCTCTCCCCCTCACTGTTGGTCAAAGAGCCGACAGGATCCGTCCGCCGGGAAGGGAAGGAGGCTTAACGCTCTCACCGTCAGTGAGGGAGGGAATCCAATATCGGCGCAGCTGTTCTCTTTCACCCAGCGGTGGCGCAGGAGGGCCTCTGACCCCTTCTTCCTTGCTGCCGTACATAGTGTGGGCAGATCGGACTTCGGCCGCCCACTGAGCCACACCCCGAGAACTTTAAGTTATAATTTACTTACCCCACATGCATTGCTCTAGCTGCATGTGGGCTTTTTCCGCTTCTGCACTTGGATCTAGGTGTTGGATCAAATAGGAAAGTAGTGGGGAAAGTTGTATAGCATGAATCTAGGACGTGGTTCAAAGAGGAAAGGAAGGGGGAAAGTAGTGGGGAAAGTTGTATAGCATGAATCTAGGACGTGGTTCAAAGAGGAAAGGAAGGGAAAGTAGTACATAATGGCTATCCAACACCTATGTTGATTGAAACGGGAAAACAATGACAAACGTAGTACGCACATCTGCAACGAACTGATCTTTTTGTTTTGGGGGACAAGGCTGTAGAGTTTGAGCAGGACTAGATTTGCCGCCCTCACATAGGGAAAGGTGTCTAAAGATAACAAAACTGGGACCAACACAAATATGTTCCTCGGTTGATTGTTCTTTGTTGGAACAGACTGTGCATCACCCCTTTATACATCGGTAGATGCACATGGTGCTGGTGCGCCCACTATCCCATGCAACTCTTTAGCTATTGTTAATCTAAGGCCCTGTTTGGTTAAAAAGTCCTAGGACTTTTTTAGTCCCAAGTAAAAAGTCCCTAGTCCCTACCTTCTTGGTTCCAGAGACTAAACATGGACTAGAGGTTATTAAATGGCATGCTAAAAGACCATGTTACCCTAGTAATGAACTAATAGAGATAAGGTGTGATGTGGGGCAGGGGCAACTATTGGAAAAAGTCCCAAAAAGACTCTCCCTCAGGGTCTTCTTTCTTTAGTCCCAAATACCCACTTTTAGTCCCTAAAAGTCCCTCATGTTTGGTTTAGATGGGACTAAAAGAGACTAAACATTAAAAGGGACTTTGTTTAGTCCCTACACCAAAAAGTTCGTGTAAACAAACACCCTCTAATAATGCCGCTGGAAAATTGAAGCAATGCCATAGTTAAAAGCAAATTACATGTTCAACGATTTTATTGTTAATATAATCTTTGTGTTAATATGAATCAATGCCACCGTTTGAGAAATGCTACTGTCTTGCTTTCTTTCCCATTTAGATAAGTTGGATGCTTATTTTTGTTGGCTTCTGTGTCATCCAACATTATTGACCACTAGTTGTTTCCTTTGCACCTCTGTGTAAACATGGTTATCTACTTCACCTCATTGCTATTGTGACCTTTTGTTGCACTGCACAAAACACTTTTGTTTTAAGAGTGTTTTGTGCAGTTCAACCAAAATGTCACACCGACAATGTTACTTGATAGCTTGATCTTAGTGGAACTGCACAAGAGGAGATCTAACTTCCTATCAATGTTGGAAAATTTGTTTCAGATCTTCCTCTTGTGAGTTGTTTGAATTCCGCATCATGAGAGGTCAGTACTAGCCTTCTTTCACATGATTGTGCAGTGTGCTTTCATATGTTGTGCTACTTATACGGTAATATTGCTTGGTTTTAGTGAACTGCACAAATGGAGACAAGACTTCCAATCTATATATGCACCGTAATATCCCATTAAGGTAAGATAAGGATATTTCACAACTGTTGGCCTGTATTTTGCCACTTCCATCAGAAAATTAATGTTGTTGTTTAGTGCTATACTTGTGCTCCCTAATTGACATGCCAAATCTTACATTGAAGGCAAAGCTTGTCTGTTATTGAACCAAGTGATGAAGGGGAAGAACAAGCGGAAGAAAAACAAAAATCAACTCCCGGTGCTCTAATGAAGCACTGGAACTGTGATGACACAAGTAATGATATAGTTTTGCATCTTAATTTATTTTTTTATGGGAAGGACAGTAGGAGAGGCTCCTACTGTGTTTTCATATATAATGGAGTTGTTTTACATAGTTACATCATATTTACAAGCAGCTCGACCACACCCATCCAAAATGTGGGTATGGTCAGAGGTGAAAGTAAAGTCACAAGCCAAGTAAGTATATCAGGAAAACTACTTATGTGTCAAAGATCAACTAAGAAGGAAGTTATGAGGGCAGAGTGAGCCCTCTTGGTTCTGTGCTGTAGTAGTCCAAAATCTTCCTTGAACCTTCCAAGCCGGGAGTTGATGGAAGGGTCCATCCTTCTAAAATGCTTGTTGTTTCTTTCCTTCCATAAGCTCCAAGCTGCCACGAGGAAAATGTCAAGGAATAGAGGACCGCTCCATGGGTCCTTGGTGGTTTGCAAAACGTGTAGACGACAGTGAAATCTCGGCCAGACGATCCCAAGTTGACTCCAACACGCTTGATTGAAAGGGCACGTAAAGATCATATGGTCCACCGTATCTTCATCTGGGCCCCCACAAAGAAGGCAACTGTGATCATCACCGATGTCATAGTGGCGTCGTTTCAGCATGTTACGTGTGTTGAGCCTGTCATGAAATAAGAGCCAACCGAAGACCTTAATCCTCATGATGCAATGCGAACGCCAAAGACATTTGAAGATGGGGTGGGCATGGGCATCTCTGAAGAAATACTGATAGTAGTCTGTTGATCTGTACTCTGTCTTACCCCAAATATAGTGCCAAACGTCATTAATGGAAGTGGTCGGGCTTATGTGCGGGGAGAGCCTTTGGATATCTCGCACCTCAGATAAAGCCTGTGGTGAGAGCGGGAGGTGAAAAGCCGCAGCCAGCGACGTGGTCTCCAAGAACCCCTTGATGGAAGTATCTTCATGCATGGCAAAGGAGAAGGCATGGGGGTGTGTGTTTTGGAGTACATCGTGTCCCCATAGATCTTTCCAAAACAACGCAGACGTGCCAGACACCACTTGTACCTGTGAGATGCCGCGGAAGATTGGGGTGAGCTTCAAGATGTCTCACCACCAGAAAGAGCCAACCGGTGGTACAACATGTGGTATCTTGTCAGTATAGTAGGCGTCCCACAGGAGTTGCACCCATGGTATATCCATCTTGTTGTAAAACTTATGGAGGAATTTCATTAGTAAGGCTTCATTTTGCAGCTTGATGTGTATGACCCCGAGACCTCCATGCTTCTTTGGCTTACAGACCATCTCCCATGCAGCAAGGGAGTTGCATTTCTCTCCTTGCTCAGAATTCTTGGTCCAGAGACATCTCCTCCTGATCTTGTCTAGCATCTCAATCAGTTTTGGCGGGAACTTAAGCGTGCACATGGCGTAGATGAGGAGCGAGGTGACTGTAGCATTGAGCCAAGAGTGCTTACCGCCATACGACATCATTGCAATAGTGGAGGTGAGACGTCATTCAGCACTGTAAACAAGTGGCATGAGATCTAGGATCGTGGGTTTGGTATAAGTGTGGACTTATGAAAATTGATTCGCAAGCCAATCGATGAAGCATAGTCAGTCAGCATCTCTTTCATGGTGGCAGCTTCTTGCAGGCAGGCTGACATTATTAGAATCGTATCATCCGCGTATTATATCACCGGGTATTCCGTTTGACCTGGACACGGGAAGGGCAGTTGGATTCGTCCTTGTTGGAAGCCATCATTAATAGCAGCCTGGAGGAGGTTAGCGGCAAGGACAAAGATTAGGGGGGACAGTGGGTCACCCTGGAGTACACCAGTACGGCAATGAAACTGTCGGCCAGGAACCCCGTTAAGCAACACAGAAGATCTGCCAGTGGAAAAAATACAATCAATCCAAGACAGCCACATGTCTTTGAAGCCCATGTGTTTCATGATGTTAAGCATGGGGGCGTGCTCGATCGTGTCGAAGGCTTTGGCGAAATCCAATTTTAGAGAGATAGCGTTAACAACAGCCAGTCCAGGTGGATCAGAAGCAACTCTGTCAGCAAGCGGACTGGAAACAAGCCCTGGGCTAGCAGGTGATGTAGCGGGAGCGGCAAGCACAACTTCCATCTGGTTCTGCTGGACGGGCAAATTGTTCTGTAAGGGCTCGTCATGGATTTCTTCAATAGTCATAGAAGAAGCAACATTAGGTGCAGTATGGCAGTGAGAGAAGGTGTGCCCAGACTCATCAGATGACACAATGACCTCAAGATCCATGTTGTTAGGCCTTAAGACGTAACCGGCACTCCACGGACCAATGGCAGCAATCATGGGGCGAAGAGCATGAAATATGTAGGTGTTGAGCTGTTGCAGGGGATGGGATCATGCAACAGTAGGTTGATAAGGTCAGAGCCTTCAGCAGACAGTCCAAACTGAATACCGATGTGGTGCAGAGCGACAGAGATAGTAACAGATTCAGGGACAACATGCTGCTCATAAACAGGTGCAGACAGCGGGACCAGAATCAGAGCAGAGTCTTCGGAGCTATCATCAGAAGCAGAGAAGGTGTCATGCCAGGAATCCATAGAATTATCAATCAAGTTGTCTTCAGGCACAATACCATGTTGGACAGTCAATCCTTGCGCAGCTAGCCAGGCCTGATAATTCACCAGGTGAGGAGGAAGCGGCAACAATGGTGGTGCAGGTGGAGCAGGCCAGGCACCCCAGGCAGCATCTTAATTTATTGTTATGGCTGGAACAAGCAATTGCTTTGCCACTGATTTGATGCCACTCTTAATGTAATATGTAATTATCTCTACTTGTGCAAACAGGGATCTTCTTTGAAGATAACAGTGGAACTGCACAAGAAGATGTTGGAAACATTAAACTAATCGAGGAGTACATAGTATGCATGGCAACCACAGTAGATAACAACAGATGGTTCGGGAGAAGTGCTTGATCTGTATGCTCTAGACAATAAGCCTCCTGACAAAGGTTGGTACTCGCCCACGGATTTCATCCATATGATTGAGTTTTCTCATCTCTATTGGTGTTGTGCTGCTGTTTAGATACTGTCATGAGAAAGTGGTATTGTCCTTGAGAAGTGCTTGATCTTTGTTGTTTTAAATATTTCCTTTCCTTTTTTTCGAGCAAACAGGGACGCTAGCATTTAGTTGTCCTCTTGTCTTTGCACAACAGGATCATCCTCCTCTAAAGAAGAATATGGAGTATGTGAAGTGCCTAGTTCCGATTATGCCAGGATTAAGAAGCCAAGCCTCTCTTCTTAAAAAGGGAGCAGTTGAAGGATGGTTACATTATTGCCCACAAGAACAAACTAACTTCAGCTTAGGACTCACGGATCTCCATCTTTGTTGTTGTGATGGCCAATATAATGTTGTGTTAGGATTCCTTCTAGCAATTTCCATTTTTTTAAATGTGTGCTCTGCATGGATCATGTAGGTTTCCCGTTTAAACTGCCAATTCATAGTACAGTTTGCTTTATACTAATCACTTTTTTTGTATTTGTGCAAACAGGGGTGCTCAGCTTGATTTCAATGGGAACTGCACAAAATGTTCATGAATACATCAAAGCATTCATTTCCACCACAAGAAAGGAGGTGCCGATATGTTCAAGGTGTTGCAACATATAAAGGCATAATCATGCAAGCTACGCGTGAATTTGGTTGATTTTGGTGGAACCGCACAAAAAGAACAGCTGGTTTATTTAGCACGAGGTGCCATGTCAATGTCCGAACTGATGGCAAACCCTGCCCATTCCACAATCATAGGCATTTGTTATTTCGGAATGGGAAAACCTTGTCAAAGTTTGCTCATTGATGTATGCCAAACAACACGCATTTGACATTTTGGAATGGGACAACCTTGTCAAATTTTGCTCATTGATGTTAGCAAGAAGACATGCGTTTGATATTTTCGAATGGGACGCCCTTTGCTGTCAGCAGCATCGATCGATTTTTATTTATTCTTTAGTTGTGAAGTAAATATTGGCTCTGACATGTGAATCGCTGAGATGCATAATCATCGATCATTTTAAATGATCTCTATGAATTGCCAAGCCTGTGTGTTTGATTGCAATGTACAGGAACACTAAAAAGATGCTCAAACTCGTTGTACTCCCTCTGTTCCTTTTTTACTTCGCATATTAGAATTCTTTCAAGTTAGTTGATTTTACATTGTGAATGTTCATACTTTTTTCTATAAGATTGGTCAAAGTAGAGATACATTAACTTCAGACAAAACTTATATGCAGACTAAAAAGGACCGGAGGGAGTACATGTGAAACTGCTGCACACGAGGTGATCACCCTGGGAATAATGCTAGTACGTATTGTTTTGCATGTTGATCCAATGCCAGTGATACAAGAATTCGAACTAAATTCATTCATACACGGTTGTATTTCATATAAACGTGCCAGATTTCATTACATTTCATACATTCTTCAACTAAAAAGGGGTGCACTGGAGGTATAATTAATTAACCGAAGCTACCCATCCGTGTCCGGCTGAGCTGAACAGAAGCTTCTTCTCCAGCGGACTGAGCTTCAGTGACTTAACTGCAGGTGCACTTGTGTAACTGACATGTGGCCCAGATGCCTGTTGGGCCCACGTATCAGTGACCCAACTACACTTGTAGGTAAGTAACCGAAGCAGCGTCCTTCTCCAACACAGCTCTCCGACTCCACGTCGCCGCCAAGAAGCTAATCGGTCGTCGATGGTCAACCCGCCTAAATTGGCTTCAACCGGAGGGTAGCAGCGGTGGCCTTACTTGGACCCAAGCGGTGGCGACCTACCGTGTTCTACTCTTCCTCGTTTTCAATGTGGCGCGACCTCGTTGGCAGCGGGGCGGGGCCTCAACGGAGCAGGCAATGTCCTATGTCTCGTTGCCGGCGGGGCGGTGCCTCTGCGGAGCAGGGTGGTCAACCCGCCTAAATTGGCTTGAACCGGAGGGTAGCAGCGGTGGCCTTACTTGGACCCAAGCGGTGGCGACCTACCGTGTTCTACTCTTCCTCGTTTTCAATGTGGCGCGACCTCGTTGGCAGCGGGGGCGGGGCCTCGGCGGAGTAGGGCCTCGCCGAAGCCGGCAAAGTCCTCTGCCTCGGTGCTGGCGGGGCGGGGCCTCGGCGAAGCCGGCGATGTCCCCTGCCTCATTGTTGGTGCGGCGGGGCCTCAGCGGGGCAGGGCCTCGCCGAAGCCGGCAAAATCCTCCGCCTTAGTGCCAGCATGGTGGCGCATCGACGGAGCCGACGGTGTCCTCTGCCTCGTTGTTGGCGCGACGAGGCCTCGTCGGAGAAGGGCCTTGTCGATGCCAGTAGAGCGGGGACTCGGCGAAGCCGGCATTGTCCTCTGCCTCGTCCTCGGTCTCACTAAAAACTACCTCACCGCTTCATTGCCCTCTTCGTAGGTGGCCGCAACCTCCGCCACCCCGCGTGCAGTAATGCCAGCGTACGAGGCGGCTCTCGCGGGCGAAGCGGTACAAGTCAAGCAGCGCCTCCTGCTCCGCCCGCTCCGCGTCGATCTGCTCCTCCGCCTGCAGGTCCTCCTAGAGGAGATGGTGGTTGTAGGTGGCATCGGCCTGCGCCTCCCGGAACTGCTCCTGACGCTTCTGCCTCACCGTATCCATGTATTGGGCATGAGCCTCGCCGATGGTCATGGTGCAATGCACCAGCGAGGATGGCACAGAGGAGGGGGTTGGCGCCGGATCATCGGCTACCATGTTCTCCGTTGGGACGTTGTCGTCCTCCCGCTACCTGCCGGCCAATCGGTCGGCAGCAATGCCTGCCATCTCCTTGTGCTCAATTGCCCGCCCATCCCGAAGAGCGCTGGAGCGCGAGAAAGCCAGGGTGGGCAGTAGTGGTGTGGACAGGAGAAAGGGAACGGAGGCGGATGACTGCAGCTATGGCCGGCGCAGTAGTTTATAGAGCAATGGTGGGCGGCGGAGGGACGGAAGGGTGGCACCGGATTAGCTGCCTTGACAACCGTGTATCATTAATGTGGGCGGCAGACGGACGACACTTGTGTCGTTTGAATGCGGAGCAATCCCCTGCACTGGGAAGCGGCGCGGGCGGCATTGGCCGTTTCGGGCGGAAAGTGCGCGCGGGCGAGGGAGGCGGTCTGGGTGGGCCTGGGTGGTCAAACTTGTGCTTGGCAGCGGGTCGGTCCAGCAGTCGGATATGCTTGGTCGCCAGCAAGCTCGCCGAGCTGAGCAACGACAATCAGACAATGGACGTAGCTTCCGACCAGGAGCTGGGACCACTGTCCAAGCCGGTTCATGCCGTGTTAACCATAGAGCAGGTGCGGCCGCAATTCAATGCCCTAATGGCAGAAGAGCTACCAGCGCAGGAGGACCTGTGTTGAAACCTTCGTCTCCTCAATGAGCACCGGCGAACAAGCGAACGACAATGCCGTCGCGGACATGTGGCCCTATGATCCTAGCTTCCTGAATGAGCAGCGGGCGCTGTATCAGACCATTCGTAGGGCCCGCGAGGCCCTCTCCGTCGTCCTTAGAGTTGTTGCACTCGCTGTGGCGCCACCATCTCGCGTTGTCAACATGGTCAACGGACATGAGGAATGAGGATATGACTTTACTTGGAGAGGATGATAGTGGGGACCCACCAGGGCTATATCCGCACGTACGCAAGTTCCTCGTTATTATATACAACTATAATTTTTTTTGCTTCCTCCTGGTTTCCTGACATCACGGTCCCAAACCATTGTCAACCTATGTAGTCAATAAACGAAAGAATTGCACAAGGAGCGGCCGACAGCTGGGACCAAGCAGCTCGAGCAATATTTGTGTTTTTGAGGTGTGAGCACTGCAGAGTTTTTCTTGAGCGATGTTTTTGTTGTTGTTCAGAGGAGAGCAGGGTAGTAACTGGGCGGGGTGTGGCTCGTCTAGCCCAGACCAGATATCCAGACCAGATATTATTTTTTTCAAGCTAAAAATGGCTAGCCCAGCTATACTTTTTTTGAGGAATACCTAGGCAAGATCAACTTGTTATTCTCCACCCTGCTGGGCTGCAAATCTTTACTAGGAGGGGTGCATTAGGCTTAACAAGAAAATGGGCTTTAAGAAATAATAAATGGGATGTAATTATAAAAACTGGGGAGTAAGTATAAAAAATGCACCAAACATGTAATTAGTTTTTAAAAAATATTATTTTTGGATTTTGAAAATTTTAATTTCATTAATTATTGCACGCGCAATATTTCGTTGGATTTTTATGTAATACAAATTTATTTTGAAATTATATTTAATCTTACTAGAAATTTCGGGATAAAATTATTTCGGATCCCATCAAAATGTGGGAAATTTTATTGAATTCTGTTTTGAGCGGTTGGTTGAAATTATTAATCGTTATCCTAGCCAGAAAATGGGTTGTACATTTAACAAACTGTAAATGGGGCGTAGTAAATTTCTTTAGAATTCCAAAATGGGTTGTACATACTTACAAATCGCAAATGGGCCATATGTTCTCTGCCACACACTTGTGGGCCTACTAATTTAACGCGTCCCCTAAAAAACTAAGTTGACGCGTATGCAAGGCTTTGTCAACTTATAGTCAACACACGGTTCTAGCAGGGGTGGTCGTTGGATGTCCATCCAATGGATGTGTGCTTCTTCTTTAATCTCAGATATTCTTGCTTCAGCCGCCCAAAAAATAATTCCTCCCCCTGCCATATGGGGCGCACCATTTCAGAGGCTGACCTGTGAGCCTACTAAGTTGACGTGTACCAAGGGCTTTGTCAACTTAGTCAATATAAACAATTCTAGCTGCAGTGACCGTACGATGTCCATCTAACGACCATCGTGCTTATTCAACCTCTGGTCTTCTTGCTCCAGCCGCCCAAACGAGCGCCGGCAGTGCCGCCTGCTCCTGTCTCCTGTGGTCGGCTGTGCTACTCCCGCTGGCCATGCCATCCCTCTATACTCATCCACACCTCCTGTTATTCTCCGGTGACGGCAGCCTCACACCATAGCTGAAGTAGTCAACCAACGTACCCCCCTCCGTGTGGGCATCCACTGTCGCGTCTTCCCCGGCTCCGCGTTGTTCCATTCCTAGGCCTCGCTGTCGTCCACCACCTTGGTGCTCTCGGCGCGGCATGGTGAACGTGGTCAACGAAGGACAGCCATCGAAAGGGGACTTTAGGCAGTGAGGCTGACAGCTAGACCTACCAGCTACATCTTCGAACACTAGGAAGTACCTCCTTATTACTCACAAAATAAAAACAATTCCTCCCACTGACAGCTGGGACCGACCAGCTATATCTTCGCATGCAAGGAAGTGCGTCCTTATCCTCCCTGACCGCTGGGACCCACCCGGTCAAAGCGTACATAGTGTTGTCTGTCTGTTCGCGAACATGTACATACATACTAGTCGATTGGTCTCTCTGCAAGTATGAACCGTGGCCGAGTAAGTAGCGGCATGTGTCATTGTAGAGCACCCGACATAGCAGTTCATGCATTCCCGTCTAAGTCCTGTACACGTACACGTACATACGAGCGGGGTCTCGAGCGCGTACTCGCGCATATACAAATGACCAGGGCTTGTGTACATGGAGAGGCAACAGACGGCAGCAACGGCATCCTATTCATCGGGCAGCGAACCAGCTGGGTCGGAATGGAGAGATAGCATCCTATTCATCGGGAGGCAACCGACTTGGTCGGAATGCGTCATGTTCAATGGGAGCCAACCGGCTTGGACGGAACAGCCAAAACGGGGTCTGGCATACAGTAGAACGGAGGAAACAACCTTCTGTTCGATCGGCCATGGTCGAAACGGGATCTTGTTCATCAGGAGGGGTCTGGTGTACCACAAACCAGAGGAACCGGACATGGGTTCGAGTGCCTACGGTCAAAATGGGGTCCTATTAATCGGGAGGGGTGTGGCGTACCGCAAATCAAAGGAAAACAGACTTATGTTGGAGCGCCTACGGTCGAAATGGGGTCCTGTTCATCCACCATCTACGGCCTCGCTCCAGCCTCCATGGGCTACTGTTCATCCATCGTCGACCTCCTCCAGCCTCCACGAGCTACTATTCATCCAGCCTCCACCTGCTGCGATTCATCCAGCCCTCCACGGGGTCCTGTTCATCCACCCCCAACTGGCTGGGGTGTGGCGGCCTCCTCGGGGTCCTGTTCATCCAGCGGCAACAGCCTACTACCGTGGGGTCCTGTTCATCCAACCCCCACCAGGAACTGTTCATCCATAGCAAACCAACCGGCTTGACTCACCACGTCTCGACTCGTTCTATGTACCGCGCGCACAGTAGCAACGATCACTGTTCATCGAGAGGTAACCCAACACCGCTGGCTACGTCTCGCACGGGGGCTCGACGGCTTCAATAAGAAACATTAGTGATCAATCGCTCGGGTTCGGTTAGCAACAGTGGTGAAGGAATTGCTCGGGTTCAGTCAGCAGCGAGTGAATCGCTCGGGTTCAGTTAACAGCCAAGGGATCGATCGCTTGGGTTCAGTAACGTGCGATCGCTCCTGGTTCAGTGAGCCAACGCCTCGCACACATGCGTGTACATGAGAGAAATGCGCAAACACAGTGCATCGCTTGACCCCTACCACCCACCGTAACCGGGAACTCCGCAATATTTCCTCTCCCTTGCTTCTACCATGATTTTTTCCGTCATGGATGACCCAAAGAATGTCATGCAGCTACGTCTCCGGCCCGCCCAGGACAAAAAGCCCATTTTCTGTCATGATTTTTTGTCATAGAATTACGAGCCCACTACATCTATGATGATACTGGGTTTTGTAAAAATTATTGTCATAGAAGTGTCATAAGCATGACAAGAAAAAATTTCATTCGACCCAAAATGTCACAGATGTGTCTTTTTTTGTAGTGTGATCACTTTGCTATAGATATTTAATCTCTAGGTGTGGTTGAATTGACAACTCAACTGCTAATACTTGCAAATTTTCTTTGGCTCCCCTTGTGTCGAATCTATAAATTTGGGTTGAATACTCTCCCCTCGAAAACTGTTGCGATCCCATATACTTGTGGGTTATCAAGACCTTTTTCTGGCGCCGTTGCCGGGGAGCATAGCTATATTCGTTGAGTCACTTGGGATTATTATCTATTTATCACTATGAAGAATTTGAAGGATACCAAGACTAAGATTTTCCCTCTAAGACGAGGGGAGGTAAGGAACTTCCATCTAGCTCTGGACTTGATTCACCTTCTATTTTGAGTAGACTTGCAACAACACCACATGCTATTAATCTTGATATGTCGCAAGTTATAGATGATGCTACTTCTATGAATGCTACTCATGATGATGCTAGTACCTTGCTTGATGATAATATGCCACTAGGTGAATTTCTTGATGAACATATTGCTAGAGCTAAAGATATTGAGCATGCTGAAACTGATGAAGTACTTGAAACCAAAAATCTTGAAACACCTATTAGACCTAGCCCTCCTATATATGAAATGCCTAAGATACCTGAAGGTTATGTTATGGATGAGGAGATAACTAGAGATTATCTTAAGAAATTATTATGCAAACTAAAAGAAAAATCTTTGAATGCTAGAATGAAATGTGATCCTAAGTTAGCTACTTCACCTATCTTTGTTGATGATAAGGATTATGAATTCTCTGTCGACCCAGACTTAATTACTTTGGTTGAATCTGATTCTTTCCATGGCTATGAAACTGAAACTGTTGTGGCACAACTTACCAAATTAAATGATATAGACACCCTTTTTGCTCATGAGGATAAAATTCGCTACTACTATATTCTCAAATTATTTATGTTCTCATTAAAGGGTGATGCTAAGATATGGTACAATAATCTTGCTCCTAGTTGCGTGCGTAGTCCCTAGGATATGATTTATTACTTCTCTGAAAAATATTTTCCTGCTCATAAGAAACAAGCTGCCTTATAGGAAATATTTAACTTTGTGCAAATTGAAGAAGAGAGTCTCCCACAAGCTTGGGGGAGGCTTCTCCAATTGCTTAATGCTTTGCCTGATCACCCACTTAAGAAAAATGGAATACATGATATCTTCTAGAATGAACTAACCGATGCTTTTAGGGATTTCCTAGATAGTTGTGTTGGTTGTGTTTTCAGGGAGCGAACCGTTGAACAAGCTCACGAATTATTGAATAACCTATTGAAAAATTATGATGATTGGGCTCTCCTTGAACCGTCGTTTAGACCCACTCCGAAGAAGAGCGGTATCTTATATCTCAGTCCTGAAGATATGTAAGAGGCAAAGAAAAGTATTAAAGAAAAAGGTTTTAAAGTAGATGATGTTAAAAATTTACCTCCTATTGAAGAAATACACGGACTTGATACGCCACCACCAAGGGTGGTAGAGGTAAACACTTTAATGTAATTTGATGAAAGTGACAATCCTTACAATATGCATCCTAGTCAATGCCTTTATGAGTTTGATAACTACATTAGAAAACAAGATCACTTCAATCAAAATGTTATGAAACAATTGAAATACAACTTTGATTTGATTGCTCGCTTGAGTGACTTGTTATTTAGAATCTCTAATGATGTTAGAGGCATATGAAAGCATGCTTATATGGTTCACACTCTGTTAGAACAAGTTGCTAAATCTCAAAGAGAGTTGCTTGATGAAATTAAAAATAATATGAAAGACCATGCTATTAGAGTAGTAACTAGAGGAGGTAGAATGACTGAGGAACCACTTTACCCTGAAGTTTACCCTAAAAGAATTGAACAAGACTCTCAAAGAAATGACACCGATGCATCTAGTCCTTCTAGAAAGAAGAAGAAGAAGAAAAATAATAGGACTTTGCATACCTCTAGTGAACCTGAAATAAAAAACCTTATCAAGATAATAATAATGTCTCTATCTCAGACGCTGAAGCTTAATCTGGTAATGAACACTCATCTAGTGATAATGAAAAAGATAGTGATGAGGTTCATGAAGATACTCAACCAGACAATGATAAAGAACCAAATAATGATGTTGAGATAGAACCTGTTGTTGATCTTGATAACCCACAACCTAAAAATAAAAGATATGATAAAATAGACTTTGTTGCTAGAAAACATGGTAAAGAAAGAGAACCATGGGTTCAAAAACCCATGCCCTTTCCACCCAAACCAACTAAGAAGAAAGATGATGAACAATTTGAATGCTTTGCTGAAATGCTTAGGCTAGTCTTTTTGTGCACTCGCTTGACTGATATTTGAAAAGTGGCCCCTTATGGAAAATACATGAAAGACATCATCACTAATAAGTGGAAAATACCGGAAGCTGAAATCTCCACCATGCTTGCTAATTATTCTTTTAAGGATGGAGTACCTAAAAAACTGGGAGATCTGGGGATACCAACTATACCTTGCTCCATCAAAAGAAACTATGTTAAAACTGCTTTGTGTGATTTAGGAGCTGGTATTAGTGTTATGCCTTTCTCCGTATACAAAAGACTTGATTTGAATAAACTCACACCTACCGAAATATCTTTGCAAATGACTGATAAATTAACTGCCATACCTATCGGTATTTGTGAGGATGTGCGTGTTGTTGTTGCAAATGTTACCATCTTAACTGACTTTGTTATACTCGAGATGCCCAAGGACGACAACATGTCAATTTTCCTTGGTAGACCCTTTTTGAATACTGCTGGGGCTGTCATTGATTGCAATAAAATCGAGGTTACTTTTCATATCAATGGTAATGAGCATACGGTGCACTTTCCAAAGAAACAATTCCAAGTGAATGGTATTAATGTTATTGAAAAATCTCCGACACTCACTATTGGAAGTTTTCAACTATCTCTACCTACTACCAAAAATAAATATGATATACTTATTGTTGGGGACATGCATATCCCCGTTGAGGTAACTTAGTGTTTTTTATGAAAGTTCTTCAGTTTCATGCTAATCAAAGGTGGTTGTTAATAAGACTTGATCAACCTTATTAATTGATCATTTTTAGAGGTATGAAGTTGATGAATTTAGTAGGCACTACCTTGTGTCCTTACCTTTTGTTTTATGTTTTTCTTAGTTAAATCAAATAAATTGCCATGTTTATCCTGTTTTCTGGATTTTCTGTGCAATAAAAAATGACCCAAAAATAAAAGTGCTTAGAATGCCCTGAAATTTAATACAATTTTTTCTGAATATTTCTGAATTTTTAGTGCAAATAACATCAGAGGGGTGCACTAGGTGGGCACAGCCAACTTGGGTACACCAGCAGCCCCAGCTGCACCCTGGTGGGTTGTGGTCCCCACATGGGCCCCCTCACTTTTCTTTTTAGCCCATGTCATCACCTACCTCCAGAAAAAAATCACCATTGCTATCTCTCTCTCTCGTGCTCTTGCTCTCAAACCCGTGGATTTCGATCTCTTTGCTCGAAGCTTAGTTTCCGAAACTATTTTGGGGGATTGCTACTTGGTACGTGACTCCTGAATTGCTCCAATTAGTTTTTGCTTTAGTGGATTATATTTTGAATAATTAGCTACTCTTGGTGCTGCTGTAGATGAGCTTGCATGTTGAATTCTTGTAGTTCTACGTAGTTTGAATGCCTGATTTGGCCTCTATGCATATCTATAAGTAGTTGCTATCAATATTGTGAAGTTTTGTTGACAAAATATTTGTGGACTAAATATTTTAGAATTTTATTTATAGGAATAAGATGAGTTTCTGTCGGATTTCGGGCTCCGAAGACCCAACAAAGTTCAAACTCAGGGGCGTCTGCGAAGATTCCGACCTCTCAAGCTTCGAGCTCGTCGCTCCATAGCCTAGCCTAGCCGGACTCATGTGAGCAAAGAAGAAAATGAACACGGCAGTTTACCCAGGTTCGGGATACCTTGTGTTGTAAAACCCTACTCCTGCTTTGGGGTGGATTGGCCTCATGAAGGGCTGAGGATGAGCTAGTACAGTGGATGAACAGCCTCGCGAGGGCTATGTTGGTGAGGGTGGAAAGGGTCTGATCTCCTCTATGGTGGTGGCTAACCTATATTCATAGTGGCCTTTGTCCTCTTCCTTCAAAACGTAGGCAGGAAGGGATCCCACAGTGGCCAATTTGAAAGGGGACAAGTAGTACATCTTATCTTGACGAAAGGTGGTCTTCGCCTGCAAAACTTCTGGTCATGACGCAATGGTGGGCTCGGCGATGTCATCCGTCCTGCCGAGCATGGTCTTCATCTTGTACCACCGGAATGGAAACCTTTGGTAGATTCCTCGGGAACCCATGCATGTCCTTGCTTCCTTAGTACCTAAGAGGAAACTGCGTCCTCTGCGCCCGCTGGCGCCCTACTGGCCTTGGTCATCATGGCTTGCATGAGTGCAGCCTCATGAGGCTAGTACCTGCATAGAAATCTCCACTCCTCGGGAGGCAGCATGGGGAGGCCACTCCCTCCGGAGGTCTTGGTGTCGTCCGCCTCGTGAGTCCAGGGGGCCTTCACGAGGGTCTTGTCTTGGCGGTCTTGTAGATGGGCCGTACCAGGCCGTCGGCAGATAGGTCTGGGTACCCTGGTTCCCAGAACACGGACAGTAGCCCTCGGGTCCAAGGCGCGCTCGGGCTTGGCTTCGAGGAAAAGCCAAAGGGCAAGGGCGAAGTGCCGCGGGCCCCAACCGCCTGTGGACCAGGCTTGACGCGTGGCGCTCGACGGGATGCGGACGCCCCTGCTTCCTCACGTCGTCTCGGCAACCGCCCACTGAGAAAAGGCCGGTGCACGCCCATGGAGCCATCATTGCCTTGCTGCGCGCTTGCCTTCTGCCCCTCCTCCTCCTCGCAAGCTTGTGCCTTCTTCACCGGGTTCTGCGCCAGCTCAAATACGCCTAGCCGCCATGGCCCCCAAGAAGAAGAGGAGCAAGGCTCCGGCCAAGGCGGGGCTCCCAGTAGGGCTGGAGCCCGCATTGGGCCGGTCCACCGTGATCAAACACGAGGGGCTAGACAAGGTCCGGCAAGCGATTGCCGCTGACACCAACGAGTCGAAGGTGACGAACATCTGGCAGGCCTCCCAGCTCGAAGCTGACAGGGAGGCCACCGAGATCCCTCTCCATCTTCACGCCCTTTTCGCCGGCCTGCTGCCACCGTTCTCCGATTTCTTCAATGTCGGCTCACGCACTACTAAATCCACACATTGCATCTGGATCCCGGGTCACTCGTTCTTCTTTCCGCCTTCATGTTCCTATGTAAGGCCTTTGTGAACATTTCCCCGTCTGTGTCCCTGCTCCGTCACTTCTTCTCCCTGCAGTTGGTCGATGGCGAGCAACACTCGGGGTGCGTGTTGCTTCAGGAGGTGGCGGCAGCCGCATGCTCCAGCATTGACACCTCGCTTCACCCGAACATGGAAGGGTTCTAGAGGCATGATAACCCACATGTATAGGGGATCGCAACAGTTTTCGAGGGTAGAGTATTCAACCCAAATTTATTGATTCGACATAAGGGAAGCTAAAGAATATTCTCAAGTATTAGCAGTTGAGTTGTCAATTCAACCAAACCTGAAAGACTTAATATCTGTAGCAAAGCATTTAGTAGCAAAGTAGTATGGAACTAACTATAACGGTGGCAAAAGTAACAATAGCAGTTTTGTAGGAATTGTAACAGTGGCAACGGAAAAGTAACTTAGAAAAGATCAATATGAGACGAGCTCGTAGGCAATGGATCAATGATGGATAATTATATCAGATGGCATTCATCATGCAACAGTTATAACATAGGGTGACACAGAACTAGCTCCAATTCATCAATATAATGTAGGCATGTATTCCAAATATAGTCATACATGCTTACGGAAAAGAACTTGCATGACATCTTTTGTCCTACCCTCCCATGGCAGAGGGGTCCTATTGGAAACTATGGAATATTAAGGCCTCCTTTTAATAGAGAACCAGACCAAAGCATTAGCACTTAGTGAATATATGAACTCCCCAAACTACGGTCATCACCAGGAAGTGTCCCGACCATTGTCACTCCGGGGGAGCAATTAGCTAAAGTAGATCCGTGCAGAGCATTGTAGACATAGAAATTTGCACAATACATACGGATCTGAATTTTGGCAGACTCGTTGATTAAGCTTCTCTCACAAGCAAAAAATGATCACACCTTAGTACTCTTTGGGTGTTAATCACATAAACGATGTGAACTAGATTACTGACTCTAGTAAACCCTTTGGGTATAGGTCACATGACAATGTGAACTATGGGTGTTAATCACATGGTGATGTGAACTATTAGTGTTGAATCACATGGCGATGTGAACTAGATTATTAACTCTAGTGCAAGTGGGAGACTGAAGGAAATATGCCCTAGAGGCAATAATAAAGTTATTATTTATTTCCTTATATCATGATAAATGTTTATTATTCATGCTAGAATTGTATTAACCGGAAACATAATACATGTGTGAATACATAGACAAACAGAGTGTCACTAGTATGCCTCTACTTGACTAGCTCGTTAATCGAAGATAGTTATGTTTCCTAACCATGAACAAAAGAGTTGTTATTTGATTAACGGGGTCACATCATTAGAAGAATGATGTGATTGACATGACCCATTCCATTAGCTTAGCACACGATCGTTTAGTATGTTGCTATTTCATTCTTCATGACTTATACATGTTCCTATGACTATGAGATTATGCAACTCCCGTTTGCCAGAGGAACACTTTGTGTGCTACCAAACGTCACAACATAACTGGGTGATTATAAAGGAGCTCTACAGGTGTCTCCAAAGGTAAATGTTGGGTTGGCGTATTTCGAGATTAGGATTTGTCACTCCGATTGTCGGAGAGGTATCTTTGGGCCCTCTCGGTAATGCACATCACATAAGCCTTGCAAGCATTACAACTAATGAGTTACTTGCAAGATGATGTATTACGAAACGAGTAAAGAGACTTGCCGGTAACGAGATTGAACTAGGTATTGAGATACCGACGATCGAATCTCGGGCAAGTAACATACCGATGACAAAGGGAACAACGTATGTTGTTATGCGGTCTGACCGATAAAGATCTTCGTAGAATATGTGGGAGCCAATATGAGCATCCAGGTTCCGCTATTGGTTATTGACCGGAGACGTGTCTCGGTCATGTCTACATTGTTCTCGAACCCGTAGGGTCCGCACGCTTAAGGTTTTGATGACAGTTATATTATGAGTTTATGCATTTTGATGTACCGAAGTTTGTTCGGAGTCCTGGATGTGATCACGAACATGACGAGGAGTCTCGAAATGGTCGATACATAAAGATTGATATATTGGAAGCCTATATTTGGATATCGGAAGTGTTCCGGGTGAAATCAGGATTTTACCGGAGTACTGGGAGGTTACCGGAACCCCCCGGGAGGTATATGGGCCTTAGTGGGCTTTAGTGGAAGAGAGGAGAGGTGGCCAGGGCTGGGCCACGCGCCCCTCCCCCCTAGTCCGAATAGGACAAGGAGAGGGGGGCGGCGCCCCCCCTTCCTTCTCTCTCTCCTCTTTCCCCCTCCCGAATCCTATTCCAACTAGGAAAGGGGGGAATCCTACTCCTGGTGGGAGCAGGACTCCTCCTGGCGCGCCCTCCTCCTGGCCGGCCGCACCTCCCCCTTCTCCTTTATATACGGGGGCAGGGGGCACCCCTAGAGACATAAGTTGATCCACATGATCATATTCTTAGCCGTGTGCGGTGCCCCCTTCCACCATAATCCTCGATAATATTGTAGCGGTGCTTAGGCGAAGCCCTGCGACGGTTGTACATCAAGATCGTCACCACGCCGTCGTGCTGACGGAACTCTTCCCCGACACTTTGCTGGATCGGAGTCCGGGGATCGTCATCGAGCTGAACGTGTGCTAGAACTCGGAGGTGCCGTAGTTTCGGTGCTTGATCGGTCGGGCCATGAAGACGTACGACTACATCAACCGCGTTGTGCTAATGCTTCCGCTGTCGGTCTACAAGGGTACGTAGATCACACTCTCCCCTCTCGTTGCTATGCATCACCATGATCTTGCGTGTGCGTAGGAAATTTTTTGAAATTGCTACATTCCCCAACAGCAAGCTATAATAATAAATCTCAGATGACAACACTTTTTCAAAACAATCATGCTATGATATAACAAGATGGTATCTCTCTAGCCCTTTCGGAGACTGCAAAATGATGACCCACAAGTATAGGGGATCTATCGTAGTCCTTTCGATAAGTAAGAGTGTCGAACCCAACGAGGAGCAGAAGGAAATGATAAGCGGTCTCCAGCAAGGTATTCTCTGCAAGTACTGAAACAAGTGATAACAGATAGTTTTGTGATAGGATAATTTGTAACGAGCAACAAGTAAAAAAAGTAAATAAAGTGCAGCAAGGTGTCCCAATCCTTTTTGTAGAAAAGGACAAGCCTGGACAAACTCTTATATAGAGAAAAGCTCTCCCGAGGACACATGGGAATATCATCAAGCTAGTTTTCATCACGCTCATATGATTCGCATTCGGTACTTTGATAATTTGGTATGTGGGTGGACTGGTGCTTGGGTACTGCCCTTACTTGGACAAGCATCCCACTTATGATTAACCTCTATTGCAAGCATCTGCTACTACAACAAAAGTATTAAGGTAAACCTAACCATAGCATGAAACATTTGGATCCAAATCAACCCCTTACGAAGAAACGCATAAACTAGGGTTTAAGCTTCTGTCACTCTAGCAACCCATCATCTACTTATTACTTCCCAATGCCTTCCTCTAGGCCCAAATAATGGTGAAGTGTCATGTAGTCGACGTTCACACAACACCACTAGAGGAGAGACAACATACATCTCATCAAAATATCGAACGAATACCAAATTCACATGACTACTAATAGCAAGACTTCTCCCATGTCCTCAGGAACAAAAGTAACTACTCACAAAGCATAAACATGTTCATAATCAGAGGGGTATTAATATGCATATAGGATCTGAACATATGATCTTCCACCAATTAAACCAACTAGCATCAACTACAAGGAGTAATTAACACTACTAGCAACCTACTAGCACCAATCCCGGACTTGGAGACAAGAGATGAACTATGGTTTTGAGAGGAGATGGTGCTGATGAAGATGTTGATGGAGATTGCCCTCTCCCAATGAGAGGAGCATTGGTGATGACGATGGCGATGATTTCCCCCTCCAGGAGGGAAGTTTCCCCGAGAGAACAGCTCCGCCAGAGCCCTAGATTGGTTCCACCTCGTGGCGGCGGAGTTTCGTCCGAGAAGATGGCTTATGATTTTTTTCCCACTGAAAGACTTCATATAGTAGAAGATGGCCACCGGAGGGACACCAGGGGGTCCACGAGGTAGGGGGCGCACCCAGGGGGGTAGGGCGTGCCCCCACCCTCATGGGTAGGGTGTGGCCCCTGGTGAGTTTCTTCCGCTGAGTATTTTTTATATATTCTAAAAACGTCTTCCGTGAAGTTTCATGACTTTTGGAGCTATGCAGAATAGGTCTCTAATATTTGCTCCTTTTCCAGCCCAGAATCCCAGCTGCCGGCATTCTCCCTCTTTATGTAAACCTTGTAAAATAAGAGAGAATAGGCCATAATGTGTAATAACAGCCCTTAATGTGTAATAACAGCCCATAATGCAATAAATATCGATATAAAAGCATGATGCAAAATGGACGTATCAACTCCCCCAAGCTTAGACCTCGCTTGTCCTCAAGCGAAAAGCCGAAATCGAAAAATATGTCCACATGTTTAGAGATAGAGGTGTCGATAAAAATAAAATATGGACATGAGGGCATCATGATCATTCTTAGAACAGTAACTTATATAATTCTTGTCATATGATTTCTTATGCTAGAGTAATAATTCAATCACAATTTCAAGTATGAGTCGTAAACTTCATTGAAAACTAAGAAACTATAATCTCAGTCATTGGAGAAATTGCAATTTATCATAACATAGGAAAGAGTCAACATATAAGAGCTTTTCAGCAAGTCCACATACTCAACTATCATATAGTGTTTCACAATTGCTGACACTCACACAATACTTATGGGTATGGGTATAGGGGCTTATAGTTTTGCCTCCCAACGTTTTACCTCAAGGGTAATGTCAACAGTAATAGTTCATGAAAACTCACATACAATTAGCCATATATACAAGGATCTTTCCAACATACTGTGCTTGCCAAAGGATAAAATGTAAAAAGGAAGGGTGAAGATCACCATGACTCTTATGCAATGTAGGAGATAAAAGTAAAAGATAAGCCCTTCGCAGAGGGAAGCAGAGGTTGTCATGCGCTTTTATAGTTGGATGCACAAAATCTTAATGCGAAAGAAGATCACTTTATATTGCCACTTGTAATATGGACCTTTATTATGCAGTCTGTCGCTTTTATTTCTTCCATATCACACGATCGTATAAAGCTTATTTCTCCCACACTAATAAGTCATACATATTTAGAGAGAAATTTTTTATTGCTTGCACTGATGAAAACTTACTTATAGGATCTTACTCAATCCATAGGTAGGTATAGTGGACTCTGATGGCAAAACTGGTTTAAGGGTATTTGGAAGCACAAGTAGTATCTCTGCTTGGTGCGATGAATTTGGCTAGCACGAGGGGGAAAGGCAAGCTCAATATGTTGGATGATTCACGATAATATAATCTATCTCAGATGTAAGAAATCAAAACCCATTGCGTTGTCTTCCTTGTCCAACGTCAACTCTTTTAGCATGTCATATTTTAATGAGTGCTCACAATCATAAAAGATGTCCAAGATAGTATATCTATATGTGAAGACCTCTCTTTCTTTATTACTTCCTATTAATTGCAACGATGACCAAAACTATGTTTGTCGACCCTCAACAACTTTTATTCATCATACTTTTTCTATGTGAGCTCATTACTCTCCATAAGACTCACATGATCTCTTTGTTTCTTTTTATTTCTTTCTCTTTTATTTTATTCACTTAAGATCATGGAAAAATAATCAAGCCCTTGACTCAACACTAATCTTTATTATATAGCTCATGAACTCGATTACATAGAAGAACTATAAAGCAAAACTCACAACTAGATCATACTAAGAACTTTTATTCTACTAGATCAAGATATTACCAAAAGGATCGAACTAAGAAAAAACGGTAAAGATAAAAGTGATGGTGATACGATACTGGGGCACTCCCCCAAGCTTGGCAGTTGCCAAGGGGAGTGCCCATACCCAGGTGATTATGTCTCTCTTTTCGTGGGTGGTGATGTGATGTTCTTGGCGATGATGCCCCTCAGGATACGATTCTCCTCCTCGAGCTTATTGACTTGGTGCTTGAGGTCCATTATTTCCTTTCGGAGTTTTCCTGTAACAGCCAAAACTCCCTGCACCCAAGGGTGCTGCATAGCTACGGGAGAACCAGTGACACTCTTTTTCATATTCTCATAAGAAAGAAATCTAACATTGGAACGGATAACCGAGTTTGGAATAGCCGAGCTCTGCAGTTCTCCCATTGTGAATCCAGCTTGGAAGCGGGAAGTGACTTGTTGATCCTCTTCCATGGCATCTATCCTTTTCAATTCGGCCTCCATCTCTTCCTCCGTTGCTGGCCCAAAGAGGTCAACATTGTTGTTTGTCATTGATCTCGGTGCCGGGTGAGACACCCGGCTCTCCCCGACTGACTCTTGCGAAGACATCTTGCTCTAATCTGCAGCAGCAACAACTCGAAACACAAAACAGATGATAATTGCGTGATACGGGAGTCAAAACCTCCGGGAGATTATATAATGAATTTTTACAGACCAAAATACGTGTCGTGTACGAAAACAGAGTCCGGAGAGCACACGAGGTGCCCACGAGGTAGGGGCGCGCCCAGGGGGGTAGGGCGCGCCCTCCACCCTCGTGGAGCTCTCGTGTCCTTCCCGTACTGCTTCTTATTTTTATATTTTTCTAAATATTCCAAAACGGAAAAATATTGCCTTAAAAAATGTTTTGGAGTTGATTTACTTACCGTGCCACATACCTATTCCTTTTCGAAGACTGAAACATTCCGGACAGTGTCCCTTATGTATTCCTTCAGGGTTACGGTTTCAATAATATTGGTTTCAACATTTATGGGATTACCTGAGATATAGTGTTTGATTCTTTGACCGTTCACCACCTTCGGATTTGTGCCTTCGAAATTGTTAATTTTTATGGCACCGGAACGATAGACCTCCTCGATAACGTAAGGACCTTCCCATTTAGAGAGAAGTTTTCCTGCAAAAAATCTTAAAAGAGAGTTGTATAGCAATACATAATCACCTACATTAAACTCGCGCTTTTGTATCCTTTTATCATGCCATCTTTTAACTTTTTATTTAAACAACTTGGCATTTTCGTAGGCTTGGGTTCTCCATTCATCAAGTGAGCTAATATCAAATAACCTCTTCTCACTGGCAAGTTTTAAATCATAATTGAGTTCTTTAATAGACCATTATGCCTTGTGTTCTAGTTCGAGAGGTAAGTGACATGCTTTTCCATAAACCATTTTATACGGAGATATACCCATAGGATTTTTATATGCAGTTCTATAGGCCCATAATGCATCATCTAGTTTCTTGGACCAATTCTTTCTAGATCTATTAAAAGTCTTTTGCAAAATTAATTTGAGCTCTCTATTACTCAATTCTACTTGACCACTAGACCGAGGATGATATGGAGATGCAATTCTATGATTAACATCATATTTAGCAAGCATTTTACAGAAAGCACCATGAATAAAATGTGAACCACCATCAGTCATTAAATATCTAGGGACTCCAAATCTTGGAAAAATAACTTCTTTAAGCATTTTAATTGAAGTGTTATGATCAGCACTACTAGTTGGAATAGCTTCTACCCACTTAGTAACGTAAGCAACAGCAACTAAAATATGTGTATATCCATTAGAGGAAGGAAAGGGTCCCATATAGTCAAAGGCACAAACATCAAATGGTTCAATAACAAGTGAATAATCCATAGGCATTTCTTGACGTCTACTAATATTACCAATTCTTTGACATTCATCACAGGATAAGACAAATTTACAGGCATCCTTGAAGAGAGTAGGCCAATAAAAACCAGATTACAATACCTTATGTGCAGTTCTATCTCCGGCTTGGTTTCCTCCATAAGGTTCAGAGTGACACTTGCATAGGATCGGTTCCTGTTCATGCTCAGGTAGACAACGTCTAATAACACCATCTACTCCTTCTTTATAAAGAAGTGGGTCATCCCAAAAGTAATGCCTCAAATCATAGAAGAACTTTTTCTTTTGCTAGTATGTGAAACTAGGTGGTATAAACTTAGCAACAATGTAATTAGCATAATCGGCATACCATGGAGCAATATGAGAAGCATTTATGACATTTAATTGTTCAACAGGAAAGCTATCATCAATAGGAAGTGGGTCATCAAGCACATTTTCTAACCTAGACAAGTTGTCTGCAACGGGGTTCTCAGCTCCCTTTCTATCAACAATATGTAAATCAAATTCTTGTAGCAAGAGAACCCATCTAATAAGTCTAGGTTTAGCATCTTTCTTTTCCATAAGATATTTAATAGCATCATGATCAGTGTGAATAGTTACTTTAGAATCAACAATATAAGGTCTGAACTTATCACAAGCAAATACAACCGCTAAGAATTCTTTTTCAGTAGTAGCATAATTTCTTTGAGCATTGTCTAGGGTTTTACTAGCATATTGAATAACATTTAATTTCTTATCAACTCTTTGTCCTAGAACAGCACCTATAACATAATCACTAGCATCACACATAATTTCAAAGGGTAAATTCCAATCAGGTGGCTGAACAATAGGTCCAGAGATCAATGCTTTCTTAAGTATTTCAAATGCTTCTACACAATCATCATCAAAAACAAATGGTATATCTTTTTGTAATAAATTAGTCAGAGGCCGAGAAATTTTTGAGAAGTCCTTAATGAACCTCCTATAAAATCCGGCATGACCAAGGAAACTTCTTATACCTTTGATGTCCTTGGGACATGGCATCTTCTCAATAGCATCAACCTTGGCTTTATCAACCTCAACACCTCTTCCAGAAACTTTGTTCCCCAAGACAATACCTTCATTAACCATAAAGTGGCACTTTTCCCAATTCAAGACAAGATTAGTTTCTTCACCATTCTGCAAAACTCGATCAAGGTTGCTCAAGCAATCATCAAAAGAAGATCCATAGATGGAGAAATCGTCCGTGAAAACCTCACAAATCTTTTCACGAAAGTCAGAGAATATAGCCATCATGCATCTTTGAAAGGTAGCAGGTGCATTACATCGACCAAAAGTCATACATCTATAAGCAAAAGTACCAAAAGGGCATGTAAAAGTAGTCTTTGATTGATCTTTGCCTAACACAGGTATTTGAGAGAAACCAGAATAACCATCTAGAAAGCAAAAATGTGTATGCTTAGATAATCTTTCTAGCATTTGATCGGTAAAAGGTAAGGGGTAA
The DNA here is from genome assembly GCF_003073215.2 of Triticum urartu. Classification (NCBI taxonomy): domain Eukaryota; kingdom Viridiplantae; phylum Streptophyta; class Magnoliopsida; order Poales; family Poaceae; genus Triticum; species Triticum urartu. The sequence goes on along the minus strand of NC_053022.1, from coordinate 572,842,287 downwards.
TGATCCTTTTTAGTGGCCTTATTTAATTTGCGGAAATCAATTACCATCCTATAACCTGTAATAATTCTTTGAGGGATCAATTCATCTGTATCATTAGGAACAACAGTAATACCTCCCTTCTTAGGGACACAATGGACATGACTTACCCACTGACTATCAGCAACATGATAGATTATACCTGCCTCAAGGAGCTTTACTATTTCCTTTCTTACCACTTCTTTCATTTTATGATTATTCAGACGTCGTTGAGGATCACGAACTGGTTTGGCATCTGCTTCCAAATTTATTTTATGTTGACATAGAGTGGGACTAATGCCCTTAAGATCATCAAGAGTATATCCAATAGCAGCACGGTGCTTCTTCAGAGTTTTCAATAATCTTTCTTCTTCATGCTCTGAAAGGTTAGCACTAATAATAACAGGATATATCTTCTTTTCATCAAGATAAGCATATTTAAGATTATCAGGCAAAGGTTTAAGCTCAAACACAGGATCACCCTTGGGTGGAGGAGGATCCCCTAGTTTCAACAGGCAAATTGTGTTGCAGAATAGGTTCCTGTTTAAAGAATACTTCATCTATTTCCCTTCTTTCATTCATGAACAATCATTTTCATGGTCTAGCAAATAGTGTTCTAAAGGATGACTAGGAGGTACGGAAATAGAAGAGAGACCAATAATTTCATCCTTACTAGGTAATTCTTCCTCACGATGTTGTTTACTAAATTTAGAGAAATTAAACTCATGAACCATATCATCCAAGCCAACAGTAACAACATTCTTTGTGCAATCTATGGTAGCATTGATAGTATTTAAGAAGGGTCTACCAAATATAATGGGACAAAAACTATCTTGTGGGGAACCAAGAACAAGAAAATCAGCAGGATATTTAGTTTTCCCACACAAGACTTCAACATCTCTAACAATTCCAATTGGTGCAATAGTATCTCTATTAGCAAGTTTAATAGTAACATCAATATCTTCTAACTCAGCAGGTGCAATTTCATTCTTAATTTTTTCGTATAAGTCAATAGGTATTACACTAGCACAAGCACCCATATCACATAAGCCATGATAACAATGATCTCCTATTTTAACAGAAATAACAGGCACGCCTACCACATGTCTATGTTTATCTTTATCACAAGGTTTAGCAATTCTAGCAGTTTCACCTTCGAACTGAATAACATGCCCATCAATATTATCAGACAAGAGATCTTTAACAATAGCAATATTAGGTTCTACTTTAACTTGATCAGGAGGTGTATAAGTTCTAATATTGCTTTTACGAACAACAATTGAAGCTTTAGCATGATCCTTTATTCTAACAGGGAAAGATGGTTTCTCAATATAAGAAGTAGGAACAATAGGATCATTATAAGTGACAGTCTTTTCTTCAACTTTAATAGGTGCAGCTACTTTTACTTCTATGGGAGGATGATATTTAAACCACTTCTCCTTAGGCAGATCAACATAAGTAGCAAAAGATTCATGAAAGAAGCTACTATCTTAGAGTCAAGTCCATATTTAGTGCTAAACTTACGGAAAATATCGGTATCCATAAAAGATTTAACACAATCAAACTTAGGTGTCATACCTGACTCCTTACCTTCGTCGAGGTGAGGTCCCAATCTTCAGAGTTGCGTTTAATTCTATCCAATAAATTCGATCTGAATTTAGTAGTCTTCATCATAAAAGAGCCAGCACAAGAAGTATCGAGCATGGTGCGATTGTTATTAGAAAGCCGAGCATATAGATTTTGAATAATCATTTCACTTGAGAGCTCGTGATTGGGGCATGAATATAACATTGATTTAAGCCTCCCCCAAGCTTGAGCGAAGCTTTCTCCTTCGCGAGGCCAGAAATTATATATATATATAATTGCGATCGCGATGAACAAGATGCATAGAGTAATACTTTCGATGAAATTCCAGCTTCAATCTTTTATAGTCCCATGATCTCATATCATCACATAGCCTATACCATATCAATGCGTCTCCCTTCAAAGATAAAGGGAATACCTTCTTCTTAGCAACAACATCGGGTATACCTGCAAGCTTAAATAATCCACAAACTTCATCCACATATATTAAGTGCTCATCAGGATGCTTTGTTCCATCTCCTGTAAAAGGGTTAGCTAGCAGTTTTTCCATCATACCTGAAGGAAATTCAAAAGGAGGTATCCAGCTTATGGCAGCGGGAGTGGTTTTACATCACAGCTCCCCGCGGTACTAAGTGGGTGACCGCCCCTGCCTTTCGCACGCCCCCCCCCTCCCGCCACAACTAACATCATGGATCAACAAGGGGCCGGACTAGGGGCCAGTAAATGATGTGCTGATATTGCAGAGTCACATCCGAGACCTCCTCAAGAGAGATGTTAGCCTGCTTACGGTAATGCAAGTCATGCTAGTCCGTCGAGTCCCGCCTTGCAAACGTCGACCTCTCCGTATGTGGGAGTTCAACCCGGAAGGACCGCGAGCTATTCAGCACTTCCTCGGCATGACGCTCGAAGAGATGTACAGATTGTTATTCGGACCACAAATAAAGTGTCTGGGCACAACCGAGGATGCGGGTTTGAGCTGCAACCGCCCAGACACCCAAGTAAGTAGTCCATCGGCCGAACACGTTGTCTCTTTCTTTATCACAACATCTTTCTGAAAAGTCGCTCTTTGACCAGGACTGGGTAAAAAAGGCGAAGATGATCAGGTGTCCTGGACTATGGGGTACTCACCACGTCATCTCCCGATCTGTTAGATTGGGCCGAGGACCCAAATGGCCGTATACTCATTGGCTAGTTCGGACAGCTTCCCATACAAGGAAGATTCCACAAGACTTGGCGATCAAGACAAGGACTGCTCCCTACCGACGTATTTGGCTAGGACTCTTGTTATCCTAGGCCTCTGCTGCATTATATAAAGCGAGGCCAGGCTAGTCGATAGAAGATATACATTGTCGGTGTACTAGAGTAGGGGTACCCTAGTATCCCGAACTTGTGCACGGGCAGTCGCAGCATCCCGCGGCAAGGCTTGCCGGGTGACCGCCAAGGTCCTCCGTGGTTCCTTTGGAGCCATTCAAGGACAAAGTATCCAAGCCAAGGAGACAAGACCCCGGCAAGAGGAGCTTGCCGGGAAGGCCAACCAAGGCATCTCGAGGAACTTGCCGCGACGCGCCACGCGTCCCAGCAAGGCCCGGTGAGCGACAAGCTCCCGGACGCGACAAGACAACGACCGCGGCAAGGCGCTTGCCGCGGCAAGCCACCACTCTGTGTCCGCGCTCCAGCACATCCACCAACGTGTCGCTCTGGGACCCTTCCAGGCGTACTCGGCGGGAGGCTGTGCAGCCAGCGGTGCACGGTGGCAAGCGGCGCTGACAAGATTGCCGTCGTGGCGAGCGGTGGCGTCCCTGACGGTCCCTTTTGCACTATTTAGGCGACGCAGACAGGCATTTAATGCCTTTGTCCCCTGCCGTCAGGGTTAGGTATGATACACTGTAGCAGGTAGCTGTACCAACCGCAACACCTTTCCATTTTTACCCTTGTCTACGTTGCCACCTGTCGGTGACCCCTTGAGCATATAAAAGGAGGCCCATGCGCAACGTAAAGGGGGTGGGAAAAAGAGAACACTCACGTTCGGTCTCGTTAGCTGCTGGGGTGTACTGTAGCACTCCGCGCTCCCGAGCATGAACTCAATACAAACCACAAAGCAGGAGTAGGGTTTTACGCATCCATGCGGCCTGAACCTGGTTAAACTGCTCGTGTGCTTCGCCTCGATCCGCTCTTCGTGCGACCCTCGCCCCCGCCGAACCGAAAGGGACTCCGTCCGCCGGTCCCATAGGTGCTCGTGGATTAGAACCCCCGACATCTTTGGCGCGCCAGGTAGGGGGTCGAGGTTGTGTGAACCAGATCTGGCGTTCACACGAGCTAGATCTTCATCATCTTCATCGACATGCCGCCGAAGAAGAAGGCTCCGGAGGCGGCTGCTCCGTCCGCACCGAACCCACCACCGCCGGAGCAAACGGCTGATGGGGCAGACGCCGGCGGAAGAACGGGCGTCGACGAGGGAGCTCACGATGCTGCCAGGTCCAAGGACAAGGCTGCGCTGCCCATCGGCGGCGTAACCGGCTCCCACAATGACCGGGCGCACTCCAAGACCTCGGCGTCCGTACATGCACCGCGCCCATCTCAGGAGGCGCGGGACCGGCAGCGTCATGGTACTCACGGTACCATGCGTTTGCTGGACCAAGATCGAGCTGGTGGATCTCGGAGTGCTCAAGACCAGCATGCACGCCAACATGCTGGCACGAGCGAGGCACGGTCGCCTGGACGGGATACTGCTCCTTCTAACATAGTTAGAAGTCCGAGCATATCCTGCTCCTCGCACCGTTCACCACCGCCACCCGCCACTACAGGAGAAGCTTTGGCGCGAGCTCAACTGCTCCTGGACTACCCTCCAACGGCAGACAAGATCGACGACTGGAGGGCCACCATTCAGAGTCTCATCGGCTTCGCCAACGGCGACACTCAACGGCAGCCGAGCACGTCGCAGCCGCGGCAAGTCAGCCAGGCACGAGCCGGTGGCGACAAGACCGGTGGGGGTGCAACCACTGTGCACTCTCCGCCCCGAAGGCCAAGATCGCCGACTCGACGGATCCACCTCGATAGCGACTCCACCGCGTCATCAGATCCATGAGCTCGTCACGATCAGCGCCAAGTTCTTCACGAACGACAGCAAGAAGACGCTCGTACTCGCATCGAGCACCGAAGAGAAGCACGACGTCAATCAGACCAGCGCGCTGGGCCCTCTGTTGACATGCATGCGCCAGGGGAACCAGGCGACTTGCCGTACGCGGTAGGTTGCCATGCGTTTACTCGTGAGCTGCGGCAAGTCCAGTGGCCCAGCACGAAGAATTTCAAGCCAGACGTACCAGAGAAGTACGACGGCAAGTCGCATCCGTCGGAGTTCCTCAGCATCTACACCATCGCGGTGCAGGCTGCCGGGGGGCGGGACGACAAGATCTTTGCCAACTACTTCCCGCTGGTGCTCAAGCCCAACGTCAGGTCCTGGCTCATGCACTTGCCGGACAACTCCATATCCTCCTGGGCAGACCTATGCCATCAGTTTGTCGGCGCCTTTACAGGCGGCCACAAACCTCATGGCCAAGAGAGTGACCTTCATCTGCTCTCCCAGAAGGAAGGAGAGCCCCTGCGCAAGTACATTCAGAGATTCAGCCGTGTACAGCATAACATCCCAGATGTCCACCCTGCCGCGGTCATCAGCGCGTTCCATCAGAACATGCGTAACCGCAGGATGCGGGAGGAGATGGCGATGTGCAAGATCAGAGACATCAGTGAGCTGTATGCCCTGGCCGACAAGTGTGCACGTGCTGAGGAAGGGAGGAAACTCCCCGGAGAGAATACAGGAGCAGGAGGATCTGACAGCGAGGATGCTGCCCCGGCAAAGAAAAACCGGCGGCGGAACAACAGGAAGAAGAAAGGCAAAGATGTGCTAATAATTGAGCAGTCCGGCAACGAAGGTGGCGCCAAGAAAGCCAAAGCTGGTAGCTCCGGCAAGGAGATTGCCGCATGCACCAACTGCCAGGCTGTGGCGATCGCCGACAAGCAGGACGGCACCGACAAGCAGTACTGCAAGATCCACCGCACCAAGGGCCATGACCTCCAGAGCTGCAAGAAGGTCGAGCAGCTTGTCCAGCAGCAAAAGGCTGAATACGAGCGACGCGACAAGGAGAGGGCCCAAGAAGGAGCTGGAGAATCCGGCAAGAAGCGCGTCGGCCGGGGAGGACGCCGCGGCAAGGCCAAGCAGCGGCAAGGAGACAGACCTCCCCGCGGCCGCGACAAGGATGAAGATGACAACGACGACGAAGACATGGATGATGTCGAGACCAGCGAGCAGGAGTTCCAGAAAGCCACAGAGGTCTTGTGCGTTGATGGCGGTGCTTCTCTGCATACTTCGCACCGCCAACTCAAGCAGTGGGTGCGGGAAGTCAATGCGGCGGAACCACCTGTCGAGTCACGCAAGCTTCTGAAATGGTCCAGCACGCCTATCATCTTTGATATTGAGGACCACCCTGATCGCACAACTGCGGTCGGGTGCTTGCCAATGTTGGTTTCACCAACTATCCGCAACCTCAAGGTCACTAAGATGCTAGTTGACGGCGGGGCCGGCTTGAACCTGATCTCCTCCGCTATACTCCAGAAGCTCCAGATCCCTGACAGCGAGCTTGAAGAGACCGGCACATTCCAAGGAATCAACCCGGGAAGGAGCAAGCCGAAGGGGAAGGTCACTTTGCCAGTAACATTTGGCAGCGAGTTGAACTTCAGGACCGAGAGGGTCACTTTTGACGTTGCCGATTTTCCATTGCCTTACAATGGGATACTCGGCCGTCCAGCACTCGCCAAGTTCATGGCAGCCTCTCACTACGCATACAACATGCTGAAGATGCCAGGCCCGATAAGCGTCATCTCTGTCCCTGGCGACAAGAAGGATGCTCTTATCTGCGCCGACAAGATCTACCGGGAAGCGGCAGCCGCAACAGATCGTAAGTCACCTGCCGTTGAGGCTCCCGGGGGGAAGAAGAAGACCAAGTCGGGCAAGAGTTCTGATGCCCACTCCGGCAAGCGCACCTCTTCGGAGTGCTGCGCTGCCGTCGAGGATGCACCATCGAGCTCCACCGGCAAGTGTAAGAAGACAATGGCAGCTCCGCCAGAGACCAAGAAGGTGTCCGCCAAGGAGGACGGCACTGGTGGTACCCTCACCATCAGTGCCACTCTTGACCCTAAATAGGAAAGCGCGCTCATTGCTTTCCTGCGGGCGAACGTCGACGTGTTTGTGTGGCAACCGTCTGACATCCCCGGTGTTCCCAGGAAAGTAATTGAGCACCATCTTGCCGTTTGTCCTCATGCGCGGCCCGTCAAGCAGAAGGTCAGGAAGCAAGCAGTGGAGCGCCAAGAATTCATCGCAGAAGAGATCAAGAAGTTGGAAGCAGCAGGCCTTGTCAGAGGAGTGCTCCATCCTACGTGGTTGGCCAATCCTGTAGTCGTGCGCAAGGCAAATGGGAAATGGAGACTTTGTATCGACTTTACCGATGTTAACAAAGCTTGTCCCAAAGACCCATTTCCTTTGCCGCGCATTGACCAGATTGTTGACTCCATGGCCGGATGTGACTTGCTTTCATTTCTTGACGCATACTCAGGATACCATCAGATCTTCATGGCAGAAGAGGATGAGGAGAAGACCGCATTCATCACTCCATGTGGCACGTACTATTTCATACGGATGCCTTTCGGTTTAAAAAATGCTGGTTCAACATTTGCAAGGGTAGTTCATGTCGCTCTTGAGCCACAAATACACAGAAATGTGGAAGCCTACATGGATGACATAGTGGTCAAGAGCAAGGACAAGGCAACTCTGATTCAAGATTTAGACGAGACCTTTGCAAATCTATGCAAGATCAGCCTCAAGCTCAACCCCGAGAAGTGTGTGTTTGGAGTCCCCTCCAGCAAGCTTCTCGGGTTCTTCGTGTCTTAGCGGGGAATCGAAGCCAATCCCGACAAAATCAAGGCCATTGAGCATATTGAAGCACCAAAGCGCGTCAAGGATGTACAAAAACTTGCCGGTTGCGTGGCTGCTCTCAGCAGGTTTATCTCTAGGTCTGCTGAGCGCGCCCTGCCGTTTTTCAAAATATTGAAAAAGCCAGGTCCAATGAAATGGACTCCGGAAGCGGAGGCTGCGCTGCAAGACTTGAAGAGATACCTGTCCTCCACTCCAACACTTGTCGCACCTAAGCCACAAGAGAAGTTGCTGTTGTATATAGCGGCAACAAATCAAGTGGTTAGTGCTGCGTTAGTAGCAGAGAGGGAGGCAGATGAAGAGCCAGCAACCACGGCAGGCGCATCCAGCGACAAGCAGGGGGCTTCCCCGACAAGCTCTGGTCACGACAAGGATGGGTCTGCGCAGACGCGCGAGGAGATACAGAAGAGAATGGTATAGCGCCCAGTTTACTTTGTCAGTTCCCTTCTGCAGGGGGCTAGGTCAAGGTACTCTGGTGTGCAGAAATTGCTTTTCGGCCTTCTCATGGCCTCGAGAAAGCTGCGCCATTACTTCCAAGCACATGAGATCACAGTTGTCACTCGTTTTCCGCTGAAGAGGATACTACAGAATCCAGAAGCGACAGGCAGGATTGTTGAGTGGGCACTGGAACTGTCAAGCTTTGGCCTCAAGTTTGAGAGTACTTCAACTATCCAAAGCAGAGCATTGGCAGAATTCATAGCAGAATGGACGCCAAGACCAGATGAAGAAATTCCAGAAACGAGCATCCCCGTCGAGGAAGCAAGCAAAGAGTGGCTGATGTACTTTGATGGTGCCTTTTCGCTGCAAGGCGCCGGCGCTGGCATGCTGCTTGTCGCACCCACCGGAGAGCACCTCAAGTACGTAGTCCAGATGCACTTTCCAAAGGAGCAAGCAACAAACAATACTGCAGAGTATGAAGGCTTGCTTGCCGATCTCAGGATCGCGGCAGACCTTGGGATCAAGAAGCTCATTGTCAGGGGTGACTCGCAGCTTGTCGTCCGCCAAGTGAAGAAGAGCTATCAGAGTCCGTTGATGGAAGCCTACGTCGACGAAGTGAGAAAGCTAGAAGAGCACTTTGACGGCCTACAGATGGAGCATGTTCCAAGAGCTCAGAACGCCATTGCCGATGGCCTATCAAAGTGCGCCGCACTTAAGTTACCTGTGGAACCAGGGATCTTTGTGCTCAAGCTGACTCAACCATCCATAACGCCATCAACTGGACAGAGCAAGAAGAGGAAGTTGATTTCTGGTGACTATTTTCCGGCAGAGCTTCCCGAAGCCGCCGCCAAGAAGGTCGCCAAGATCAACACCAAGAGTGCTGAGGAGCAGTCTTCTCCGGCAAGCCCTAGGGTTTGTTCCGTTGAAGCAGAGGCTCCCGACAAGTTTCGCTCCGGCAAGCTTGCCAGGGAACGTCAAGCTCCAGCAGAGCCGCAGGTTCTCGCCGTAGAAGCGGATGTTCCCGCAGCAGCAGATTTGCCTTTAGTCCTTGTTGTCGAGCCACAAGCTCCAGCATGGGCACAGCAGATTGTCCGTTTCCTTCAGACAGGAGAACTTCCCGAAGAGCAAGAAGAAGCGAAAAGAGTAGCCCGGCAGTCAAGTATGTACCAGTTTGTCGACAAAACACTGTACAGAAGAAGACTCAACGGTGTGAAATTGAAGTGTATTCACCGGGAAGACGGACAAAAGCTGTTGGCAGAGATACATGGAGGCATATGTGGTCACCACATTGGCGCAAGAGCACTTGCCGGCAAAGCATTCCGGCAAGGATTCTTTTGGCCGACGGCCCTCCAGGATGCAACTGCACAAGTAACCAAGTGTGAAGCGTGCCAGTTCCATTCCAAGCAGATACACCAACCAGCTCAAGCTCTCCAGACGATCCCTTTATCCTGGCCATTTTCGGTCTGGGGGCTCGACATCCTCGGACCCTTTCCCCGAGCAGTCGGGGGCTTTGAGTACTTGTACGTTGCAATCGACAAGTTCACAAAGTGGCCGGAAGTGGAAGCAGTGAGGAAGGTGACAGCACAGTCAGCAGTCAAGTTCTTCAGGTCGATTGTTTACCGCTTCGGGATCCCTAACAGGATAATCACCGACAACGGTACGCAATTCACGAGCCGCACCTTCATGCAGTACGTCCAAGACCTTGGCGCCAAGGTCTGCTTCGCTTCTGTTGCTCACCCGAGAAGCAACGGTCAAGCGGAGAGGGCAAATGCTGAAGTGCTGCATGGGCTCAAGACCAGGACTTTCGACAGGCTGCACAAGTGCGGAAGAAACTGGATCGAGGAGCTGCCGGTGGTTCTTTGGTCGATCAGGACGACGCCAAATCGAGCCACTGGCCAGACACCTTTCGCTCTAGTCTATGGAGCAGAGGCAGTTCTCCCCACGGAACTCGTATACGGGTCACCTTGAGTGCTCGCTTATGATGAGCTTGAGCAAGAGCAGCTGCGACAAGATGACGCGCTGCTCCTTGAGGAAGACCGTCTTCAGGCTGCTGTACGAGCTGCTCGCTACCGGCAAGCTTTGCGCCGCTACCATAGCCGCAAAGTTAACGCCAGAAGTCTCGAGGAAGGTGACCTTGTTCTTCGGCGTGTTCAGTCCGCCAAGAATTCCATCAAGTTGACGCCGAAGTGGGAAGGCCCTTACCGGGTGAAACGAGTCACTAGGCCTGGCGCTGTCCGCCTTGAGACCGAAGATGCCATTCCGGTAAGCAACTCCTGGAACATTGGGCATCTTCGTATGTTTTACCCGTAAGGCGCGGTTGCCGGAACCCGTTCCGGCAACCACCTTTTGTACAAGTCTTGCCGCTGTTGCATGTAATCCTTTGTACAAAGCCGGGCGCAGACCCTGTGCATAAAGCTCATGTGCTCCACACATCTTGTCAATTTCATGCTTTCTATTTTTTGCATGTCTTATCTGACACTTTGTGCAGCACCTACCCCCGGTAAGCAACAACGAGCCATAAGGCTCCATATCTTTATTTTCTCCTCTTTCTTTTTTCTCAAGGAAAGGAAGGTTCCCACGCCCACAAGTTTGCCGGGGGGGAAAGGAGAAGATAATGGTATGGACCAGGCGTCGTTCAAGAAAGTTTCACCTTACCGGGAAGCAAACAACAGAAAAGCTAAGTTGCCAAATTTTGAGCAATCAGATTTTTAAAATTTTTAAGTTATCTCCCTTGAACGACCGCACTTTGTATGGAAAACCTGTGCGCGGAGGAACCAACTCGTAGCTAGTTGCGCCCTTACTTTGTTTTGAGCCCGGTCAACAACTTAAGTGAGCTGCAACTAGTTGCGACAAGGTTTCTTGTCGGTAGCGGCACCGCTAGTAGGCTGCTGACGTCCCGCACTCAGCGCTCGCGGCTAAGGTGCCTGCACCGGCAAGTTCCCTAAAAGCGTAGGGCAAAAACATGCAAGTTCCCTAAAAGCGTAGGGCAAAAACATACAAAGGGAGGAATCAAGTAAAGGGAATAACATTGCAATCATTACCCGGAATAGAGTTATATTACAAGGTAGCTTGTCGCGGCTCTAACAGATTGTTCTCATAACATGACCAGCAGCGACAAGAAAAGAAGAAAACAGGCGGCCTAGTCTACGCGATCGCCCTCAATCCTCTTGATCCCGCTCACCTTATCCACAATGGGTGCGACAAGGGTCTTGAGCGCCTCCAGATCAGCATCCGGTGGCAGGGTCTTGAGGACGTTGGTGAGGTTGAGGCCCGGGTTGCGGAAGGCCACCTTCACCAACACCTTTTGAAGAGCTCCCGCATAGATCTTGCGTGACTCGTCGGCCAGCTGCTCTGGGATCCTCTCCTGGAGTCGCTGGAGGGCCGTCGCCACGCCTTTGAAGAACAAGATGAGCTTGGCGCTGGGTTGGAGGTTCTCGTCGGAGGGATACCCGAGATCCTCCATCCCCAGCTGCGCCAGCTCCCTGTCAATGTCTACGGCAACATTCACGAGACCCTCCGTCCAGTGCTCCACATTCTCCCTAAAAGCATTCTGGGCGACGGCAGCACTCGCCAGGAGCGCCTTGTCGGCCTTGATCTCCTCCTTCAAGGCCACCTCCTGCTCCCTGGCACCGTCCAGCGTCTTGGTCAAAGTGGTCAGCTTCAACTCAAGATCTGCGTTGGAGTCCTTGGCGGCGCTAAGCTCTTCACCACTCGCCTTGAGATTGGCCTCCAGCTATGCGACCTTCATCTCCAGCTCCTTCTTGGCGGCCTCAGCAACTGCGGCAGCATCCTCTGCTTGCTTGAGGGCTCCGCCGAATGTTCGCTCGCGCGCGGCAAGCTCCTCCTCGTGGCTGTCAAGGTCGACCTTCCGCTGCACCAGCTCGCCCTCTTGCGCAGACAGCTTTTCAGCGGCAAGCCGCTGTTGCTCTTCGACTTCAGCCCTCTCGAGGAGGAAGGCCTTCTGCTCTTCGGCGAGTTTCTCCCGCTCCTCTGCCAGGGACCGGAGAGCTTCCTGGTTGAGGCCCCGGAGCTCCTCCGCGCGCTTCTCGATGTCCGCTCCCGCCTTCGCGACAAGCGCCTCGCGGGATTCCAGCTTGGCTTGCCGCACGCGGTAGAGCGACAACAGCTTCCGCAGCAGCCGCTGCTCCTCAGGCTCGCTGCCGCTGCTGCTGGGCGCGTCAGCCCAGCGGAGGCGAGCACCTCTCCATCAAAGCTCTCACCCTCGACCGGCGCCCTGCAGCTTGACGCCCAGGGGAGGTTGATGAAGACGCCATCGCCGGCCTTCAAGTAGACGCCTGGCTGGGGCTCTTCGGAACCTGGCGCTGCGGCAGCTGTGGACGGGTCGGCGGTCGACGTAGCGCCTGGCGCTCCTGCGGCCTCAGGGCCGTCAATGCGATCGCCAGACCCCTCGCCAGCTGCTGCGGCGGTAGCTTTGGCGGCCTCGTCGCCGGCGGGATCATCAGCGCCGGCTGCTTCTTCAGTGGCAGCGGCGTCGTCGGCAGCAACCTCGGTCTCCATCGGCTCCGCAGTAGATGGGTCTGATGGCCGGAAAAGTGAGAAAAGTCAAGCAAATACCCAAAAAGAAGAAGAACCCAAGGGAAGCTTTGAAGAGAAGATTACCTGTACTGGGTTTGGCAGTCGTAGTCTCCGCCGCCGGGGGGACGCTGGTGCTGTCCCTTGCCGGAGAACTCTCCCTTGCCGGAGGACTCTTCCTTGGCATTTCGTGGGCGGCCTTCGGGCGCTCCTGGTGGGGCTGCTCTGCTCCTACACAAACCAACAGTCAGATGTCAGCAAAGAAAGAGTATCCATGCGCGCCTAACAGCGGAAAGCAAACCATATACTTACGCTGGGGGCTGCTCTGGAGAACAGTTGCCGGGTCCGGCAAGATTGTCTCGGACGCACCCCTGCTGTCGCGGTGGGCTCGTCCTCGATGACAATCACCGGGACCTTGGCTCTCTTCGCTGCTCTCTGGGCCAGAGTCCTAAAAAGGAATAAGTTCAGAGTAAAGCAAATGAGATACAAGACAAAACAGCAAGAATTGAAGAACTACAAGTACAACAAGAGAATCTTACTCTTCTTCTTCCTCGTCAGAGCTGAACGCGGAGAAGTCGAAGTCCGGCTCACGTCCGGCGCGAGAAGGCGGAGGAGTAGTGTCCCTTGGCCGCTTGGCGGGAATAGTGGCGGTGGTCTGAGACGACCCCGCTCCGGCAGCCGCAGCAGCGTGAGGTGCTCCCGCAGCAACAGTGCTTGCCGCGGTGGAGCGTGTCACGCGGCGCGGCGACTGTTCACTCGCCCGCCACCCAGCTACGTCCCCGGCCTTGCGGAGACACCTTCTTGGTGGAGATGGAGGCTCTGCTTGCGGCGAGCTGTCTGAGGAAGAGGAGTTGATCTCCAACGAGCCGCTCGTATCCTCGGCGGGCTCGCTCGGCTCAACGTCATGCCCGGCAAGCTCTTCCCCGCCGGCAAGCCCCTCTCGGTCGGTACGGCTTGCCGCCTCTGCTGCCTCTGCCTCCTCCACGGTGAATCCAAATTCGCCCGCGGCTGTGGCTGCCGCCGCCTCTTCCAGCCTAGTGTCTATGCGTGTCATCTCCGCATCGGTGGTGTCGCGGGTGAGGCTATCCTTTTCGTCGGAGAGGACCGGCACTTCTACCAAGCCATCAAAGCACTCCTGCACGACGTTGTCTGCAGGCTCTTGCCAAGTTGGGACAATTCCATGCGAATCGTACAGCGGCATCATTGCACGGATGCGGTCGAGCGCGGAGTTGTTGCACAGCGGAACGACACCCTTCGGCAACCTGAATACTTCGGGATGTTGAGGGTCGTACTTGAACAGCTCCTCGAGCATCGCGTTAAGCTCCAGAACAGTCAAGTTGAAGTTGAGGCCCGGACGCAGCCTCATGATATACGCCGCATTCTTGAATTCCCAGGTGGGTCTCCCCCGTTCCTGCAGGGGGGCAATGCGGCGGCGAAGAAAATCTGCGCCAACAGCGCCTACAGTGAGCCCGGCAAGCCTGAGGCGTAGGATCCGGGTGACGGCAATCTTAAGCCTATCGTCTTCCGGGGCCACGTCACTCCAATCGCTGCCGCGTGCTACTGGGGCCTTGCGCCGGGCGGTAAACGGCTGCGGGTTCTCCTCGACAATCCAGCACCAGTCTGCTCTCCATTCCTCCCACTTGCCGCGGAACTCTCCCTCCAGATAAGTGTCCTTCTTGCCGGCCCTCGAGATCCAGGCGATTCCGCCGGATAAAGGCTCTCCTCTCTCTACTTGGGGCATAAAGAAGTGGCGAAAAAGGGCTACATTGGGATAGACTCCGACAAAGTTTTCGCAGAGATGTGCAAAAACTGCCATGGTCAGAACAGCATTGGGGGTGAAGTCAAGGAGGCGGAACCCGTAGGTGTTCATAATATCGCAGAAAAACTCAGAGAAGGGCGGGCAGAGCCCGCACTAGAAGAACAAGGCGAAGAAAGGATATCCGTTTGGAGCCATTTTCCAAGCGGCGGCTAGAAGTACCTTCGTACACGGATGCGCTCGCGTCTCCGTCGACCAGAAGAGGTAGTAATTCTCCCTCAGCTCCCTCGCGGCGAGCTTGGGGGGAAGATTGCCGCTCCTTTCGCAGCGCCGCAAGCTGCTGCGCCTCGGTCGACTTCACAACCTTCCCTTTGTCGGCTCTCAGAGCCATGGTGGAAGTGGTGGAGGAGGTCGACGGCGTTGGTGGCGCTGGTGGCGATGGGGGGCGAGGCGCTGCTCTCTTTCAGCTTTGGGAAGACGAGGGAGCGGTGGAGGTTTCCGAGATTGGAGTAGCAACCGGCGAATGGGGAACTACCCCTGCTTATAAAGAGGGAGGGGGCGGACGTTCCGCCTTTCCGAATAAAGAAACCACCCACGATCTCTCCCACGACGCCGCATTCAACGCGTGCCGTTCGGGGAGGGCGCGGTGGATACGGGGAGAGATACGGCGTAACCCAGGCCGCGCGTGCCCGTGCCCTGTTTTGGACCTGGCCCAACAGCGCTCGGCACCGTGTATGGCCCAGGCCCGGGGGCTCCTGTCGGTGTACTAGAGTAGGGGTACCCTAGTATCCCGAACTTGTGCACGGGCAGTCGTAGCATCCCGCGGCAAGGCTTGCCGGGTGACCGCCAAGGTCCTCCGTGGTTCCTTTGGAGCCATTCAAGGACAAAGTATCCAAGCCAAGGAGACAAGACCCCGGCAAGAGGAGCTTGCCGGGAAGGCCAACCAAGGCATCTCGAGGAACTTGCCGCGACGCGCCACGCGTCCCGGCAAGGCCCGGTGAGCGACAAGCTCCCGGACGCGACAAGACAACGACCGCGGCAAGCCACCACTCTGTGTCCGCGCTCCAGCACATCCACCAACGTGTCGCTCTGGGACCCTTCCAGGCGTACTCGGTGGGAGGCTGTGCAGCCAGCGGTGCGTTGTGGCAAGCGGCGCTGACAAGATTGCCGTCGTGGCGAGCGGTGGCGTCCCTGACGGTCCCTTTTGCACTATTTAGGCGACGCAGATAGGCATTTAATGCCTTTGTCCCCTGCCGTCAGGGTTAGGTATGATACACTGTAGCAGGTAGCTGTACCAACCGCAACACCTTTCCATTTTTACCCTTGTCTACGTTGCCACCTGTCGGTGACCCCTTGAGCATATAAAAGGAGGCCCATGCGCAACGTAAAGGGGTGGGAAAAAGAGAACACTCACGCTCGGTCTCGTTAGCTGCTGGGGTGTACTGTAGCACTCCGCGCTCCCGAGCATGAACTCAATACAAACCACAAAGCAGGAGTAGGGTTTTACACATCCGTGCGGCCCGAACCTGGGTAAACTGCTCGTGTGCTTCGCCTCGTTCCGCTCTTCGTGCGACCCTTGCCCCCGCCGAACCGAAAGGGACTCGGTCCGCCGGTCCCATAGGTGCTCGTGGATTAGAACCCCCGACATACATACAATCATACCATAGGCTAGCTTCTAGGGTTTAGCCTCAATGATCTCGTGGTAGATCAACTCTTGTAATACTCATATCATCAATATCAATCAAGCAGGACGTAGGGTATTACCTCCATCAAGAGGGCCCGAACCTGGGTAAACATCGTGTCCCCCGCCTCCTGTTACCATCGATCCTAGATGCATAGTTCAGGACCCCCTACTCGAGATCCGCTGATTTTGACACCGACATTGGTGCTTTCATTGAGAGTTCTACTGTGTGATCAACAAAAGGATCAATGGCTCGCCCGCAGGTCAACTGCGACGCCGGCATCTTCGTCGCTAGCTCGACTAGTCACCTTGGCTCGACCGAGGACCGTGCTCCATATCCGACCGTCATGTTCGAATGGGGGCCTTCTTCAACATCAACTCCGATCTCTATCATGATCATAGAGGAATCATCCATGGAGCTTGAGAGCTCAACGTCAACATTGCCCTCGGGCGGCCGTGCTGTTTTTATGGACAGCAAACTTGAATTCACCGTCACCGCCTCCTCAAGCGTCCGTTTGACGATTGCTTCAGTGGAATAGTGCGGAATTACGTCTACAACATCCATGCAAAATTTCGTCGAGTTCCGATAGAGGAATCCCCGACAATCTATGATATACCGGAGCCCTGTCAAATCTGGACGGGAATCCGGACAAGTTTAGGGTGTGGTCTCTAGAGCCCAGCTCGGAGGTCCTTTGGAAGATCCAACCGTTCATCTACTGCGTAATTCCCGTATATACCACCCCTCCAAATTTCAGCTCGATCCGACGGTTCAAACTCCGGGAACCTTTCGATGAGTGGACCAATTTTCAGATCTGTTTTCTGCGCGAATACGGATCCGACCTGAATTCATGTTTCTTTATGAACGTGATATTAGACAACCTTTTTAGAGAAATTCTCTTCTAGGGTATTGTGCGTTGTTTTTAAACACGTGCCCGTAAATTTTTAAGCCTCCCCTGAGGTCATCTTCATCATCATGCTGGTGCCAAACCAGTCCGGCAATATTGCTCCAAGGCTGCCGACCTGCGCTAGACACGTCGTCACTTTGTTGAGCCGAGCTCAACTTCTTCGAATCATCATCTCGGCAAGCCAGACAAGAGTCCGGCATCGCGAAGGATAAATCATCACCAACATCGCCGCCCCACGCATTACACGGAGCGGGCATACCGGCATCGCCGCACGGTCACTTCATCAAGCCGGCATCGACCACATCACGACCTGCATCGGCAGGGCCGCACTGTTGCTTCTTCAAGCTGGTGTCCATCACGCTGACCTACTTCGATTCATCGCTGACATCGAGGCTTCGACATCTTGGCTGGACCGGGGGCTTTGCCGTCTCTTCATCAACCTACTCCGAAGACTTCGGCATCACTAGCCGACCAGCTCCGTCACGTTAGCTGGACCGAGGGCTTTGCCTAGGCGAGCCAACCTTTGTCAGCATCGCCATACCGTCGCTTTATCGCCCATCAGGCAAAGGGTGTGCGGATCGAGTCCCAATTTTCGGATTCACCTTTCTTTGGATTGCTACAACAAATAAACCAGGTGCTATTAATCCTAGTTTTTTTGCTTGTTCGGGTTCATTTTTCCCAAGGAATTATTACTCTGGTTTGTTCATCATATGTACACAGGTCTATCAAATGATGGCTGCATTAATGACGGTCGCATGGTGGTTCGGTCAGTTTCCGTACATAGTCCGGCGAACGCCGCATCCGGAACTCGAACCGACCTGTGAATTCAGGCTTTGCCACGCCTTTACCGCATCACGTCGACACCCTGCATTGACATTGACTTCAGCGCCAGGCCATATTTCTTTTATTACTCACTTTGCATAAATTATTTATTATGCAACAAATTTTTTAATTATTATTATTACTATTATCTCCAGTTTGTACTATTTTTTGTGCACAGGAAAATGATCCGGGTTGGGCAGTATCGTCAACTCGGCGTACTGACATACCACGTCACCTTGGCTGGACGGGGGGCTTCGTCAACACTTCATTACCCCATGCCAGGGACTTTGGCATCACTCTACCGGCCCTCATTGACCGTGCTTTGTCACCACTTCGGAGTGCCGAGCTCTTTGCTCCGCCACCTTGGGACCGGCTTGGGGGATGGAACCTTGTCTCACATCAAGCTCGGGCCACGTCATCAATACCGAACACATTAACCAGCTAAGTTGCCTTCATGCTCAAAGTTTTAAATTTCTAATTTGTGTTCGGTTCGACCAAGCATTATACCTTTTTGAAAAAAAAGTTGCTTTTAGAGAATCTCCTTGTCAAAACTTTGTTTGTGACACACAAATTCAAATACCCGTTTATTCGGGGGCTCCCTTGATGGAGCTTTTCCTCTTGCATATCATTATACTTCTATGGCTTTGTTCCTTGTTCGTGTATTACACCACAATATGCACCATATTGACCTAAGTGATTTGCAAGCTGGGTTGCCTGGCTCATGTGCTTACCCCTACGTTCCCGATTGTTCGGCTAGGCAGTAAAGGGAGCACCTCTGCGATTGTCACGACCGGTCATACGAGTTCTGACCTCAGACTGGGTGAAACCGAAAGCTAGCGGTCTTATTGTTTTCAATCATGGTCGGCACACAACGGAACTCATGAGTACAAAAAATCTATTGCACAAGTCTCATAGTAATAATGAGCACCGAAGAAAGGTATCGGTGGGGGTACTATTTTCTTCAAAGATGCTTCTTACACTTTGTTAGTAATATAGCATAAGTTCCCTGAGCGCGCTTTGTCTGTTACAGCCATATGGCCTGATTGCCTGGTCATCGGAGACACAGTCGATACTCTCGACAGGCGGTGTACATGACACTTTTCGGCCCTTGGCCGAAGAGGGAGAAGCCGACGGTCGGTTAAGACGCATTTAAACTTTGGGTGAACACAAATATGATATAAGTACTTCGGTACATACAATCATTATACATAAAATTCTTTTACCCAAGTCACTTGGGGGCTCTTAAAATTTATATGAGGTATTTTATAGTAAATGTGTTTTCTTCTTGGTCGTTGCAAAGTCTTTTTCTATCGCTCCTTTTTCGATGTGAGTGTGTGGTCAATAGCCAGATAACCCATTTTCCCTCTAGTGACCACTCGAGTTTAGTTCGCTAAACTGGTCTAACGAGAAGCACTCCGCCTTCAGGATAGGAGGTTGCAGCTGTAGGCTGACCCTCTTGAAGTCTTGAGATCGGATGTGTCATATTAATGCACGACAGAAGCACAATTTTTTCCCCAATTTTCGGATTGGCACCAAACACTTGATCTTGTTCGGACGTCAAGTTTTTACTGACATTTTTTGGTTTTCCAAGCTTATGGCACTTTTAAAACTATTTGTGTGTTTTCAGCACAAGTCTCGTAGTGCAATGCCGGACACCTTTAGAGATTCGGCAAAAAACATTCTCGGATATTGCTATATATGCATCGGTGTTGAATTGTGTCTTCGGTCAATAGTTGGGTTGCCCGGCTCCTACGCTTGCCTCCTACGTTCCGCTCTGTTCGGCTAGGTGTGCAAAGGGAGAACCACTGCGATTGTGCTTCCAGCTCACTTGGTTAAGCACCTCAGTGGAGAAAGCCGAAAACTGACTGTCACAATAAGCGTAAATTGGTCAGCGATCCGATGATTGTGTTAAATGATGGGCCATTCATAACATTGGCCGAAGTTTTTACGGCTTGACCTCGACTGTCACCGAACACTACCGGGGGCTAGTAACTGGCCTCCCAAACTAAAATCCTCAATATTTTGCTCTTACATTAGAGCTGAGGTTTCATGATCATGCTTAGCATGACAACCCAAAGAAAGGAACCGATAGCGGGACTATTTTCTTTGGAAGACATTTCTTATGTTAAACAGTAATATAATATATCTCTCTGCGTACCTTTGTTTATAAAACTGTATGGCCAGATTGCCTTGTTTGTCGTAAATCTTTGCCCTCATAAAGGCTTTATAAAGTACGACAAACACTCCTCGGCTACTAGCTGAGGAGGTGGAAGCTGATGGTCGGTCAACAAAGTTTTGTACAATGCGGATCCGAGCATTAATGATGTAAAGTACTTGGATGCATAGAGTCATTACACATAATTTGTGATTTTACTATGGATATCAATCCTTAATTCGGCCACCCGTGCCCGCATTAAGGCTCGGGGGCTACTGGGCTTCGGGCTTATTATTTAAAAATATTAAAGGGGCACATCGATCCCCTGATCTGGTGTTGCCACCCGACCAGTGTCTCGGGGGCTACTGCATTGCCTATTCAATGCAGAAAATTTTAAGTGCAATACAGTTGCCGAGGAGATTTTGATCCTCAGGTTGGTCGACCGCACCCAACCTGAGTCTCGAGGACTGAGCACGCCGCTTTTTGTGTCCCGAAGTATTCTGCCGAGCTAGGACTTGATACTCAGGCCGATTTTGCAAATCAACCTGAGTCTCAGCGGCTACTGGGATCAGCGGTCTTACGTCATCCTCCAGGTGCATCTCGGGTTTTAGACCGATACACACCTTGAGGGCTACTGGCTATATATCTCGGCAGAGAATAAATTGCACCAATAAAAAATATTGACAAAAAATCGGCCCACAGTCGGGGTGGTGCACCACCTCGGAAGCAGTCCGGCATAAAGCTCGGGCGCTAGTGGCTGGCTCCATAGAGGGCATTTCCGGCATTAAGCTCGGCTAAACTCCTTCAACTTTTTTGAACCAAGGTGATATGACACCTCGGATATAGTCCGGCGTTGGAGCTTGGACACAGTCCAGCGTTGGAGCTCGGATATATTTCGGCATTGGAGCTCGGATACATTTCGGCGTTGGAGCTCGAAAGCAGTCTGACATTGGTGCTCGGCTGCAAAAAATACCTCGAATGCAGTCCGGCGTTGGAACTCGGACGCAAGAGGACACTGCCTCCCGGGAACAACTTCAAACCTGAGGTGTGGCATAAAAATAACAAGGCATTGATAAAGGCCGGAAACTTAAAGGGGCTCCTCGGATACCCGACGTCTAAACTCGTCGGATGCACTTCGGCGATCCTCAAGATCGAAGATGAGAAGATTTGTTGAACCAGTTTTCAAGACCGACGACCGAAGATGAAGAACAGTTCGGAAGAATCGAGGAGCATCCCTAACTTGAAGACCGGTTCAGGGGGCTACTGACGGTGTCCTGGACTAGGGGGTACTCACCACGTCATCTCCCGATCTGTTAGATTGGGCCGAGGACCCCCATGCCTGTATACTCATTGGCCAGTTCGGACAGCTGCCGCATACAAGGAAGATTCCACAAGACTTGGCGATCAAGACAAGGACTCCTCCCCATCGACGTATTAGGCTAGGACTCTTGTTATCCTAGGCCTCTGGTGCATTATATAAACCGAGGCCAGGCTAGTCGATAGAAGATATACATACAATCATACCATAGGCTAGCTTCTAGGGTTTAGCCTCTACGATCTCGTGGTAGATCAACTCTTGTAATACTCATATCATCAATATCAATCAAGCAGGACGTAGGGTATTACCTCCATCAAGAGGGCCCAAACCTGGGTAAACATCGTGTCCCCCGCCTCCTGTTACCATCGATCCTAGATGCATAGTTCGGGACCCCCTACCCGAGATCCACCGGTTTTGACACCGACAGATGGGCTGCATGATCATGTTCGGCATGATAAGAAGCAAGGAAATAAAACATACCAAGAACTATTATGGTATCCGAACAATGACGACTTCACCAGGGGTTTGTCCCTGGGCAACCACTCCTTATCGCTGAAAGCGGCTGTTGTGGAGTAGTCCGGAAGGAGGGTCCTTCCCTTCTTGGACCCTTCGGCCTCCCGAGATGGGGCGGCCTTCCTTTTCTTGTCTCCCCCGACTGGGGGGAGAACTTTCCTCTTCCTCCTCCTTGTTTTCGTGGGAGGAGTGCGCCTTGGTGTTTTCGGACGATGAGTCCGATATGACCTTGCGCCAGAGACCTTTCCTGGTCCCCGTGGCCTTCTTTTTGGCCTTCTTCTCCGGCGCCTCATAAGGCGCTGGAACCAACATCTCCGTTAGGAGAGCATCTGCTGGATCTTCGGGCAGGGGGGCTGGACAGTCGATCTACTCCGCTGTCGCTACCCAATCCTGTTAAAATGGCATGGAGGCTCAGACCCCTCACCCTATTATGCTGGGCAAAGAAATGTTTTGAAAGATATAAAAGACTTACCGGATTAGCAAGGCACTTTGCGCTGAGTCTGCGATCCTCGGTAAGAGGAGGAGGTACCTCGGCACCCTTGAACAGCACCTTCCAGACGTCTTTGTGCGTCGTTTCGAAAAGCTCTCGCACCGTCTGGTGCTTAGCCGAGTTGAACTCCCACAAATTGAATTCCCGACTTTGACACGGGAGGATCCGGCGGAAGAGCATGACTTGGACCATGTTGACAAGCTTGATTTTCTTGCTTATCATATTCTTGATACATTTCTGTAGTCCGGTCAGCTTCACCGATGAACCCCGGGACAGCCCTTCTCTTTCTAGGAGGTGAGCCGCATGGGGATGCCGAATCGAAATTCGGGGGCCGCCACCCAGTTGGTGTCGCGCGGCTCGGTGATGTAGAACCACCCCGATTGCCACCCCTTTATGGTCTCCACATAGGAGCCTTCGAGCCAGGTGATGTTGGGCATCTTGCCCACCATGGCGCCTCTGCACTCCGCTTGCTGGCCAACTACCACCTTCGGTTTAACATTGAAGGTCTTCAGCCATAGGCCGAAGTGGGGCTTGATGCGGAGGAAGGCCTCGCACACGATGATAAACGCCGAGATGTTGAGGATGAAATTAAGGGCCAGATCATGAAAATCCAGCCCGTAGTAGAACATGAGCCCGCGAACAAATGGGTGAAGGGGAAATCCCAGCCCGCGGACGGAGTGAGGAATACAGCCCTCTCGCGAGGTTCTGGAGTAGGGACGATATGCCCCGCATCTGGGAGCCGGTGCGCGATGTCTGCGACCTAGTATCCGGCTTCCCAGAGCTTCGTAATGTTCTCCTCCGTAATGGAGGAGACCATCCACTTGCCTCCCGCTCCGGACATGTTTGGAGTGGTTTTGCGGAGAAGATGCGAACTTGGGCGATGGAGCTTGAGTGCGCGAGAATGGATGGGCAGGGAAGAAGAAGGCATGGGTAAAAAGGTGGAGTCTTTGTCCCTTTATAAGGGCGGAAGAAATTGTGCGCCTCCCCACCTACCTGGTAAAATCGCTTATTCCCCAAGCGCCATGATTAATGGCGCGGTTGGGTTACCCACACCCGTATTGATGAGAATCCCGTGATAAGGGGACACGATCTCTGCTTCGACAAGACGTGCCAAGAAAACCGCCTCACAAGATGTGTAGTAGATGGTTGATAAAAACGGTTCGAATAATGACCGGGCCATGGCGTGATGTCACGCTACGAAATGTGTCAGCGCATTAGATTTGTGGAATATTGTACTCTCTACGGTGGTATGTGGAATTTGTTTTGTAGAGCCGGACACTATCCTTGTGTTCAAAATCTTCTATGGAGTATTCGGAGGAAGAACCCGCCATGCAATGCCGAAGACAATCTGCGCACCAGACTCATCGTCATTGAAGCCTGGTTCAGGGGCTACTGAGGGAGTCCTGGATTAAGGGGTCCTCGGACAGCCGGACTATATACTTTGGCCGGACTGTTGGACTATGAAGATACAAGATTGAAGACTTCGTCCCGTGTCCAGGTAGGACTCTCCTTGGCGTCGAAGGCAAGCTTGGCAATTCGGATCTGTAGATCTCCTCCCTTGTAACCGACTCTGTGTAACCCTAGCCCCCTTCGGTGTCTATATAAACCGAAGGGTTTAGTCCGTAGGACAACAATCATAATCATAGGCTAGCTTCTAGGGTTTAGCCTCTACGATCTCGTGGTAGATCAACTCTTGTAATACTCATATCATCAAGATCAATCAAGCAGGAAGTAGGGTATTACCTCCATCGAGAGGGCCCGAACCTGGGTAAACATTGTGTCCCCCGCCTACTATTACCATCTGCCTTAAACGCACAGTTCGGGACCCCCTACCCGAGATCCGCCGGTTTTGACACCGACAGTGCCCTCCATAAGCTTCGGAGTGACACTTGCGTAGGATCTATTCCTGTTAATGCTCAGGTATACAACGTCTAATAACACCATCTACTCCTTCTTTATAAAGATGTGGGTCATCCCAGAAGTAATGCCTTAAATCATAGAAAAACTTTTTCTTTTGCTGGTATGTGAAATTACGTGGTATAAATTTAGCAACAATGTAATTAGCATAATCAGCATACCATGGAGCAGTGCGAGAAGCATTTATGACAGCTCATTGTTCATCGGGAAAGCTATCATCAATAGGTAGTGGGTCATCAAGAACATTCTCTAATCTAGACAAGTTGTCTACAACGGGGTTCTCATCTCCCTTTCTATCAATAATATGCAAATCAAATTCTTGTAGTAGGAGAACCCATCTAATGAGTCTAGGTTTAGCATCTTTCTTTCCATAAGATATTTAATAGTAGCATGATCAGTGTGAACAGTTACTTTAGAATCAACAATATAAGGTCTGAACTTATCACAAGCAAATACAACTGCTAAAAATTCTTTTTCGGTAGTAGCATAATTCTCTGGGCACTGTCTAGAGTTTTACTAGCATATTGAATAACATTTAATTTTCTATCAACTTTTTGTCCTAGAACAGCACCTATAGCATAATCACTAGCATCACACATGATTTCAAAGGGTAAATTCCAATCAGGTGGTTGAATAATAGGTGCAGAAATTAATGATTTCTTAAGTATTTCAAATGCTTCTACATAATCATCATCAAAGACAAAAGGTATATCTTTTTGTAATAGGTTAGTCAGAGGCTGGGATTTTTGAGAAGTCCTTAATGAACCTCCTATAAAAACCGGCATGACCAAGGAAGCTTCTTATACCTTTAATGTCCTTGGGACACGACATCTTTTCGATAGCATCAACTTTAGCTTTATCAACTTCAATACCTCTTTCAGAAATTTTGTGCCCAAAGACAATTCCTTCATTAACCATAAAGTGGCATTTCTCCCAATTCAAGACAAGGTTAGTTTCTTCACATCTCTGCAAAACTCGATCAAGGTTGCTCAAGCAATCATCAAAAGAGGATCCATAAACAGAGAAATCATCCATGAAAACCTCACAAATCTTTTCACAAAAGTAAGAGAATATAGCCATCATGCATCTTTGAAAGGTAGCAGGTGCATTACATAAACCAAAAGGCATGCGTCTATAAGCAAAGGTACTGAAATGGCAAGTAAAAGTGGTCTTTTCTTGATCCTCAGCTGACACGGGTATTTGAGAGAAACCAGAGTAACCATCTACAAAGCAAAAATGTGTATATTTGGATAATCTTTCTAGCATTTGATCAATGAAAGGCAAAGGGTAATGATCTTTTTAGTAGCTTTATTTAATTGGCGGAAATCAATTACCATCCTATAACCTGTAATAATTCTTTGCGGAATCAATTCATCTTTATCATTATGAACGACAGTAATACCTCCCTTCTTAGGGACACAATGGACAGGACTTACCCACTGGCTATCAGCAACGGTATAAATTATACCTGCCTCAAGGAGCTTTAATATTTCCTTTCTTACCACTTCTTTCATCTTAGGATTTAGCCGTCGTTGGTGATCAATAACTGGTTTGGCGTCTTTCTCCCAATTTATTTTGTGTTGACATAGAGTGGGACTAATGCCCTTAAGATCATCAAGAGTATATCCAATAGCAGCACGGTGCTTCTTAAGAGTTTTCAATAATTTCATTTCTTCATGCTCTGAAAGTTTAGCACTAATAATAACAGGATATATTTTCTTTTCATCAAGATAAGCATATTTAAGAGTATCAGGTAATGGTTTAAGCTCAAACACGGGATCACCCTTGGGTGGAGGAGGATCCCCTAGGATTCCAACAGGCAAGTTGTGTTTCAGAATAGGTCCCTGTTTCAAGAATACTTCATCTATTTCCCTTCTTTCATTCATGAACATATTTTCATGGTCTAGCAAATATTGTTCTAAAGGATCACTAGGAGGCACGGCAATAGAAGCAAGACCAATAATTTCATCTTTACTAGGCAATTCCTCATCACGGGGTTGTCTATGAAATTTAGCAAAATTAAACTCATGAGACATATCACCCAAGCCAATAGTAACAACATCCTTTTTGCAGTCTATCCTAGCATTAATAGTGTTCAAGAAGGGTCTACCAAATATAATGGGAAAAAAGCTATCTTGTGGGGAACCAAGAACAAGAAAATCATCAGGATATTTAAACTTCCCACACAAGACCTCAACATCTCTAACAATCCCAATCGGTGAAATAGTATCTCTACTGGCAAGCTTAATGGTAACATCGATATCTTCTATCTCAGCAGGTGCAATATCATGCATAATTTCTTCGAATAAAGAATGAGGTATTGCACTAGGACTAGCACCCATATCACATAAGCCATGATAACAATGATCTCCTATTTTAACAGAAATAACGGGCATGCCTACCACATGTCTATGTTTATTTTTAGCACCAGGTTTAGCAATCCTAGCAGTCTCTTCACAGAAGTAAATAACATGCCCATCGATATTATCAGCCAAGAGATCTTTAACCATAGAAATATTAGGTTCAACTTTAACTTGCTCAGGAGATTTATGTGTCCTAATATTACTTTTGTTGACTACAATTGAAGCTTTAGCATGATCCTTTATTCTAACAGGGAAAGGTGGTTTCTCAACATAAGTAGTAGGAACAATAGGATCATTATAAGTGATAGTCTTTTATTCAACTTTAATAGGTTCAACTACTTTTACTTCTATGGGAGGATGATATTTAAACCACTTCTCCTTAGGGAGATCAACATGAGCAGAAAAAGATTCACAGAAAGAAGCTACTATCTCAGAGTCAAGTCCATATTTAGTTCTAAATTCGCGGAAAACTTTGGTATCCATAAAAGATTTAACACAATAAAACTTAGGTCTTATACCTGACTCCTTACCTTCATCGAGATCTCAATCTTCAGAGTTGCCTTTAATTCTTTACAATAAATCCTATTTGAATTCAATAGTCTTCATCATAAAAGAGCCAGCACAAGAAGTATCAAGCATGGAGCGATTATTGAGAGAGAGCCGAGCATAAATTTTTTGAATAATCGTTTCTTTTGAGAGCTCATGATTGGGGCATGAATATAACATTGACTTAAGCCTCCCCCAAGATTGAGCGATGCTTTCTCCTTCGCGAGGCCAAAAATTATATATATAATGACGATCACGATGAACAAGATGCATATGATAAAACTTCTGATGAAATTCCAATTTCAGTCGTTTGTAGTTCCATGATCCCATATCATCACATAGCCTATACCATGTCAATGCCTCTCCCTTCAAAGATAAAGGGAAGACCTTCTTCTTGATAACACCATCAGGCATACCTGCAAGCTTAAATAATCCACGAACTTCATCCACATAGATTAAGTGTAAATCGGGCTGCAATGTTCCATCACCTGGAAAAGGATTAGCTAGGAGTTTCTCTATCATACCCAAAGGAATTTCAATGTAAACAT
The DNA here is from genome assembly GCF_003073215.2 of Triticum urartu. Classification (NCBI taxonomy): domain Eukaryota; kingdom Viridiplantae; phylum Streptophyta; class Magnoliopsida; order Poales; family Poaceae; genus Triticum; species Triticum urartu. The sequence goes on along the minus strand of NC_053022.1, from coordinate 572,814,720 downwards.
TTTCAGTTGGTTCATTAGGTTGAGGGGTAGCTAATTGTGGTTCCGGACGAGGTGAAGATACCCCGAACAAACCCCTCAAAGGATTGTTCTCCATAGTAACAAGTAATAGTAAATTTCAGCACACTATATAAATTTTCCTTACCAAATTCCACCTACCAAAGGTGCTTCACTCCCCGGCAATGGCGCCAGAAAAGAGTCGTGATGACCCACAAGTATAGGGGATCTATCGTAGTCCTTTCGATAAGTAAGAGTGTCGAACCCAACGAGGAGCAGAAGGAAATGATCAGCGGTTTTCAGCAAGTTATTCTCCACAAGCACAGAAATTATCAGTAACAGGTAGTTTTGTGATAAGGTAATTTGTAACAGGTAACAAGTAATGAAAGTAAATAAGGTGCAGCAAGACAGCCCAATCCTTTTTGTAGAAAAGGACAAGCCTGGACAATTTCTTATATGAAGGAAAACGCTCCCGAGGACACATGGGAATTATCGTCAAGCTAGTTTTCATCACGCTCATATGATTCGCGTTCGTTACTTTGATAATTTGATATATGGGTGGACCGGTGCTTGGGTGTTGTCCTTTCTTGGACAAGCATCCCACTTATGATTAACCCCTATTGCAAGCATCTGCAACTACAAAAGAAGTATTAAGGAAACCTAACCATAGCATGAAACATATGGATCCAAATCAGCCCCTTACGAAGTAACGCATAAACTAGGGTTTAAGCTTCTGTCACTCTAGCAACCCATCACCTACTTATTACTTCCCAATGCCTTCCTCTAGGCCCAAACAATGGTCAAGTGTCATGTAGTCGACGTTCACATAACACCACTAGAGGAAAGACAACATACATCTCATCAAAATATCGAACGAATACCAAATTCACATGACTACTTATAGCAAGACTTCTCCCATGTCCTCAAGAACAAACGTAACTACTCACAAATCATATTCGTGTTCATAATCAGAGGGATTTTAATATGCATAATGGATCTGAACATACAATCTTCCACCAAATAAACCAACTAGCATCAACTACAAGGAGTAATCAACACTATAGTAACCCACAGGTACCAATCTGAGGCTTTGGGACAAAGATTCGATACAAGAGATGAACTAGGGTTTGAGAGGAGATGGTGTTGGTGAAGATGTTGATGGAGATTGGCCCCCTCCCGATGAGAGGATCATTGGTGATGATGATGGCGATGATTTCCCCCTCCCGGAGGGAAGTTTCCCCGGCAGAACAGCTATGCCGGAGCCCTAGATTGGTTCCGCCTCGTGGCAGCGGAGTTTCTTCCTGCAAGGTTGCTTATGATTTCTTTTCCAGGGTAAAAGACATCATATAGCAGAAGATGGGCACCGGAGGCCTGCCAGGGAGCCCACGAGGCAGGGGGCGCGCCCAGAGGGGTAGGGCGCGCCCCCCACCCTCGTGGCTAGGGTGTGGGCCCCCTCTGGTGGATTCTTTCACCAGTATTTTTTATTAATTCCAAAAATGACTTTTGTGGAGTTTCAGGACTTTTGGAGTTGTGTAGAATAGGTCTCTAATATTTGCTCCTTTTCCAGCCCAGAATTCCAGCTGCCGGCATTCTCCCTCTTCATGTAAACCTTGTAAAATAAGAGAGAATAGGCATAAGTATTGTGACATAACGTGTAATAACAGCCCATAATGCAATAAATATCGATATAAAAGCATGATACAAAATGGACGTATCAAATATCCTTTTGCAAAAGACTAGTAAGAGGCCTAGAAATTTATGAGAAGTCTTTGATAAATCTCCTATAGAAACCAACGTGACCTAAGAAACTATGAATACCTTTTATATCTTTAGGACGTGGCATTTTCTCAATTACATCAACCTTAGCTTGGTCCACTTCAATACCTTTTTCAGAAATTTTATGACCCAAGACAATGCCTTCATTAACCATAAAGTGGCACTTCTCCCAATTCAAGACAAGATTTGTTTGTTCACATCTCTGCAAAACTCAATCAAGATTGCTTAAACAATCATCAAAAGACTTCCCATAAACAGAGAAATCATCCATGAAAACCTCAACAATCTTTTCATAAAATTCAAAGAATATACTAGGCATACATCTTTGAAAGGTACCAGGTGCATTACATAAACCAAAAGGCATACGTCTATAAGCATAGGTTTCAAAGGGACAAGTAAAAGTGGTCTTTTCCTGATCAGGTTGAGAAACCGGTACTAGTGAAAAGCCATAATATCCATCAAGGAAGAAAAATTGTGTGTGCTTAGATAATCTTTCAAGCATTTGATCAATAAAAGGCAGAGGGTAATGATCTTTTCTAGTTGCTTTATTTAATTTTCTAAAATAAACTACCATTCTATAGCCTATAACAATTCTTTGTGGAATAAGTTCATTCTTGTCATTAGGAACAACAGTAATATCTCTGTTCTTAGCGACACAATGAACAGGACTTACCCATCTACTATCAGCTATAGGATAGATTATACCTGCTTCCAGAAGCTTTAAGATTTCCATTATTACCACTTCTTTCCTCTTCGGTTTTAACCAACGTTGGTGATCAACAACGGGTTTAGGATCAGGTTCCATATTAATTTTGTGCTAGCATAGAGTGAGACTAATGCCCTTTAAATCATCAAGAGTATATCTAATAGCAGCTCGGTGCTTCTTTAGAACTTTCAATAATCTTTCTTCTTCATGTTCTGAAAGGTTAGCACTAATAATAATAGGATATATCTTCTTTTCATCAAGATAAGAAAATTTCAAAGTGTCTGGCAATTGTTTTAATTCAAACACAGGATCGCCTTTAGGTGGAGGAGGACCTCCTAGAGTTTCAATAGGTAAATTCTGTTTAAGTAGAGGACGTTGTTCAAAGAAAATCTTATCTATTTCATTTCTTTCATGCATATGTAAATCATTTTCATGGTCTAGAAAATATTGTTTTAAAGGATCAGTAGGTGGTACAGAAATAGAAGCAAGAACAATTAATTCATCCTTACTAGGAAATTCTTTTTCATGAAGCTTTCTACTAAATTTGGAAAAAATAAACTCATGAGGCTCATCACCAAAGCTAACACCAACATTTTCTTTCTTACAATCTATCTTAGCATTAATTGTGTTCAAGAAAGGTCTACCAAAGATAATGGGACAAAAGTCATTTTGTGGGGAACCAAGAATAAGAAAATCAGTAGGGTATTTTATTTTCCCACACAAGACTTCAACATCTCTAACAATCCCAATTGGTGATATAGTGTCTCTATTAGCAAGTTTAATAGTAACATCTATGTCTTCTATTTCTGCGGGTGCTATGTCTTTCATAATTTCTTGATATAAGGTGTAAGGAATAGCACTCACACTAGCACCTATGTCACATAAACCATGATAACAGTGATCTCCCATTTTAACTGAGATGACGGGCATGCCGACAATAGGTCTATGTTTATCCTTTTTATCAGGTTTGGCAATTCTAGCAGCTTCTTCACAAAAGTAAATAACAAGCACATCCATATCTTCTTCCAAGAGATCTTTAACCATAGTAATACTGGGTTCTACTTTAATGTGTTCATCAGGTTTAGGTGTTCTAATATAGCTTTTGTTAACCACGGTTGAAACTTTAGCATGTTCCTTTATCCTAACAGGGAAAGGTGGTTTCTCAATATAAGTAGAAGAAACAACTGGATCAACATTATAAAGTATAGTTTCTTCTTTAATTGGTACCGGTTCTTTAATTTCTTCTTAAATAGGTGGGTGCTATTTAAACCACCTCTCTTTAGGGAGATCAACATGAGTAGCAAATGATTCACAAAAGGAGGCTACTATCTCAGAGGCAAGTCCATATTTAGTGCTAAACTTTGGAAAAGCATCGGTATCCATAAAAAATTTAACACAATCATATTTAAGTTTAATACCTAACTCTTTACCTTCATCGAGTTCCCAATCTTAAGAGTTGCATTTTATTCTTTCCAAAAGATCCCACCGGAATTCAATAGTCTTCTTCATAAAATATCCAGCACAAGAAGTACCAAGCATGGTTTGATCATTACGAGAAAGATGAGCATCAAAATTCTGGATAATAATTTCTCTTGAGAGATCATGATTGGGGCATGAATATAAAATTGACTTAAGCCTCCCCCAAGCTAGAGCGATACTTTCTCCTTCACGAGGCCAAAAATTATATATATAATTCCGATCACGATAAACTAGATGCATAGGATAAAAATTTTGGTGGAACTCCAATTTCAAATGATTCCAATTCCAAGATCCAATATCATCGCATAGCCTATACCATGCCAATTCTTTTCCCTTAAAAGATAAAGGGAAAAACCTTCTTCATAACTTCGTCTCCGGGTATACCTGCAAGCTTGAACAATCCTGCGCATAAACTGGGGTTTAAGCTTCTGTCACTCTCGCAACCCATCATCTAATTGCTACTGCACAATGCATTCCCTTAGGCCCAAATATGGTGAAGTGTCATGTAGTCGATGTTCACATGACACCACTAAGGGAATCACAACATACATACTATCAAAATATCGAACACATATCAAGTTCACATGATTACTTGCAACATGATATCTCCCGTGACCTCAAGAACAAAAGTAACTACTCACAAATGAGAAACATGCTCATGATCAGAGGAGTATTAAATAGCATATTCGATCGGAACATATAATCTTCCACCAAATAAACCATATAGTAATCAACTACAAGATGTAATCAACACTACTAGTCACCCACAAACACCAATCTATAGTTCCGGTAACAAGATTGAACACAAGAGATGAACTAGGGTTTGAGATGAGATGGTGGTGTTGAAGATGTTGATGGAGATTGCCCTCCCCAAGATGGGAGAGTTGTTGGTGATGATGATGACGATGATTTCCCCCTCCGGGAGGGAAGTTCCTCCGACGAAATCGCTCCGTCGGAAGGCAAAAGTTCTCCTGCCCAAGTTTCGCCTTGAGGCAGCGGTGCTCCATCCCGAAAGTTCTCTCCTTATTTTTTCTAGGTCAAAATGACCTATATACCAGAAGATGGGCGCCGGAGGTGGGCCTGGGTGAGCACAACCCACCAGGGCGTGCCTAGGCTCCCTAGCGCGCCTAGGTGGGTTGTGCCCACCTGGTGGGCCCCCTCTGGTAGTTATTTGCTCCAATAATTCTTAAATATTCCATAAAAAATCCTCGAGAAGTTTCAGCTCATTTGGAGTTGTGCAGAATAGGTAGCCTGACGTAGCTTTTTCAAGTCCAGATTTCCAGCTGCCAGAATTCTCCCTTTTTGTGTATACCTTGCATATTATGAGAGAAGGCTTTAGAATTACTCCAAAAATCATTATTATGGATAAAAACATTATAAACAACAGTAAGAAAACATGATGCAAAATGGACGTATCATGGGTTTATGGTACCTGCGAATGTTGCGCGGTACAAGAGAGGCTAGCAATGGCGGAAAGGTGAGAGTGTGTATAATCCATGGACTCAACATTAGTCATAAAGAACTCACATACTTATTGCAAAAATCTATTTGTCATTGAAACAAAGTACTACACGCATGCTCCTAGGGGGATATATTGGTAGGAAAAGACCATCGCTCATCCCCGGCCACCACTCATAAGGAAGACAATCAAAAAAATATTTTTCTCCAACCTCATTACATAACGGTTCACCATACGTGCATGCTACGAGACTCACAAACCTTAACACAAGTATTTCTCAAATTCACAACTACTTACTAGCATGACTCTAATATCACGATCTTCATATCTCAAAACAATCATAAGGAATCAAACTTCTCATAGTATTAAATGCACTTTATATGAAAGTTTTTATTATATCCGTCTTGGATGCCTATCATATTAGGACAAATTTTATAACCAAAGAAAATTACCATGTTGTTTAGAGACTCTCAAGATAATATAAGTGAAGTGCGAGAGTTAATCAATTTCTATAAAATAAAACCACCGTCGTGCTCTAAAAAGATATAAGTGAAGCACTAGAGCAAATTTGCCTAGCTCAAAAGATATAAGTGAAGCACATAGAGTATTCTAATAAATCACGATCATGCGTGTCTCTCCCAAAAGCTGTGTGCAGCAAGGATGATTGTGGCAAACTAAAAAGCAAAGACTCAAATCATACAAGACGCTCCAAGCAAAACACATATGATGTGGTGAATAAAAATATAGCCTCAAGTAAAGTTACCGATAGACGAAGATGAAAGAGGGGATGCCTTCCGGGGCATCTGATACGTCCATTTTGCATCATTTTTCCTTACTATTATTTATGATGTTTTTATGCATAATAATGCTTTTTGGAGTAATTCTAATGCCTTTTCTCTCATAATTTACAAGGTACACACAACGAGGGAGAATTCTGGCAGCTGGAAACCTGGACCTGCAAAAGCTACGTCAAGCCACCTATTCTGCACAACTCCAAACAAGCTGAAACTTCACGGAGATTTTTTATCAAATATATGATGAAAATTGGAGCAAATAACTAACATACGGGGCCCACCATGTGGGAACAACCCACCTGGGCGCGCCAGGGAGCCCAGGCACGCCCTGGTGGGTTGTGCTCACCCAAGGCCACCTCCAGTGCCCATCTTCTAGTATATAGGTCATTTTTACCTAGAAAAAATAAGGAGAGGACTTTCGGGATGGGGTGCCACCATTTCGAGGCAGAACTTGGGCAGGAGCACTTTTGCCCTCCGGCGGAGCGATTCCGTCGGGGGAACTTCCCTCCCGGAGGGGGAAATCATCGTCATCATCATTACCAACAACTCTCCCATATTGGGGAGGGCAATCTCCATCAACATCTTCAACAGCACCATCTCATCTCTAACCCTAGTTCATCTCTTGTGTTCAATCTTGTTACAGGAACTATAGATTGGTGCTTGTGGGTGACTAGTAGTATTGACTACATCTTGTAGTTGATTACTATATGGTTTATTTGGTGGAAGATTATATGTTCAGATCCAATATGCTATTTAATACCCCTTTGATCTTGAGCATGATTGTCATTTGTGAGTAGTTACTTTTGTTCTTGAGGTCACGGGAGAAATCATGTTGCAAGTAATCATGTGAACTTGATATGTGTTCGATATTTTGATAGTATGTATGTTGTGATTCCCTTAGTGGTGTCATATGAATGTCGACTACATGACACTTCACCATATTTGGGCCTAAGGGAAGGCATTGTGGAGTAGCAATTAGATGATGGGTTGTGAGAGTAACAGAAGCATAAACCCCAATTTATGCGCTATTCCGCAAGGGACCGATTGGATCCAAAAGTTTAATGCTATGGTTAGAATTTATTCTTAATACTTTTCTGGTAGTTGCGGATGCTTGCGGGAGGGTTAATCATAAGTAGGAGGTTTGTTCCAATAAGAAGAGCAACTAAGTACCGGTCCACCCACATATCAAATTATCAAAGTACCGAACACGAATTAAACCAACATGATGAAAGTGACTAGATGAAAATCCCGTGTACCCTCAAGAACGCTTTGCTTATCATAAGAGACCATTTTTGCCTGTCTTTTTCCTCAAAAGGATTGGGCTACCTTGCTGCACTTTTGTTTCTACTATCGTTACTTGCTCGTTACAAATTATCTTGCTATCAAACTACTCTGCTACTTACAATTTCAGCACTTGCAGATATTACCTTGCTGAAAACCACTTGCCATTTCCTTCTGCTCCTCGTTAGGATCGATACTCTTACTTATCGAAAAGAGCTACAATTGATCCCCTATACTTGTGGGTCATCAAGGCTATTTTCTGGTGCCGTTGTCGGGGAGTGAAGCGCCTTTGGTAAGGAAACATTTATATAGTGTGCTGAAATTTATTGTCACTTGTTGCTATGGAGAACAATCCTTTGAGGGATTTGTTCGGGGTATGTTCACCTCGACCAGAACCACAATTAGCTACCCCTCAACCTACCGCACCTACTGAAAATATTGAATATGAAATTCCTTCGGGTATGATAGAACAACTTCTAGCTAATCCTTATGTAGGAGATGGAACCGAACATCCTGATATGCACTTGATATATGTAGAATAGATTTGTGGATTGTTCAAGCTTGTAGGTTTACCCGGGGATGAAGTTATGAAAAAAAATTCCCTTTATCTATGAAAGGAAAAGCATTGGCATGGTATAGGCTATGCCATGATATTGCGTCTTGGAATTGGAATCGTTTGAAATTGGAGTTCCACCAAAAAAATTATCCTATGCATCTAGTTCATCATGATCGGAATTATATATATATATATATATAAATTTTGGCCTCGTGAAGGAGAAAGTATCGCTCTAGATTGGGGGAGGCTTAAGTCAATGTTATATTCATGCCCCAATCATGAGCTCTCAAAAGAAATTATTATCCAGAACTTTTATGCTAGGCTTTCTCGTAATGATCAAACCATGCTCGATACTTCTTCTGCTGGTTCTTTTATGAAGAAGACTATTGAATTCCGGTGGGATCTTTTGGAAAGAATTAAACGCAACTCTGAAGATTCAGAACTCGACGAAGGTAAAGAGTCAGGTATTAAGCTTAAGTATGATTGTGTTAAATCTTTTATGAATACCAATGCTTTTCAAAAATTTAGCACTAAATATGGACTTGACTCTGAGATAGTAGCCTCCTTTTGTGAATCATTTGCTACTCATGTTGATCTCTCCAAAGAGAAGTGGTTTAAATATCACCCACCTATTAAATAAGAAATTAAAGAACCAGTACCAGTTAAAGAAGAAACTATAATTTATAATGTTGATCCAGTTGTTCCTACTGCTTATATTGAGAAACCACCCTTCTTTGTTAGGATAAAGGAACATGCTAAAGTCTCAATTATGGTCAACAAAAGTTATATTAGAACACCTAAACCTGATGAACAAATTAAAGTAGAACCTAGTATTGCTATGGTTAAGGATCTCTTGGAAGAAAATGTAGATGGGCATGTTATTTACTTCTGGGAAGAAGCTGCTAGAATTGCCAAACCTGATAAAAAGGATAAACATAGACCTGTTGTTGGCATGCCCGTTGTCTCAGTTAAAATAGGAGATCACTGTTATCATGGTTTATGTGACATAGGTGCTAGTGTGAGTGCTATTCCTTATTCCTTATATCAAGAAATTATGAATGACATTGCACCCGCAGAGATAGAAGACATAGATGTTACTATTAAACTTACTAATAGAGACACTATATCCCCAATTGGGATTGTTAGAGATGTTGAACTCTTGTGTGGGAAAATAAAATACCCTAGTGATTTTCTTGTTCTTGGTTCCCCACAAGATGATTTTTGTCACATTATCTTTGGTAGACCTTTCTTGAACACCGTTAATGCTAGAATAGACTCTGAGAAACAAACTGTTGGTGTTAGTTTTTGTTGATGAGTTTCATGAGTTTAATTTTTCCAAGTTTAGTAGAAAGTTCATGAAAAAGAATTGCCTAGTGAGGATGAAATAATTGGTCTTTCTTCTATTGTTGTACCACCTGCTGATCCATTAGAACAATATTTGCTAGACCATGAAAATGATTTACATATGCATGAAAGAAATGAAATAGATAAGATTTTCTTTGAACAACGTCCTCTGCTTAAACACAACTTTCCTATTGAAACTCTAGGAGGTCCTCCTCCACCTAAAGGTTATCTTGTGTTTGAATTAAAACAATTCCCAGACACTTTGAAATATGCTTATCTTGATGAAAATAAGATATATCATGTTATTATTAGTGCTAACCTTTTAGAACATGAAGAAGAAAGATTATTTAAAGTTCTAAGGAAGCACCGAGCTGCTATTGGATATAATCTTGATGATTTCAAGGGCATTAGTCCCACTCTATGTCAGCACAAAATTAATATGGAACCTGATGCTAAACCCATTGTTGATCACCAACATCGGATAAATCCAAAAATGAAGGAAGTGGTAAGAACAGAAATATTAAAACTTCTGGAAGCAGGTATAATCTATCCAATAGCTGATACTAGATGGGTAAGTCTTGTTCATTGTGTCCCTAATAAAGGAGGTATAACTGTTGTTCCTAATGATAAGAATGAACTTATTCCACATAGAATTGTTATAGGCTATAGAATGGTAATTGATTTTAGAAAATTAAACAAAGCAACTAGAAAATATCATTACCCTCTGCCTTTTATTGATCAAATGCTTGAAAGATTATCTGAGCACACACATTTTTGCTTCCTTGATGGGTATTCTGGTTTTTCACAAATACCTATTTCTCAACCTGATCAAGAAAAGACCACTTTTACTTGTCCCTTTGGAACCTATGCTTATAGACGTATGCCTTTCGGTTTATGTAATGCACCTGCTACCTTTCAAAGATGTATGAATGCTATATTCTTTGACTTTTGTGAAAAGATTGTTGAGGTTTTCATGGATGATTTCTCTATTTACGGGAAGTCTTTTGATGATTGTTTAAGCAATCTTGATCGATTTTTGCAGAGATGCCAGCAAACAAATCTTGTCTTGAATTGGGAGAAGTGCAACTTTATGGTTAATGAAGGCATTGTATTGGGTCATAAAATTTCTGAAAGAGGTATTGAAGTGGACAAAGATAAGATTGATGCAATTGGGAAAATGCCATGTCCTAAAGATATAAAAGGTATTCGTAGTTTCTTAGGTCATGCTGGTTTCTATAGCAGATTTATCAAAGACTTTTCTAAAATTTCTAGGCCTCTTACGAGTCTTTTGCAAAAGGATATTCCTTTTTTATGATGATTGTTTAGAAGCCTTTGAAACACTCGAGAAAGCCTTAATTTCTGCACCTATTGTTCAACTACCTTATTGGAACTTGCCTTTTGAAATTATGTGTGATGCTAGTGATTATGATGTTGGTGTTGTTCTAGGACAAAGAGTTGATAAGAAACTAAATGTTATTCATTATGCTAGTAAAACTCTAGAGAGTGGTCAACGAAATTATGCTACTACTGAAAAAGAATTCTTAGCAGTGGTGTTGCCGGTGATAAATTTAGACCTTATATTGTTGATTCAAAAGTAATTGTTCACACGGACCATGCTTCTATTAAATATCTTATGGCAAAGAAAGATGCTAAACCTAGACTTATTCATTGGGTTCTCTTGTTACAAGAATTTGATTTACATATTTTTGATAGAAAAGGAGCTGAGAACCCCGTAGCTGATAATTTATCTAGGTTTGAAAATGTGTCTGATGACCCACTACCTATTGATGATAGTTTTCCTGATGAGCAGTTAGCTACAGTAAATGTTGCTCATAGTACTCCTTGGTATGCTGACTATGCTAATTACATTGTTGCTAAATATTTACCACCTAGCTTTACATACCAACAAAAGAAAAAAAAATCTTCTATGATTTAAGACATTACTTTTGGGATGACCCACATCTTTATAAAGAAGGAGTAGATGATATTATTAGACATTGTGTACCTGAGCATGAACAGGGACAAATGCTACGGAAATGTCACTCCGAAGCTTATGGAGGGCATCATGCTGGAGATAGAACTGCTCACAAGGTATTGCAATCTGGATTTTATTGGCCTACTCTCTTCAAGGATGCCCATAAGTTCGTCTTATCTTGTGATGAATGTCAAGGAATTGGTAATATCGGTAAGCGTCAAGAAATGCCTATGAATTATTCACTTGTTGTTGAACCATTTGATGTTTGGGGATTTGATTACATGGGACCTTTTCCTTCCTCTAATGGGTATAAACATATTTTGGTTGCTGTTGATTATGTTACTAAATGGGTAGAAGCCATTCCAACCTGTAGTGTTGATCACAACACATCTATTAAAATGCTTAAGTAAGTTATTTTCCCAAGGTTTGGAGTCCCTAGATATTTAATGACTGATGGTGGTTCACACTTTATTCATGGTGATTTCTGTAAAATGCTTGCCAAGTATGATGTTAACCAGAGAATTGCATCACCTTATCATCCTCAGTCTAGTGGTCAACTTGAACTTAGCAATAGAGAAATAAAATTAATTTTGCAAAAGACTACCAATAGGTCTAGGAAGAATTAGTCTAAGAAATAAGATGATGCACTTTGGGCTTATAGAAGAGCATATAAAAATCATATGGGTATGTCTCCTAATAAAATGGTTTATGGAAAAGCTTGTCATTTGCCTCTTGAGTTAGAACATAAAGCATATTGGGCCATAAAGAGCTCAACTATGATTTCAAACTTGCCGGTGAAAAGAGGTTATTTGATATTAGCTCATTAGATGAATGGAGAACCCAAGCTTATGAAAATGCAAAATTATTCAAACAAAAAGTTAAAAGATGGCATGACAAAATAATCCAAAAGCGTGAGTTTAAAGTCGGAGAATATGTTCTTTTGTACAACTCTCATTTCAGATTCTTTGCAGGAAAACTCCTCACAAAATGGGAAGGCCCCTACGTTATCGAGGAGGTTTATCAGACTAGAGCCATCAAAATAAATAATGCCAAAGGTACTAACCCAAAGGTTGTCAATGGGCAACGAATAAAACATTATATCTCAGGTACACCCTTTAATGTTGAAAGTAATATTATCCAAACTTCGACACTGGAAGAACACATAAAAAAGTCCTTCTGGAACACTCCAGAATCGTAAAAATAAGGAGGTATGTGATACGGTAAGTGAACGGACTCCAAAAAATCTGCAAAAATAATTTTTGTCAGTTTTGGAATATTTAGAAGAATAGGAAAATAAGAAACTTCCAGGAAGCGTACCCTGGTGGGCACAACCCACCTGGGCATGCCAGGCAAGCCTGGCGCGCCCTGGTGTCATGTGCCCACCTGGGACACCTTTCGAACTCCGTTTTTCTACAGTTTGCTTGTCCCCCAAGATAAAAAATCTATATATACTCCCTGAACCTGTTAACTACCATATCACGGAGAAATCCTCTATTTTCTTTTCTTTGCTGTTTTCTGACAGATTCAGCTAGAGCAACATCGTGTCTTCCTCACCTTTCAATAATGGAGAAGAAGACACAAGGGTGGTTCAGGAGGATCTAAGGAGAGATGAAGCTGGAGAGGATGCTATGGAGGAAGAGGAGGGAAATCCTTTTGGGGTTCACTCTCTGGCCTCCGAGAGAGGCACACTAGCCGGCATCTCTACTCACCCCAATCCTCATCAAGCCATGGGATCTTCAAACAATCAAGCGAGCCTAGAAGTGCAAGAAGAACTCCCTCAGAGGAGGCCTTTCCACAGGTTACATAGTAACAATTTTCACAATTTTATTCAAAAATATGGGTTCGAGAATACTCCTCGTAGGCACATACCGTCCAACTGGGACATATCTCGGCCAAGAGAAAATGGTGCAGGAACAAAACCGTGGGGCCCGAAGAATAAACACAAAATGGCTGAGGTAAAGAAAAACAGTGAATTAATTCATCAAGCCCTTCGGGAGATTCAAGGTTTGAAGGATCTACTCATGGTTATATTGGAGAATACTACTTCATCACCACCATCTTCTTCTTCACCACCAAAGGAAAATTGGGTATCGGGTATGGGCACTCCCATTGGCTTCTTCCTAGCTTGGGGGAGGTGCCGCGGTATCATATCATCCCACTATATTTTTGCTTTTACTTATTTTAGTTTGATCTTTTGCTTTAGATGAATAAAAGTTTAGTTTGATCCTTTCTTCTTTGAGAGTTTGCTTAGTGATCTATCCTTGTAATCGTGTGCAAGATATATAATAAAGTTTAGTTTGAGTTTTTGCTTTCTTTACTTTCATGTTGCAAATAAAAGAAAAGAAATAACAAAGAAAATAAAGAAAATAAAGGAAATAAATCAAGAAGATCGTATACTAATCTTATGGTAGGTGATGACACCACATAAGGAAAAGTATAAGTAGAAAATTTTATTAGAGATTGACAAACATAGCATTAGTCAAAGATGCAACTCATGAAAGAATTAATAAGGGAAGAGAATATTCACATATAAATATACTATCCTAGAAATCTTTTGTGATTGTGAGCCCACATCAAAATATTATATGCCAAAATTGTTGACGTTGGACAAGGAAGACAACTTAATGGTTTATGTTTGTTTATATTCACATAGAAGTCATATTGTCATGGATCCTTTAACATGTGGTGCTTGCCCCCTATCTTTGCTAGCCAAAAATTCCGCACTGAGTAGAGATACTACTTGTGCATTCAAAAACCCTTAAACCCAAATCTTATTTTCAAGTGTCCACCATACCTACCTAGGGATTGGGCAAGATCCCTCAAGTAAGTTGTCATCGGTGCAAAAAGGCAATAAAATTTGCTTCTAAAAGTGTGAGATCATTTAGTATAAGAGAAAATTGAGCGTTGCACGAACTTGTGATGATGAAGAATAAAAGCGATAGACTGCATAATAAAGGTCGCTATCACAAGGGGCAATGCAACGTGACATTCTTTTGCACTAAGGGGTTGAGCATACAAACAAATAAGCGCATGGCAACCTCTGCTTCCCTCTGCGAAGGGCCTATCTTTTACTTTTATGTATTTACTTTTATGCAAAGAGTCAAAGTTTTCCTTCTATTCCTTTTTATTTTTCTCCTTTGGCAAGCATCATGTGGTGAGGAAAGATCTAGGCACATATGTCCACTCGAATATAGATAGCATGAGTTATTATTGTTGACATCACCCTTGAGGTGAATACGTTGGGAGGCGAAACTATAAGCCCCTATCTTTCTATGTGTCCGGTTGAAACGTTTTGCTCATGTGTACGCGGTGAGTGTTAGCAATCATAGAAGACTATATGATGGTTGAGTATGTGGACTAGCCTAAAGGCCCCGATATGTGGCCCTTCCTGAAAAGATGATGAATTGTAGTTGCAAAGTTGACTGGGAACATAGTTTGTTAGTTTCTAATAGAGTTTTTTCTTTATACGTCAATAGTGTGATGAATTGTCACTTATTCATGAGAAGTCTATGATAAGAGCTTTATGATAAGAGTCTTATGTTTAAGTTTGTTGACGTTATAATAATGAACATGATGCTTCTATGTTCGTATTTTGTTTTTATCAACACCTCTCTGATACGTCCATTTTGCATCATGCTTTTATATCGATATTTATTGCATTATGGGCTATTATTACACGTTATGTCACAATAATTATGCCTTTTCTCTCTTATTTTAAAAGGTTTACATGAAGAGGGAGAATGCTGGCAGCTGGAATTCTGGGCTGGAAAAGGAGCAAATATTAGAGACCTATTCTGCACAGCCCCAAAAGTCTTGAAACTTCACGGAGGTGGTTTTTGGAATTAATAAAAAATACTAGAGAAAGAATCAACCAGAGGGAGACCACCCACCATCCACGAGGGTGGGGGCGCGCCCTACCCCCTGGGCGCTCCCCGTTGCCTCATGGGCCCCCTAGCAGGCCTCCGATGCCCATCTTCTGCTATATGAAGTCTTTTACCCTGGAAAAAATCATAAGCAAGCATTCGGGACGAAACACCGCCGCCACGAGGCGGAACCTTGGCGGAACCAATCTAGGGCTCCGGTGGAGCTGTTCTGCCAAGGAAACATCCCTCCGAGAGGGGGAAATCATCACCATCGTCATCACCAACGATCCTCTCATCAAGAGGGGGTCAATCTCCATCAACATCTTCACCGTCACCATCTCATCTCAAACCCTAGTTCATCGCCTGTATCCAATCTTTGTCCCAAAACCTCAGATCGGTACCTGTGGGTTGCTAGTAGTGTTGATTACTCCTTGTAGTTGATGCTAGTTGGTTTATTTAGTGGAAGATCATATGTTCAGATCCCTTATGCATATTAATACCCCTCTGATTATGAACATTAATATGATTTGTGAGTAGTTACGTTTGTTCATGAGGACATGGGTGAAGTCTTGCTATAAGTAGTCATGTGAATTTGGTATTCGTTCGATATTTTGATGAGATGTATGTTGTCTTTCCTCTAGTAGTGTTATGTGAACGTCGACTACATGACACTTCACCATTGTTTGTGCCTTGAGGAAGGCATTGGGAAGTAATAAGTAGATGATGGGTTGCTAGAGTGACAGAAGCTTAAACCCTAGTTTATGAGTTGCTTCGTAAGGGGCTGATTTGGATCCATATCTTTCATGCTATGGTTAGGTTTACCTTAATACTTCTTTTTGTAGTTGCGGATGCTTGCAATAGAGGTTAATCATAAGTGGGATGCTTGTCCAAGAAAGGTCAGTACCCGAGCACCGGTCCACCCACATATCAAATTATCAAAGTAACGAACGTGAATCATATGAGCATGCTGAAAACTAGCTTGACGATAATTCCCATGTGTCCTCGGGAGCGTTTTCCGTCATATAAGAGTTTGTCCAGGCTTTTCCTTTGCTACGAAAAGGATTGGGCCATCTTGCTGCACCTTATTTACTTTCATTGATTGTTACCCGTTACAAATTACCTTATCACAAAACTATCTGTTACCGATAATTTCAGTGCTTGCAGACAATACCTTTCTGAAAACCGCTTATCATTTCCTTCTGCTCCTCGTTGTGTTTGACACTCTTACTTATCGAAAGGACTATGATAGATCCCCTATACTTGTGGGTCATCAAGACTCTTTTCTGGCACCGTTGCCGGGGAGTGAAGCGCCTTTGGTAGGTGGATTTGGTAAGGAAAAATTTATATAGTGTGCTGAAATTTACTTTCACTTGTTACTATGGAACATAATCCTTTGAGGGGCTTGTTCGGAGTATCTTCAACCAGACTGGTAGAGCAAAGAGTTGCTCCTCAACCTACTGAACCTACTGAAAATGTTTGCTTTGAAACTCCTTCGGGTATGATAGAGAAACTGCTAGCTAATCCTTTTACAGGAGATGGAACATTACATCCTGATTTGCACCTAATCTATGTGGATGAAGTTTGTGGATTATTTAAGCTTGCAGGTATGCCCGAGGATGTTATCAATAAGAAGGTATTCCCTTTATCTTTGAAGGGAAAGGCATTGACGTGGTTTAGGCTATGTGATGATATGGGATCATGGAACTACAACCGATTGAAATT
Organism: Triticum urartu; assembly: GCF_003073215.2. Taxonomy (NCBI): domain Eukaryota; kingdom Viridiplantae; phylum Streptophyta; class Magnoliopsida; order Poales; family Poaceae; genus Triticum; species Triticum urartu. The sequence continues at coordinate 572,797,771 of NC_053022.1, read as the reverse complement.
AGAGGCAATAATAAAGTTATTATTTATTTCCTTATATCATGATAAATGTTTATTATTCATGCTAGAATTGTATTATCCGGAAACAGAATACTTATGTGAATACATAGACAAACTAAACGTCACTAGTGTGCCTCTACTTGACTAGCCTAGCTCGTTAATCGAAGATGGTTATGTTTCCTAACCATAAACAGTGTTCATTTGATTAATGGGATCACATCATTAGGAGAATGATGTGATTGACATGACCCATTCCATTAGCTTAGCACCGATCGTTTAGTATGTTGCTATTGCTTTCTTCATGACTTATACATGTTCCTATGACTATGAGATTATGCAACTCCCGTTTGCCGGAGGAACACTTTGTGTGCTACCAAACGTCACAACGTAACTGGGTGATTATAAAGAGCTCTACAGGTGTCTCCAAAGGTACATGTTGGGTTGGCGTATTTCGAGATTAGGATTTGTCACTCCGATTGTCGGAGAGGTATCTCTGGGCCCTCTCGGTAATGCACATCACATAAGCCTTGCAAGCATTGCAACTAATGAGTTAGTTGCGAGATGATGTATTACGTTACGAAATGAGTAAAGAGACTTGCCGGTAACGAGATTGAACTAGGTATTGAGATACCGATGATCAAATCTCGGGCAAGTAACATACCGATAACAAAGGGAACAACGTATGTTGTTATGCGGTCTGACCGATAAAGATCTTCGTAGAATATGTAGGAGCCAATATGAGCATCCAGGTTCCGCTATTGGTTATTGACCGGAGACATGTCTCGGTCATGTCTACATTGTTCTCGAACCCGTAGGGTCCGCACGCTTAACATTACGATGACAGTTTCATTATGAGTTTATATATTTTGATGTACTGAAGTTTGTTCGGAGTCCCGGATGTGATCACGGACATGACAAGGAGTCTCGAAATGGTCGAGACATAAAGATTGATATATTGGAAACCTATGTTTGGACATCGGAAGTGTTCCGGGTGAAATAGGCATTTTACCGGAGTACCGGGAGGTTACCGGAACCCCCCCCCCTCGGTAACCTAATGGGCCTTAATGGGCCTAGTGGAGGAAGAGGAGAGGAGGCCTAGGGGCTGCCGCGTGCCCCTTCCCCCCCAAGTCCGAATTGGACAAGGAGGGGGGCGGCGCTCCCCCCCTTTCCTTTCTTCCCTCTCCTCCTTCCCCCCAAGTCCTAATCCAACTAGGGAAAGGGGGGAGTCCTACTCCCGGTAGGAGTAGGACTCCTCCTGCGCGCCTCCTCCTAGGGCCGGCCGCACCCCCCTTGCTCCTTTATATACGGGGCAGGGGGCACCTCTAGACACACAAGTTGATCTTTAAGATCGTTCTCTTAGCCGTGTGCGGTGCCCCCTTCCACCATAGTCCTCGATAATATTGTAGTGGTGCTTAGGCGAAGCCCTGCGACAGTAGAACATCAAGATCGTCACCACACCGTCGTCCTGACGGAACTCTTCCCCAACACTTTGCTGGATCAGAGTTCGGGGATCGTCATCGAGCTGAACGTGTGCTAGAACTCGGAGGTGTCGTAGTTTCGGTGCTTGATTGGTCGGGCTGTGAAGACGTACGACTACATCAACCGCATTGTCATAACGCTTCCGTTGTCGGTCCACGAGGGTACATAGACTACAATCTCCCCTCTCGTTGCTATGCATCACCATGATCTTGCGTGTGCGTAGGAAATTTTTTGAAATTACTACGTTCCCCAATAGTGGTATCAGAGCCAGGTTTTATGTGTTGATGTTATATGCACGAGTAGAACACAAGTGAGTTGTGGGCGATATAAGTCATACTGCTTACCAGCATGTCATACTTTGGTTCAGCGGTATTGTTGGATGAAGCGGTCCGGACCGACATTATGCGTACGCTTACGCGAGACTGGTTCTACCGACGTGCTTTGCACACAGGTGGCTGGCGGGTGTCAGTTTCTCCAACTTTAGTTGAACCAAGTGTGGCTACGCCCTGTCCTTGCGAAGGTTAAAACAGCACCAACTTGACAAACTATCGTTGTGGTTTTGATGCGTAGGTAAGATTGGTTCTTTCTTAAGCCCGTAGCAGCCACGTAAAACTTGCAACAACAAAGTAGAGGACGTCTAACTTGTTTTTGCAGGGCATGTTGTGATGTGATATGGTCCAGACATGATGCTAAATTTTATTGTATAAGATGATCATGTTTTGTAACCGAGTTATCGGCAACTGGCAGGAGCCATATGGTTGTCGCTTTATTGTATGCAATGCAATTGCGCTGTAATGCTTTACTTTATCACTAAGCGGTAGCGATAGTCGTGGAAGCATAATATGGTGAGACGACAACGATGCTACGATGGTGATCAAGGTGTCACGCCGGTGACGATGGTGATTATGACGGTGCTTCGAAGATGGAGATCACAAGCACAAGATGATGATGGCCATATCATATCACTTATATTGATTGCATGTCATGTTTATCTTTTATGCATCTTATCTTGCTTTGATTGACGGTAGCATTTTAAGATGATCTCTCACTAATTATCAAGAAGTGTTCTCCCTGAGTATGCACCGTTGCGAAAGTTCTTCGTGCTGAGACACCACGTGATGATCGGGTGTGATAGGCTCTACGTTCAAATACAACGGGTGCAAAACAGTTGCACACGCGGAATAGTCAGGTTATACTTGACGAGCCAAGCATATACAGATATGGCCTCGGAACACGGAGACCGAAAGGTCGAGCGTGAATCATATAGTAGATATGATCAACATAGTGATGTTCACCAATGAAACTACTCCATCTCACGTGATGATCGGATATGGTTTAGTTGATTTGGATCACGTGATCACTTAGAGGATTAGAGGGATGTCTATCTAAGTGGGAGTTCTTTAGTAATATGATTAATTGAACTTAAATTTATCATGAACTTAGTACCTGATAGTATCTTGCTTGTTTATATTTGATTGTAGATAGATGGCCCGTGCTGTTGTCCGTTGAATTTTAATGCGTTCCTTGAGAAAGCAAAGTTGAAATATGATGGTAGCAATTACACGGACTGGGCCCGTAACTTGAGGATTATACAGATTGCAATGAAGATGGTCTCGAGTGAATGGGTTTTCAGCATGAAAAGATTCACATCGCCGAGTGGAACCACTTTGATGTTTCGGTTATATTCATTCGACTTTATCTTACGGACCGAAACTATACCCCGAGTGGCATATTTCAATGTTCCGAGTGGTTTTTGGCCAATCACGTCTTCAAGACGACCTCGGATGAAGGAGCACTCTTAAGGAATTGTCTTCTTCTCTTCGAGGAAATCGATTTTGATATATAAATCATCTCAATCCGAGTTCATATGCAAAAGTTAGAGGCAATACACTGCAGACCGAACCTCAACGTAAATATAGCGCGAGGTGCCAGACACTTGTCTGATAGGTTGCGCGAGTAATTCGGCCATCAAGACGGCCTTGAATCGAAAAACCTTCAACACAGAAAAGTTTCGTCTCGTCAAGCCGATCAATTTCCATATATAATTCGTCTCAATCCGAGGTCGTATGAGGCCTGGAGAGACAAATCAAGATCGGGCTATGTTTTTAGTCGAAAATCCGAGTGAAAAGTTTACCATCCGAGTGAAAGTTTACGGTCGAGTGAAAATTTACCGGTCGAGTGAAAGTTTGCTGACCGGATGAACTTATTATTATCCAAGTGGAAATATACTCGTCCGAGTGGAAATATGATCATCCGAGTGAAATTGTCGTCCAGGTGAAAATATTCCGAGTGAAAAGATTACCATCGGGACGAAAACTTGCCGATTGAATAAGATAGTGCCTTCTGAGTGGAAATATAGTCATCCGAGTGGAAGATTGTCTTCGGAGTGAAAAAGTCCAATCGGACGATCCGAGTGAAAGTATCTAATATCCGAGTGGATGAGCTCAAGTCCGAGTGAAATTGAACATGTGCTCGAAAGTTTATCAAAATGACCTTGGATGAAGAAGTGTTCAATACAGAAGTTGTGCGTATCATCAAGACGGTAAAATTTGATTTTGGAGTCATCATCATGAGAGATAATATATAGCCTACAAATTCACTACGAGACTCGGATAATCCAGTCTACTGCAAGACCGAGTCTGACTGGAAGATAAAGATGACCTCGAAAAGTATTCAAGATGGCCTTATTTGAAAAAGTGATCAACATGAGAGTATTTCGTATCGTCGAGGCACACAAGTTTGGTATTTGTGCCGTCTCGATCGGAGATCATATGCAAGCCCGGCGGCCCGCGCAAGAAGGAAGACAGAGTTTGGGCCAGATTCAGACTGAATCCGAGTTGGAATAGAATTAGGACTCTATGACGTGAATTGATGTAATTTTTCTTGTAAGGAAAGCCTAGATGAATCCTTTACTTGTACGGGAAGTCCAGCCGCCTCTTATATATGTTGGGGGTGACGGTCGATTGAAAAACACACAATCGAACAAATCAATATACTACTTTTTCATCTACGTTTTATCTCTCCACCGTTTTTCTATCTCGTTCTTCGCTGTTCTTCGTGTTTGAGAGCTGCGAATCCCGAGGCTCTGGGGGCGAGCGAATCGACCTAGGGCAGCCCATAGCCGCCGCAATCCCTGACGGGGTCCCTCCCGGGTGCGCGGGGTTTCGGGTCTGCAAAAGCGCCCGTCGACTGTCTTGCGTAGGGCGCTGTCGGTCGGGTCTCCTTCGACGTGAGCTGCGGAGCATCACCCCCGGCGTCGAGGGTACACGTGACGTGTTCGTGTGTCAACACACTTTTTGGCGACTCCGCTAGGGATCGAAGATCAATCATCATCATCCACCATGTCCGATCTTCCCAAGCCATCTGAGGTAGACGCCGATAACATCATTAAGCCTAGTCTTGATGAGATATCGGCCAATCATCGCCAAGTCTATGAGGAGTACAAGAAGGCGCGCGAGGAGAAGGACCTGCAGGAGTTCCTTGCAAAATTCAAGAAAGATCGCCAAGGCAACATTACTCCGATTGAAGAAATCAAGTTCCCCCCTCTTCAAGCCGAGCAGGTTAAACCCTCTGTGAGTACTACTTTTTCTCCTGAGCAGTGGGCTGAGATTGAGAGTCGTATTGCTGATGGTAACAATCTAGTCTATCAAACTTTCATAGAAAATACTAATGATTAGAAGAATATATCTCAATCGGCTAGTGGTAATGACGGTGTAGCTGCTAGTGTGCAAAACCCTAATCTGGCTTTACCTATTTCGTCGGCGCCTCCTGTGCCGATGGCTTATTATCCTACCCAAACAAATCAGATTGTGTCTGCACCCATTAATCCTATTATGAGCATGATAGGTTCGGTGGCAATGCCGAACCAAACCCTACTTACAGCTACATCCACTCGACCACTACCAAATTATGGGTCGACGTACATACCACAATTTCTACCCACAACTAGTAACCATACTCCTTCTATGCCACTGCCACAAGCTGCATCGTCCACTATGGATGATGGTCTAGCTAATCTTAGAGAGGAGATGGCTAAGATGCTTCGAGAAAATTTTGGAATTGAGTTACCTCGGAATCGGATTTACCAAAAGCCGTACCCCGAGTACTTTGATGCCATCCAGTGCCCTCCGGGATGTAAGATTCCAGATTTTGTTAAGTTCAATGGAGAAGGCACAAAAACCACATGGGAGCATGTTAGTCAATATTTAGCACAATTGGGTGAGGCAGGCTCATTGAATGAATTGAAAGTGCGTTTGTTTCCTTTATCTTTAACTGGTACTGCATTTTCATGGTTTTCTTCTTTACCACATGGTTCCATTCGGGTTTGGTCGCAGCTAGAGCAGAAATTTCATGATCACTTTTATAGCGGCGACAATGAACTCAAGTTATCACATCTAACATCGGTTAAACAGAAGCATGATGAATCGGTCTCCGATTACGTCAAGAGATTCAGAGAAACAAAAAACTGGTGTTTTAGTTTGGTGATAACTGAGAGAGACTTGGCAGACCTAGTCCTGAGTGGTTTGAGAACTCCCATTAGAGAAAAGCTAGAAGGTTATGAGTTCTTAAATATCAACCAAGTATTACAAAGGGCTTTGGCTCAGGAAAGCCGAAGCAAAGATCTCAAAGAAGTGCTTAGATACAAAGCCGATCGTCCAAAGATGAATATGGTGGAATATGATAGTGATCACTCGGATGATGAGGGTGATGTTTTTGTGACTGAATTTGTTTGGCCATCTAAGGCCAAACCCTTTACTTGCAATGATCTGAAACCGATTCATAAGAATCGTGATGAAGAGATGAAGTTTACTTTTAACATTGCTAAGTGTGATAGAATATTTGATGCTTTGCTGCAGGCTAAGATTATTAGAATATCTCATACTTTACCGCCGTTTGAAGAGCTAAAACGGCGTGCTTATTGCAAGTATCATAATTCTTTTTCTCATGCTACTAACGATTGCAATGTTTTTCGACGACAGATACAATCGGCCATTAATGACGGGCGATTGAACTTTTCCGAGATGCAAGTTGATAAACAGCCTTTTCCAATGAATACCATGGATTTGGAGGGGAAGAAGCTACTCATTCGGCCGGAGGTAGCCGAATCTGCTAATAAAGCTAATGTCATCGTTGGTGAGCCCAGGAAAGACAAGGAGGACAACAGGGTCTTGGGGAGACAGGTTGTGCTTGGTAAGCAACCCGATGGCAAGGAAGTGATCAAAATCACCATCAAGAATCCTACACTCGGGGGGCAACTGCAAGTGCAAGAAAATGCTCGTGCGAGATTTGTTAAGCCCAAGAGTCCATAAATTGGCAAGTGGAAAAGGAATGAAGTTAAAGTACAGCGCAAGCGGATCAAGCCAACTTTTGATATGTTGCTGTCCAAGTACACCAACCAGTCGGCCGGTTCTAGCTTTAATCGGCCGACTCATCTGAAGCGGCCAAGGTCACCATCAGCTGATATGTTCAGTCAGTATATGAAACCGAGTGGACCAAGGGTGCCGTTTCCAGAAGAGCATACGCAATATGTTTGGGATCGACTTGGCTATTCATATAGAGGCCGACTGAACATTGGTGGCTATCAGTCGGCTGGTCAAAACATGCGACCGGATGGAAATTATCCGAGTGTAAGAATGCACCCAGGTGGAAGTTATCCGAGTGAAAAAATGTGGTCAAGTAGATTCCATCCGACTGAATTCCATCCGAGTGGATTCCATCCGAGTGACATCCATTCGAGTGGATTCCATCAGAGTAAAAAGGTGCGCCCGAGTGGAAATTTCATGCATCTGGAAAGTCGAAAGGAATGGCATGTTAAATCACCAAGTGTTGCAGCAGTTGAGTCGGGAAAATGGATGCCGACTCACTTATCTTGGGCACCGAAACATTCGCCATACAGCAGCCGATTGTGCATAGCAATCCGAATGAGCCGATACTTTCTATCACGCCAAAGCACTCGGCTAATGACCATGAAGCAAGCACCAGCCGAGTAAAAATGAGAGATCCTAAATACACTCAGCCAAAGTGGTGTCCTCCAGGGCTAACAAAGACACAAAAGAGGAAACGACAGAGGTTATGGAGTCAAGAGATGGCAGAACAAGAGGCCAGGAAGCAAAGGGATAAGTTGTTCAATGACACTCGGCCTATGGTACCTACAAAACAAGTGTGGAGGCCCAAAAAAATACAAGATGCTGTGGCTTCTACACCTATCACAGCAGCACCTACACTACCAAAAGAGGACGATGCAATCATTGCATCGTCTACGTTACCTATTGCCATCTGGAAGTCCAGCCGCCTCTTATATATGTTGGGCGTGATGGCCGATTGAAAAACACACAATCGAACAAATCAATATACTACTTGTTCATCTACGTTTTATCTCTCCACCGTTTTTCTATCTCGTTCTTCGCTGTTCTTCATGTTTGAGAGCTGCGAATCCCGAGGCTCTAGGGGCGAGTGAATCGACCTAGGGCAGCCCATAGCCGCCGCAATCCCTGACGGGGTCCCTCCCGGGTGCGCGGGGTTTCGGGTCTGCAAAAGCGCCCGCCGACTGTCTTGCGTATCGCGCTTTCGGTCGGGTCTCCTTCGACGGGAGCTGCGGTGCATCACCCCCGGCGTTGAGGGTACACGTGACGTGTTCGTGTGTCAACATGGAGCAACACCAGATGTTATGAATGTCTGGCAGAGCAAAGCTGATGACTACTCGATAGTTCAGTGTGCCATGCTTTACGGCTTAGAATCGGGACTTCAATGACGTTTTGAATGTCATGGAGCATATGAGATGTTCCAGGAGTTGAAGTTAATATTTCAAGCAAATGCCCAGATTGAGAGATATGAAGTCTCCAATAAGTTCTATAGCTGTAAGATGGAGGAGAACAGTTCTGTCAGTGAGCATATACTCAAAATGTCTGGGTATAATAATCACTTGATTCAATTGGGAGTTAATCTTCCAGATGATTGCGTCATTGACAGAATTCTCCAATCACTTCCACCTAGCTACAAGAGCTTCGTGATGAACTATAATATGCAAGGGATGAATAAGACTATTCCCGAGCTCTTCACAATGCTGAAAGCTGCGGAGGTAGAAATCAAAAAGGAGCATCAAGTGTTGATGGTCAACAAGACACTAGTTTAAAGAAAAAGGACAAAGGGAAGAAGAAGGGGAACTTCAAAAAGAATAGCAAGAAGTTGCTGCTCAGGAGAAGAAACCCAAATCTGGACCTAAGCCTGAAACTGAGTGCTTCTATTACAAGCAGACTGGTCACTGGAAGCGGAACTGCCCCAAGTATTTGGCGGATAAGAAGGATGGCAAGGTGAACAAAGGTATATGTGATATACATGTTATTGATGTGTACCTTACTAATGCTCGCAGTAGCACCTGGGTATTTGATACTGGTTCTGTTGCTAATATTTGCAACTCGAAACAGGGACTACGGATTAAGCGAAGATTGGCTAAGGACGAGGTGACGATGCGCGTGGGAAATGGTTCCAAAGTCGATGTGATCGCGGTCGGCACGCTACCTCTACATCTACCTTCGGGATTAGTATTAGACCTAAATAATTGTTATTTGGTGCCAGCGTTAAGCATGAACACTATATCTGGATCTTGTTTGATGCGAGACGGTTATTCATTTAAATCAGAGAATAATGGTTGTTCTATTTATATGAGTAATATCTTTTATGGTCATGCACCCTTGAAGAGTGGTCTATTCTTATTAAATCTCGATAGTAGTGACACACATATTCATAATGTTGAAGCCAAAAGATGCAGAGTTGATAATGATAGTGCAACTTATTTGTGGCACTGCCGTTTAGGTCATATCGGTGTAAAGCGCATGAAGAAACTCCATACTGATGGACTTTTGGAACCACTTGATTATGAATCACTTGGTACTTGCGAACCGTGCCTTATGGGCAAGATGACCAAAACACCGTTCTCCGGTACTATGGAGAGAGCAATAGATTTGTTGGAAATCATACATACATATGTATGTGGCCCAATGAATGTTGAGGCTCGTGGCGGATATCATTATTTTCTCACCTCCACAGATGACTTAAGAAGATATGGGTATATCTACTTAATGAAACATAAATCTGAAACATTTGAAAAGTTCAAAGAATTTTAGAGTGAAGTTGAAAATCATCGTAACAAGAAAATTAAATTCCTACGATCTGCTCGTGGAGGAGAATATTTGAGTTACGAGTTTGGTGTACATTTGAAACAATGCGGAATAGTTTCACAACTCATGCCACCCGGAACACCACAGCGTAATGGTGGGTCCGAACGTCGTCATCGACTTTACTAGATATGGTGCGATCTATGATGTCTCTTACTGATTTACCGCTATCGTTTTGGGGTTATGCTTTAGAGACGGCCGCATTCACGTTAAATAGGGCACCATCAAAATCCGTTGAGACGACGCCTTCTGAACTGTGGTTTGGCAAGAAACCAAAGTTGTCGTTTCTGAAAGTTTGGGGCTGCGATGCTTATGTGAAAAAGCTTCAACCTGATAAGCTCGAACCCAAATGGGAGAAATGTGTCTTCATAGGATATCCAAAGGAAACTATTGGATACACCTTCTATCACAGATCCGAAGGCAAGACTTTTGTTGCTAAATTTGGAAACTTTCTAGAGAAGGAGTTTCTCTCGAAAGAAGTGAGTGGGAGGAAAGTAGAACTTGATGAGGTAACTGTAGCTGCTCCCTTATTGGAAAGTAGTACATCACAGAAACTAGTTTCTGTGACACCTACACCAATTAGTGAGGAAGCTAATGATGATGATCATGAAACTTCAGAACAAGATACTACTGAACCTCGTAGATCAACCAGAGTAAGATCCGCACCAGAGTGGTACGGTAATCCTGTTCTGGAAGTCATGCTACTAGATCATGATGAACCTACGAACTATGGAGAAGTGATGGTGAGCCCAGATTCCGCAAAATGGCTTGAAGCCATGAAATCTGAGACGGGATCCATGTATGAGAACAAAGTGTGGACTTTGGTTGACTTACCCAATGATCGGCAAGCAATTGAGAATAAATGGATCTTTGTCGGTGTACTAAAGAAGGGGTACCCTTAGTACCCCGAACTTGTGCACGGGCAGTCGCAGCGTCCCGCGGCAAGGCCTGCCAGGTCACCGCCAAGAACCTCCGTGGTCCCTTTGAAGACCATTCAAGAACAAAGTACTCAAGACAAGACCCCGGCAAGAGGAGCTTGCCGGGAAGAAGGCAAGACCCCGGCAAGAGGAGCTTGCCGGGAAGGCCATCAGAAGCATCCCAAGGCCCCGGCAAGAGGCGCTTGCCGGGAAGGCCATCCAAGGCATTCCAAGGAACTTGCCGCGGTGCGCTACGCGCCCTGACAAGGCCCGGTGAGCGACAAGCTCCCGGAAGCGACAAGTCGACGGCCGCGGCAAGGCGCTTGCCGCGGCAAGCCCCCACTCCACGCCCGCGCTCCAGCACATCCACCCACGTGTCGCTCCGGGGCCCCTCCCAAGCGCACGTGGCAGAAGGCTGTGCAGCTAGGGGCGTGCGGTGGCACGCAGGCGCTGACAAGACAACCATCGTGGCAAGACGGTGGCGTCCCTAGCGGTCCCTTTAGGTGCTGTCTAGGCGACACAGACGGGCATTTAATGCCCTTGTCCCCTGCCGTCAGGGTTAGGTATGATAGCACTGTAGCAGCTAGCTGTGCCTACTACAGCACCTAGCTGTGCCTACCCACGGCACCCTTTTCCACTTTTGCCCTCCGTTGCCCTATGTCGGTAACCCCTTGAGCATATAAAAGGAGGCCCGGGGCAACGTAGAGGGGGGTTCAGCAATTCCACACACTCACGCTCGATCTCGAGTTGAGCATTTCCACACATCCACGCTCGATCTCGCTCCCGAGCTAGAAATCAATACCAATCCACAAAGCAGGAGTAGGGTTTTACGCATCCGTGCGGCCCGAACCTGGGTAAATCGCTCGCGTGCTTCGCTTCGATTTACTCCTGGCACGACCAGACCGCCCGCGAGCTTCGCCTCGATCTGCTCTTTGCGCGACCTCCGCCCCCCGCCGAACCACAAGGGACCCGGTCCGCCGGTCCCATAGGTGCCCGTGGATCAGAAACCCCGGCATCTCTGGCGCGCCAGGTAGGGGGCGTCGAAGTTGTGTGAATCAGATCCGGCGTTCTCGCAGGCTAGATCTTCATCTTCTTCATCGATCTTCGCCATCTTCATCAACATGCCGCCGAAGAAGAAGGTTTCGGAGGCAGCTGCTCCGTCCGTGCCGAGCCACCCACCGCCGGAGCAAATGGATGGTGGGGCAGGTGCCGGCGGAAGGGCACGCATCGACGAGGGAACTCTCGGTGCTGCCAGGTCCCAGGGCAAGGCTGCGCTGCCCATCGGCGGCGTGGCCGGCTCCCACAATGACCGGGCGCACTCCAAGACCTTGGCGTCCGTGCATGCACCGCGCCCATCTCAGGAGGCGCGGGACCGGCAGCGTCATGGTGCTCACGGTGCCATGCGCTCGCTGGATCCGGATCGCGCTGGTGGGTCTCGGAGCGCCCAGGACCACCATGCGCGTCAACAAGCCGGCGCGAGCGAGACACGGTCGCCTGGACGGGATACTGCTCCTTCTAACGTGGTTAGAAGTCCGAGCTTATCCCGCTCCTCGCACCGTTCGCTACCGCCGCCCGCCACCGCAGCCGAAGCTCTGGCGCGAGCTCAGCTGCTCCTAGACTACCCTCCGACGGTGGACAAGATCGACGACTGGAGGGCCACTATCCAGAGTCTCATCGGCTTCGCCAACGGCGACACTCCTCGGCAGCCGACCACGTCGCAGCCGCAGCGAGTCAGCCAGGCGCAAACCGGTGGAGACAAGACTGGTGGGGTGCAACTACTGTGCACTCCCCACCCCGAAGGCCAAGATCGCCGACCCGACGGATCCGCCACGACAGCGACTCCACCGCGTCGTCGGATCCGCGAGCTTGCCGCGATCAACGCCATGTTCTTCAAGAACGACAGCAGGAAGACGCTCGTACTCGCATCGAGCGCCGGAGAGAAGCGCAACGTCAGTCAGACCAGCGTGCTGGGCCCTCTGTTGACATGCATGCGCCAGGGGAACCAGGCGACTTGCCGTACCCAGTAGGTTGCCCTGCATTCACTCGTGAGCTGCGGCAAGTCCAGTGGCCCAGTACGAAGAACTTCAAGCCAGATGTACCAGAGAAGTACGACGGCAAGTTGCATCCGTCGGAGTTCCTCAGCATCTACACCATCGCGGTGCAGGCTGCTGGGGGACGAGACGACAAGATCCTTGCCAACTACTTCCCGCTGGTGCTTAAGCCCAACGTCAGGTCCTGGCTCATGCACTTGCTGGACAACTCCATATCCTCCTGGGCCGAGTTGTGCCATCAGTTTGTTGGCGCCTTCACAGGCGGCCACAAACCTCATGGCCAAGAGAGCGATCTTCATCTGCTCGTCCAGAAGGAAGGAGAGCCCCTGCGCCAGTACATCCAGAGGTTCAGCCGTGTTCACCACAACATCCCAAATATCCACCCTGCCGCGGTAATCAGCGCGTTCCATCAGAACGTGCGTAACCGCAGGATGCGGGAGGAGTTGGCGATGTGCAAGATTCGGGACGTCAGCGAGCTTTATGCCCTGGCCGACAGGTGTGCACGCGTTGAGGAGGGGAGGAAGATCTGACAGTGAGGATGCCGCCCCGGCAAAGAAAAGCCGGCGGCGCAACAACAGGAAGAAGCAGAACAACGAGGTGCTGGTCGTTGAGCAGTCCGGCAATGAAGGTGACGCCATGAAGGCTACAGTTGGTAGATCCGGCAAGGAAGTTGCCGCGTGCACCAACTGTCAGGCTGTGGCGGTCGCCGACAAGGGGGGCGGCTCCGGCAAGCAATACTGTAAGATTCACCGCAACAAGGGCCATGACCTCCAGAGCTGCAAGAAGGTCGAGCAGCTCGTCCAGCAACAGAGGGCTGAGTACGAGCGGCGCGACAAGGAGAGAGCCCAAGGGGGTGCCGAGAAACCTGGCCAGAAGCGCACCGGCCAGGAAGGACGCCGCGACAAAGCCAAGCAGCGGCAAGGAGACAGACCTCCCCGCGGTCGCGACAACGACGAAGACGACGGTGAGGATGAAGACATGGATGACGTTGAGACCAGTGAGCAGGAGTTTCAGAAAGACACAGAGGTCTTGTGCGTTGACGGGGGTGCTTCCCTGCATACCTCGCACCGCCAACTCAAACAGTGGGTGCGGGAAGTCAATGCAGCGGAACCACCCATCGAATCGTGCAAGCTTCTGAAGTGGTCCAGCACGCCTATCATCTTTGACATTGAGGACCACCCTGATCGCACAACCGCGGTCGGGTGTCTGCCGATGCTGGTTTCACCAACCATCCGCAACCTCAAGGTCACCAAGATGCTAGTCGACGGCGGGGCCGGCTTAAACCTGATCTCCTCCGCTGTGCTCCGAAAACTCCAGATCCCTGACGGCGAGCTCGAAGAGACCGGCACATTCCAAGGAATCAACCCGGGAAGGAGCAAGCCGAAGGGGAAGGTCACGCTGCCGGTAACATTCGGTAGCGAGTTAAACTTCAGGACTGAGAGGGTCACGTTCGACGTTGCCGATATCCCGTTGCCTTACAACAGGATACTTGGCCGTCCAGCACTCGCCAAGTTCATGGCGGCCTCTCACTACGCGTATAACGTGCTGAAGATGCCAGGCCCGATAAGCGTCATTTATGTCCCTGGCGACAAGAAGGACGCTCTTATCTGTGCTGACAAGATCTACCGGGAAGCAGCAGCCACGGCAGACCGCGATCCACTTGCCGCTGAAGCTCCCGGGACCAAGAAGACCAAGTCCGGCAAGAGTTCTGGTGCCCACTCCGGCAAGCGCACCTCTTCAGAGTGCTGCGCTACCGTTGAGGACGCACCATCGAGCTCCGGGAGGACCAAGTCCGGCAAGAGCTCTGATGCCCACTCCGGCAAGCGCGCCTCTTCGGAGTGCTGCACTGCCGTCGAGGACGCACCATCGAGCTCCACCGGCAAGAAGACCAAGTCCGGCAAAAGCTCTAGTGCCCACTCCGGCAAGCGCGCCTCTTCGGAGTGCTGCACTGCCGTCGAGGACGCACCATCGAGCTTCACCGGCAAGCACAAGAAGACAATGGCGGCTCCGCCAGAGACGAAGAAGGTGTCCGCCAAGGAGGATGGCGCTGGTGGTACCTTCACCATCAGTGCCACGCTTGACCCTAAATAGGAAAGCGCGCTCGTTGCTTTCCTGCGGGCGAACATCGACGTGTTTGCATGGCAACCGTCTGACATCCCCGGTGTTCTCAGGAAAGTGATTGAGCACCACCTTGCTGTCTGTCCTCATGCGCGGCCCGTCAAGCAGAAAGTCCGGAAGCAGGCGGTGGAGCACCAGGAATTCATTGCGGAGGAAATCAAGAAATTGGAAGCAGCAGGCCTCGTCAGAGGAGTGCTCCATCCCACGTGGTTGGCCAATCCTGTAGTCGTGCGCAAGGCAAACGGGAAATGGAGGCTTTGCATCGATTTCACCGATGTTAACAAAGCCTGTCCCAAAGACCCATTTCCTTTGCCGCGCATTGACCAGATTGTTGACTCCACAGCTGGATGTGACTTGCTCTCGTTTCTTGATGCGTACTCCGGGTATCATCAGATCTTCATGGCAGAGGAGGATGAAGAGAAGACCGCATTTATTACTCCATGTGGCACGTACTGCTTCGTACGGATGCCTTTTGGATTAAAGAATGCTGGTTTGACATTTGCAAGAGTAGTCCATATTGCTCTTGAGCCACAAATACACAGAAATGTGGAAGCCTACATGGACGATATAGTGGTCAAGAGCAAGGACAGAGCAACCCCGATCCAAGACTTGGACGAGACTTTTGCAAATCTGCGCAAGATCAGCCTCAAGCTCAACCCAGAGAAGTGTGTGTTTGGAGTTCCCTCCGGCAAGCTTCTCGGGTTCTTCGTGTCTCAGCGGGGGATTGAGGCCAATCCCGACAAGATCAAGGCCATTGAGCAGATTGAAGCACCGAAGCGCGTCAAGGATGTACAGAAACTTGCCGGTTGCGTGGCTGCTCTCAGCAGGTTCATCTCTCGGTCTGCTGAGCGCGCCTTGCCATTTTTCAAATTATTGAAAAAGGCAGGTCCGATGAAATGGACTCCGGAAGCGGAGGCTGCGCTGCAAGACCTGAAGAGATACCTGTCCTCCCCTCCAATACTTGTCGCGCCTAAGCCACAAGAGAAGTTGCTACTGTACATAGCGGCAACCAATCAAGTGGTCAGTGCTGCGTTAGTGGCAGAGAGGGAGGCGGATGATGAGCCAGCAACCGCGGTAAGCGCATCCAGCGACCAGCAGGGGGCTTCCCCGACAAGCTCTGGTCACGACGAAGATGAACCTGCGCTGATACACGAGGAGATACGGAAGAAAATGGTGCAGCGCCCAGTTTAGTTTGTCAGTTCCCTCTTGCAGGGGGCTAGGTCAAGGTACTCTGGTGTGCAGAAACTGCTTTTCGGCCTTCTCATGGCCTCGAGAAAGCTGCGCCATTACTTCCAAGCACATGAGATCACAGTGGTCACTCGCTTTCCGCTGAAGAGGATACTGCAGAATCCTGAAGCGACAGGCAGGATTGTTGAGTGGGCACTGGAACTGTCAAGCTTTGGTCTCAAGTTTGAAAGCACTTCAACTATCCAGAGCAGAGCATTGGCAGAATTCATAGCGGAATGGACGCCAACTCCGGACGAAGAAATTCCGGAGACGAGCATCCCCGACAAAGAAGCGAGCAAAGAGTGGCTGATGTACTTTGATGGTGCCTTCTCGCTGCAAGGCGCCGGCGCTGGTGTGCTGCTTATCGCGCCCACCGGAGAGCACCTCAAGTACATAGTCCAGATGCACTTTCCCAAGGAGCAAGCAACAAACAATACTGCAGAGTATGAGGGATTGCTTGCCGGTCTCAGGATCGCGGCAGACCTTGGGATTAAGAAGCTCATTGTCAGGGGTGACTCACAGCTTGTCGTCCGCCAAGTAAACAAGAATTATCAGAGTCTGTTGATGGAAGCTTACATCGACAAAGTGAGAAAGCTAGAAGAGCGCTTTGATGGCCTACAAATGGAGCACGTTCCGAGAACTCAGAATGCCATTGCAGATGGCCTGTCAAAGTGCGCCGCACTTAAGTTACCTGTGGAACCAGGGACCTTTGTGCTCAAGCTGACTCAACCGTCCGTGACACCATCAACTGGACAAAGCAAGAAGAGGAAGTTGATTCCTGGTGACTACCTGCCGGCAGAGCTTCCCGAAGCCGCCGCCAAGAAGGTCCCCAAGATCAACACCGAAGGCGCTGAGGAGCAGTCTGCTCCGGCAAGCCCTAGGGCTTGTTCCGTTGAAGCAAAAGCTCCCGGCAAGCTTGTCGCGGAATGTCACGCTCCGGCAGAGACACAGCTTCTCACCGTAGAAGCAGATATTCCCGCAGCAACCTCCAAGATCAACATCAAGAGCGTCGGGGAGCCAGATGCTCCGGCAAGCCCTAGGGTTTGTTCCGTTGAAGCTGAAGCTCCCGGCAAGCTTGTCGCGGAACATCAAGCTCCGGCAGAGACACAGCTTCTCGCCGTAGAAGCGGATGTTCCCGCAGCAGCAGAGTCGCCTTTAGTCCTTGTTGTCGAGCCACAGGCTCCAACATGGGCGCAGCAGATTGTCCGTTTCCTTCAGACAGGAGAACTTCCCGAAGAGCAAGAAGAAGCCGAAAGAGTAGCCCGGCAGTCAAGTATGTACCAGTTCGTCGACAAGACGCTGTACAGAAGAAGACTCAACGGTGTGAAATTGAGGTGCATTCCCCGGGAAGATGGACAGAAGCTATTGGCAGAGATACACGGAGGCATATGTGGTCACCACATTGGCGCAAGAGCACTCGTCGGCAAAGCATTCCGGCAAGGTTTCTTCTGGCCAACAGCCCTCCAGGATGCAACTGCACAAGTAACCAAGTGTGAAGCGTGCCAGTTCCATTCCAAGCAGATACACCAGCCAGCTCAAGCTCTCCAGACAATCCCTTTATCCTGGCCCTTTTTGGTCTGGGGGCTCGACATCCTCGGCCCCTTCCCCCGAGCTGTCGGGGGCTTTGAGTACTTGTACGTCGCAATCGACAAGTTCACAAAGTGGCCGGAAGTGGAACCAGTGAGGAAGGTGACCGCACAGTCAGCCGTCAAGTTCTTCAGGTCAATTGTTTGCCGCTTCGGGATCCCTAACCGGATAATCACCGACAACGGCACACAGTTCACGAGCCACGCCTTCATGCAGTACATCCAAGATCTCGGCGCCAAAGTCTGCTTCGCTTCTGTTGCTCACCCAAGGAGCAACGGTCAAGCGGAGAGGGAAAACGCTGAGGTGCTGCGCGGGCTCAAGACCAGAACTTTCGACAGGCTGCGCAAGTGCGGAAGAAACTGGATCGAGGAGCTACCGGTGGTTCTTTGGTCGATCAGAACGACGCCAAATCGAGCCACTGGACAGACACCCTTTGCTCTAGTCTATGGAGCGGAGGCAGTTACCCCCACGGAACTCGTATACGGGTCACCTCGAGTGCTCGCTTACGATGAGCTTGAGCAAGAGCGGCTGCGGCAAGATGACGCGCTGCTCCTTGAGGAAGATCGTCTCCAGGCTGTTGTGCGAGCTGCTCGCTACCAGCAAGCTCTGCGTCGCTACCACAGCCGCAGAGTCAATGCCAGGAGTCTCGAGGAAGGCGACCTTGTTCTTCGGCGCGTTCAGTCGGCCAAGAATTCCAACAAGTTGACGCCGAAGTGGGAAGGCCCTTACCGGGTGAAACGAGTCACAAGGCCTGGCGCTGTCCGCCTTGAGACCGAAGATGGCTTTCCAGTGAGCAACTCCTGGAACATCGAGCATCTTCGTAAGTTTTACCCGTAAGGCACGGTTGTCGGACCCCATCCGGCAACCACCTTTCTGTACGAGTCTTGCCGCTGTTGCATGTAAACCTCTGTACAGAGCCAAGCGCAGACCCTGAGCACCAGAAAATGAAGCGCTGCATACCCCGGGGGCTATAGCATGCATGCTAGATTGAGTCTGAGTCTCGTCCTTGGTTAGGGTCGATAGTCCCTAACAGCGGCTAACCCCTAGCTTAGAGGTCGAGTGTCCGTCCCTTTGCTTTTCCTTCGTTCGCAGGGCTCGCACGTCCTGGCCAGGCCACCTGGAGACGAAAAGGAGAAGAAGGGCGCGCCGGCACCTGGGCCCCGGCAAGAACGCCGGGGGCTGCGGATGCCAAAATGTCACCCCCGGCAAGCCAGAGTTGCCGGGGGCTGCAATATCAGATAAGTCTTTCATCCCTCTTCATGCATCCTCCTATGGACTGGGGAATGTGAAACCGCGTTTCTTCCCAAAAACTGTTGTGCTCCCCCGACTCTAGGCCCTGGAGCGCGTTCCCGGGGCCAAGTTTGGTCGTAGCCGCGGCAGCGAAGGGATGAAACGAGGAGGCCGCACCCACCTCGTTCCCGCCTCCGTCAAAGGCGCGAGAAAGGTCGAGCGATGTGGGAAGGCGGCAGGGCCTGTTGCCGGGAACGTCTGTCCGAGAGACACCAAGGATCTGTTCCTTGGCGTGGGTTCAACCCGCGAGGCATATAACCTGGCAAACTTCCCTTTTTCATTAAAAAACATCCCATACAGGTACAGTCCATAGAGGATGAAAAACATGAAAGAGAGGATTACAAGTTTTAGATACAGCTAAGGCCCAAAGGCTTACAATTAAAAACATAAGGTGCCCGTAATCCCTTTCTTGTCCCTCTCTTCAAGAGGTAGAACAAGCAAGCGAAAAGGGGAAAGGGGCGCCAAGGCGAGCTACAGGTGCCAGAAGACACCAAGAGAACATCCCGGGGGCCGGACGGTGATGGCGACGCCGGGAGAAGGGTGCGAAGGAGGGGCGGCAGGACGTCAGCACGCTGTCGAGGGCACCACGCCCTCGTACTGCGACCTGACGGCCTTGTCGCCAGCCCTCTTCCCCTTCCGCGACCTCCCTACACCAGCCGCCCAAGGAGACACCCCCGGGGAGTTCAAGAAGCCGGCGCCGCGGATGATAGGGTCGCCGGTGCCGCACGAGGCGGCGCCCGACACCTAGTCGGAGCCGCCGTCCTGCCGCCCGCCACCCTCACCATCACTGCCGCTCTCCTCCTCGTCACTCTCGCTCGAGGAGGAGCCTTCGCTATCGGAGGAGCTGTCCACGCAGCACTTCGCCTGGGTGCCGAAGCACCCGAAGGCCTTGACGGAGAGGAGATCGCCCTCCACCAGCTTAAAATGGAGGGTGAGTCCCCCCGTCAAGCTGTGGATGCGGGCGAACGTCTTCCACCCTCGATCGAGATACATCACACTAGGGGCTGGGAACACCACGCGGACTCGCATGCCGTTGATCCCACAGCCCCTCATGTGTAATCTTAGAGTTTCGGGCGGGTCCGACTCCATCGCGCCCGCGAACGGAGCCGGAAGCCGGAGGCGACGACGAGGCGCCCGGCGCAGCTTGACGAAGAACTCGCAAGGGTTGTCCCCTATATGGACCGCCGCGGGGGAGGAGCCGCCGGCAGGGGCGAAGCTGGCGCGTCGCCCCGTCCGCCTCTTCCCCGAGCGCCTCGACCTCGTCCTCGACCTCGTCCACGACCTCGCCCCCTTCCCCTTCCCCTTATGGCTGGCTCTGCCACCACGAGCGAGGAAAAGGGGAGGGTGTGCTGCCTGGCGGCGACCCTCGCCGCCACCGATGAAGGCCCAGGATTCCCTTTCTCCACGGCGAATGAGAGAAAGGGGAGCAGAAGCTGAAGAAAGGAGGAGATGAGAGAGCACAGGCTTCAGTGCTCCCTTCCCGCTCCTTATAAAGGAGCGAAGTGGGAGCCCAGCCGCCCCGCTCAGCAAGGCACGGGAAGAGCAGGAAGGCGGGCCAACCCGCCCCCTCTGCTCGCAACGGCCCAGGTTCCCGCTCCTGCCGTCCGTGATCCCAAGTGCATGGGAGCCGCGTGGCGGAGATGCAGAACTGAGGCGACGGATGGGGCGGCCTTGCCCTACCCCGTGATCTCGGGAAGTGGGCGCTTCGGAAACCACGCACCGGCCCCGTCCAGTAAATGCGCCACGCCCCCACGCCTACCTCCATTTGGAGAAGAGGGCGTGGGCCATTCCCCTTCATCATGGCTTGACGCATGCTCGCGGGGCTTAGCCCCACGCACGCGCGCCGCCCGCGTCACCCACGACGCCGCGTTTGACGCGCGCCGTTCCGGGCGTGCGCGATGGAAGCGGAGAGATATGCGGCGCGACCTAGGCCGCGCGTGCCCGTGCACTATTTTGGGCCTGGCCCAACGGCGCTCGGCACCGTGTCTGGCCCAGGCCCGGGGGCTCCTGTCGGTGTACTAAAGAAGGGGTACCCTTAGTACCCCGAACTTGTGCACGGGCAGTCGCAGCGTCCCGCGGCAAGGCCTACCAGGTCACCGCCAAGAACCTCCGTGGTCCCTTTGAAGACCATTGAAGAACAAAGTACTCAAGACAAGACCCCGGCAAGAGGAGCTTGCCGGGAAGAAGGCAAGACCCCGGCAAGAGGAGCTTGCCGGGAAGGCCATCAGAAGCATCCCAAGGCCCCGGCAAGAGGCGCTTGCCGGGAAGGCCATCCAAGGCATTCCAAGGAACTTGCCGCGGCGCGCTACGCGCCCCGACAAGGCCCGGTGAGCGACAAGCTCCCGGAAGCGACAAGTCGACGGCCACGGCAAGGCGCTTGCCGCGGCAAGCCCCCACTCCACGCCCGCGCTCCAGCACATCCACCCACGTGTCGTTCCGGGGCCCCTCCCAAGCGCACGTGGCAGAAGGTTGTGCAGCTAGGGGCGTGCGGTGGAACGCAGGCGCTGACAAGACAACCATCGTGGCAAGACGGTGGCGTCCCTAGCGGTCCCTTTCGGTGCTGTCTAGGCGACACAGACGGGCATTTAATGCCCTTGTCCCCTGCCATCAGGGTTAGGTATGATAGCACTGTAGCAGCTAGCTGTGCCTACTACAGCACCTAGTTGTGCCTACCCACGGCACCCTTTTCCACTTTTGCCCTCCGTTTCCCTATGTCGGTAACCCCTTGAGCATATAAAAGGAGGCCCGGGGCAACGTAGAGGGGGGTTCAGCAATTCCACACACTCACGCTCGATCTCGAGTTGAGCATTTCCACACATCCACGCTCGATCTCGCTCCCGAGCTAGAAATCAATACCAATCCACAAAGCAGGAGTAGGGTTTTACGCATCCGTGCGGCCCGAACCTGGGTAAATCACTCGCGTGCTTTGCTTCGATTTACTCCTGGCACGACCAGACCGCCCGCGAGCTTCGCCTCGATCTGCTCTTTGCGCGACCTCCGCCCCCCGCCGAACCAAAAGGGACCCGGTCCGCCGGTCCCATAGGTGCCCGTGGATCAAAAACCCCGGCAATCTTCAAGAAGAAGACTGACGCTGACGGTAATGTTACTGTCTATAAAGCGTTGTCGCAAAAGGTTTTTGACAAGTTCAAGGGATTGACTACGATGAGACCTTCTCACCCGTAGCGATGCTTAAGTCTGTCTGAATCATGTTAGCAATTGCCGCATTTTATGATTATGAAATTTGGCAGATGGATGTCAAAACTACATTCCTGAATGGATATCTGGAAGAAGAGTTGTATATGATGCAACCAGAAGGTTTTGTCGATCCAAAGGGAGCTAACAAAGTGTGCAAGCTACAGCGATCCATTTATGGACTGGTGCAAGCCTCTCGGAGTTGGAATAAACGCTTTGATAATGTGATCAAAGCATTTGGTTTTGTACAGACTTTTGGAGAAGCCTGTATTTACTAGAAAGTGAGTGGGAGCTTTGTAGCATTTCTGATATTATATGTAGATGACATATTACTAATCGGAAATGATATAGAATTTCTGGATAGCATAAAGGGATACTTGAATAAGAGTTTTTCAATGAAAGACCTCGGTGAAGCTGCTTACATATTGGGCATTAAGATCTATAGAGATAGATCAAGATGCTTAATTGGACTTTCACAAAGCACATACCTTGACAAAGTTTTGAAGAAGTTCAAAATGGATCAAGCAAAGAAAGGATTCTTGCCTGTGTTACAAGGTGTGAAATTGAGTAAGACTCAATGCCCGACCACTGCAGAAGATAGAGAGAAAATGAAAGATGTTCCCTATGCTTCAGCCATAGGCTCTATCATGTATGCAATGCTGTGTACCAGACCTGATGTATGTCTTGCTATAAGTCTAGCAGGGAGGTACCAAACTAATCCAGGAGTGGATCACTGGATAGCGGTCAAGAACATCCTGAAATACCTGAAAAGGACTAAGGATATGTTTCTCGTATATGGAGGTGACAAAGAGCTCATCGTAAATGGTTACGTTGATGCAAGCCTTGACACTGATCCGGATGATTCTAAATTGCAAACTGGATACGTGTTTACATTAAACGGTGGACCTGTCAGTTGGTGCAGTTCTAAACAAAGCGTTGTGGCGGGATCTACATGTGAAGCAGAGTACATAGCTGCTTCGGAAGCAGCAAACGAAGGAGTCTGGATGAAGGAGTTCATATCCGATCTAGGTGTCATACCTAGTGCATCGGGTCCAATGAAAATCTTTTGTGACAATACTGGTGCAATTGCCTTGGCAAAGGAATCCAGATTTCACAAGAGAACCAAGCACATCAAGAGACGCTTCAATTCCATCCGGGATCTAGTCCAGGTGGGAGACATAGAGATTTGCAAGATACATACGGATCTGAATGTAGCAGACCCGTTGACTAAGCCTCTTCCACGAGCAAAACATGATTCGCACCAAAGCTCCATGGGTGTTAGAATCATTACTGTGTAATCTAGATTATTGACTCTAGTGCAAGTGGGAGACTGAAGGAAATATGCCCTAGAGGAAATAATAAAGTTATTATTTATTTCCTTATATCATGATAAATGTTTATTATTCATGCTAGAATTGTATTATCCGGAAACATAATACTTGTGTGAATACATAGACAAACTAAACGTCACTAGTGTGCCTCTACTTGACTAGCTTGTTAATCAAAGATGGTTATGTTTCCTAACCATAGACATGTGTTGTCATTTGATTAACGGGATCACATCATTAGGAGAATGATGTGATTGACATGACCCATTCCATTAGCTTAGCACCCGATCGTTTAGTATGTTGCTATTGCTTTCTTCATGACTTATACATGTTCCTATGACTATGAGATTATGCAACTTCCGTTTGCCGGAGGAACACTTTGTGTGCTACCAAACGTCACAACGTAACTGGGTGATTATAAGGGAGCTCTACAGGTGTCTCCAAAGGTATATGTTGGGTTGGCGTATTTCGAGATTAGGATTTGTCACTCCGATTGTCGGAGAGGTATCTCTGGGCCTTCTCGGTAATGCACATCACATAAGCCTTGCAAGCATTGCAACTAATGAGTTAGTTGCGAGATGATGTATTACGAAACGAGTGAAGAGACTTGCCGGTAACGAGATTGAACTAGGTATTGAGATACCAACGATCGAATCTCGGGCAAGTAACATACCGATGACAAAGGGAACAATGTATGTTGTTATGCGGTCTGACCGATAAAGATCTTCGTAGAATATGAAGGAGCCAATATGAGCATCCAGGTTCCGCTATTGGTTATTGACCGGAGACATGTCTCGGTCATGTCTACATTGTCCTCGAACCCGTAGGGTCCGCACGCTTAACGTTACGATGACAGTTTCATTATGAGTTTATATATTTTGATGTACCGAAGTTTGTTCAGAGTCCCGGATGTGATCACGGACATGACGAGGAGTCTCGAAATGGTCGAGACATAAAGATTGATATATTGGAAGCCTATGTTTGGACATCGGAAGTGTTCCGGGTGAAATCGGCATTTTACCGGAGTACCGGGAGGTTACCGGAACCCCCCCCCCTCGGTAACCTAATGGGCCTTAATGGGCCTAGTGGAGGAAGAGGAGAGGAGGCCTAGGGGCTGCCGCGTGCCCCTTCCCCCCCAAGTCCGAATTGGACAAGGAGGGGGGCGGCGCCCCCCCTTTCCTTTCTTCCCTCTCCTCCTTCCCCCCAAGTCCTAATCCAACTAGGGAAAGGGGGGAGTCCTACTCCCGGTAGGAGTAGGATTCCACCTGCGCGCCTCCTCCTAGGGCCGGCCGCACCCCCCCCCCTGCTCCTTTATATACGGGGGCAGGGGGCACCTCTAGACACACAAGTTGATCTTCAAGATCGTTCTCTTAGCCGTGTGTGGTGCCCCCTTCCACCATAGTCCTCGATAATATTGTAGTGGTGCTTAGGCGAAGCCCTGCGATAGTAGAACATCAAGATCGTCACCACGCCGTCGTGCTGACGGAACTCTTCCCCGACACTTTGCTGAATCGGAGTCCGGGGATCGTCATCGAGTTGAACGTGTGCTAGAACTCGGAGGTGCCATAGTTTCGGTGCTTGATCGGTCGGGCCGTGAAGACGTACGACTACATCAACCGCGTTGTCATAACGCTTCCGTTGTCGGTCTACGAGGGTACATAGACTACACTCTCCCCTCTCGTTGCTATGCATCACCATGATCTTGCGTGTGCATAGGAAATTTTTTGAAATTACTACGTTCCCCAACAGTTTTATCCTATGCATCTTGTTCATCGTGATCGTAATTATATATATAATATTTGGCCTCGCGAAGGAGAAAGAATCGCTCAAGCTTGGGGGAGGCTTAAGTCAATGTTATATTCATGCCCCAATCATGAGCTCTCAAGAGAAATTATTATTCAAAAATAATATGCTCGGCTTTCTCTAAACAGTCGCTCCATGCTCGATACTTCTTGCACTGGCTCTTTTATGATGAAGACTATTGAATTCAAATGGGATTTATTGGAAAGAATTAAACAAAACTCTGAAGATTGGGATCTCGATGAAGGTAAGTGATAACCCACAAGTATAGGGGATCGCAACAGTTTTCGAGGGTAGAGTATTCAACCCAAATTTATTCATTCGACACAAGGGGAGCCAAAGTGAAGGAAATATGCCCTAGATGCAATAATAAAGTTATTATTTATTTCCTTATATCATGATAAATGTTTATTATTCATGCTAGAATTGTATTAACCGGAAACATAATACATGTGTGAATACATAGACAAACAAAGTGTCACTAGTATGCCTCTACTTGACTAGCTCGTTGATCAAAGATGGTTACGTTTCCTAACCATAGACATGAGTTGTCATTTGATTAACGGGATCACATCATTAGGAGAATGATGTGATTGACTTGACCCATTCCATTAGCTTAGCACTTGATCGTTTAGTCTGTTGCTATTGCTTTCTTCATGACTTATACATGTTCCTATGACTATGAGATTATGCAACTCCCGTTTACCGGAGGAACACTTTGTGTGCTACCAAAATTCACAACGTAACTGGGTGATTATAAAGGTGCTCTACAGGTGTCTCTGAAGGTACTTGTTGGGTTGGCGTATTTCGAGATTAGGATTTGTCACTTCGATTGTCGGAGAGGTATCTCTGGGCCCACTCGGTAATGCACATCACTTAAGCCTTGCAAGCATTGCAACTAATGAGTTAGTTGCAGGTTGATGTATTACGGAACGAGTAAAGAGACCTGTCGGTAACGAGATCGAACTAGGTATTGAGATACCGACGATCGAATCTCGGGGAAGTAACATACCGATGACAAAGGGAACAACGTATGTTGTTATGCGGTTTGACCGATAAAGATCTTCGTAGAATATGTGGGAGCCAATATGAGCATCCAGGTTCCGCTATTGGTTATTGACCGGAGACATGTCTCGGTCATGTCTACATAGTTCTCGAACCCGTAGGGTCCGCACGCTTAAAGTTCGATGACGGTTATATTATGAGTTTATGTGTTTTGATGTACCGAAGGAGTTCGGAGTCCCGGATGAGATCGGGGACATGACGAGGAGTCTTGAAATGGTCGAGACGTAAAGATCGATATATTGGACGACTATATTCGGACATCGGAAAGGTTCTGAGTGATTCGGGTATTTTCGGGAGTACCGGGGAGTTACGGGAATTCGTATTGGGCCTTAATGGGCCATACAGGAAAGGAGAAAAAGGCCTCAAAGGGTGGCCGTACCCCTCCCCATGGGCTGGTCCAAATTGGACTAGGGAGGGGGGCGCCCCCTTCCTTCCTTCTCCTTTTCCCTTCCCTTTCCTTCCCTCATACTCCTACTACTTGGAAGGGCTCCTAGTTCTACTAGGAAAGGGGGAATCCTACTCCCGGTGGGAGTAGGACTCCCCTAGGGCGCGCCATGGAGAGGGCCGGCCCTACCCCTCCTCCACTCCTTTATATACGGGGGTAGGGGCACCCCAAAGACACAACAATTGATCTCTTGATCTCTTAGCCGTGTGCGGTGCCCCCCTCCACCATAATCCACCTCGGTCATATCGTAGCGGTGCTTAGGCGAAGCCCTGCATCGGTAGAACATCATCACCGTCACCACGCTGTCGTGCTGACGGAACTCTCCCTCAAAGCTCGGCTGGATCAGAGTTCGAGGGACGTCATCGAGTTGAACGTGTGCAGAACTCGGAGGTGCCGTGCGTTTGGTACTTGATCGGTCAGATCGTGAAGACGTACGACTACATCAACCGCGTTGTGCTAACGCTTCCGCTCTCGGTCTACGAGGGTACGTAGACAACACTCTCCCTTCTTGTTGCTATGCATCACCATGATCTTGCGTGTGCATAGGAAATTTTTGAAATTACTACGTTCCCCAACACAAAGAATATTCTCAAGTATTAGCAGCTGAGTTGTCAATTCAACCACACCTAGATAACTTAATATCTGCAACAAATTATCTAGTAGCAAAGTAGTATGATAGTAATGGTAACGGTAGCAAAAGTAATATTGTTGGGTTTTGTAGTGATTGTAACAGTAGCAACGGAAAAGTAAAGAAGCGAAGAACAATATGTGAAAAGCTCGTAGGCATTGGATCGGTGATGGAGAATTATGCCGGATGCGGTTCATCATGTAACAATTATAACATTGGGTGATATAGAACTAGCTCCAATTCATCAATATAATGTAGGCGTGTATTCCGAATATAGTCCTACGTTCTTATGGAAAAGAACTTGCATGACATCTTTTGTCCTACCCTCCCGTGGCAGCAGGGTCCTATTGGAAACTAAGGGATATTAAGGCCTCCTTTTAATAGAGTACCGGACCAAAGCATTAGCACATAGTGAATACATGAACTCCTCAAACTACGGTCATCACCGGGAGTGGTCCCGATTATTGTCACTTCGGGGTTGTCGGATCATAACACATAGTAGGTGACTATAGACTTGCAAGATAGGATCAAGAACTCACATATATTCATGAAAACATAATAGGTTCAGATCTGAAATCATGGCACTCGGGCCCTAGTTACAAGCATTAAGCATAGCAAAGTCATAGCAACATCAATCTCAGAACATAGTGGATACTAGGGATCAAACCCTAACAAAACTAACTCGATTACATGATAAATCTCATCCAACCCATCACCGTCCAGCAAGCCTACGATGGAATTACTCACGCACGGCGGTGAGCATCATGAAATTGGTGATGGAGGATGATTGATGATGACGATGGCGACGGATTCCCCTCTCCGGAGCCCCGAACGGACTCCAGATCAGCCCTCCTGAGAGAGATTAGGGCTTGGCGGCGGCTCCATATCGTAAAACGTGATGAATCCTTCTCTCTGATTTTTTTTCTCCCCGAACACGAATATATAGAGTTGGAGTTGAGGTCGGTGGAGCTCCAGGGGGCCCATGAGGCAGGGGGCACGCCCAGGGGGGCAGGCGCGCCCCCCAGCCTCGTGGAAAGGGTGTGGGCCCCCTGGCCTTGATTCTTTCGCCAGTATTTTTTATTATTTCCAAAAATAATCTCCGTGAAGTTTCAGGTCATTCCGAGAACTTTTGTTTCTGCACATAAATAACACCATGGCAATTCTACTGAAAACAGCGTCAGTCCGGGTTAGTTCCATTCAAATCATGCAAGTTGGAGTCCAAAACAAGGGCAAAAGTGTTTGGAAAAGTAGATACGACGGAGACGTATCAGTAAGGAGTTAGGTATAACACCTAAGTTGATTGTGTTAAATCTTTTATGGATACCGATGTTTTCCATGAATTTAGCACTACATATGGACTTCACTCTGAGATAGTAGCTTCTTTCTGTGAATCCTTTGCTACTCATGTTGATCTCCCTAAGGAGAAGTGGTTTAAATATAATCTTCCCATTGAAGTAAAAGTAGTTGCACCTATTAAAGTTGAAGAAAAGACTATCACTCATAATGTTGATCCTATTGTTCCTACTGCTTATATTGAGAAACCACCTTTCCCTGTTAGAATAAAGGATCATGCTAAAGCTTCAACTGTGGTTCGTAAGAGTAACACAAGAACACCTACACCCCTTGAGCAAATTAAAGTTGAACCAAGTGTTGTTATGGTTAAATATCCCTTGGCTGATAATATTGATGCGCATGTTATTTACTTCTGTGATGAAGCTGCTAGAATTGCTAGACCTGATACTAAAAATAAACATAGACCTGTTGTAGGCATGCCTATTATTTCTGTTAAAATGGGAGATCATTGCTATCATGGCTTATGTGATATGGGTGCTAGTGCAAGTGCAATACCTCATTCTGAAAGTGCAACTATCCCTAGGTGGTTTTGGTAATTCATAACAACATATAGCTCATTGAGCTAATACTATTCCAAGATGATTATTTCAAGAAAGCTCAATGATTGGCATGGCATGGATGTGAAAGTGGAACCCTCAAAATGCTAAGGACAAAGGATTGGCTCAAGCTCAAAAGCTCAAGACTCTTCATTTTATATTTTAGTGATCCAAGATCACATTGAGTCTTTAGGATAAGCCAATACTATCAAGGAGGGATGAGGTGTTGCTTAATGAGCCTCTTGCTTCATGTGCTTAGTGATATGCTCCAAAACCCTCAACTACTTTCCCATATCCACATATGACCTAAACCCTAAAGCCAAACTCGGTCCTACCGATTCTTCCTATCCGGCGCCACCGAGTTTCACTTGTCATAAGCCACTGCCAAACCCTAGCAAATTCGGTTCTACCGATAGGGATCTCGGTCTCACCGAGATGGGATTGCAAACTCTCTGTTTCCCTTTCGTAACTTTTCGGTCTCACCGAAAGAGCGAATCGGTCCCACCGAGATTGCAATGTAAATTCAGTGTTTCCCTTTGTAACTTTTCGGTCTCACCGAAAGAGCAAATCGGTCCCACCGAGTTTGCCTGACAAACTCTCTGGTTAGCTAATTACCAAATTCGGTCTCACCGAGTTTGTGTAATCGGTCTCACCGAGATTACGTTATGCCCAAACCCTAACCATATCGGTCCTACCGAGTTGCATGTCAGTCCCACCGAAAATCACTAACAGTCACTAGGTTTACATTTTCGGTCCGACCGAGCTTATTGATTCGGTCCCACCGAGATTGGAAAACTGTGTAACGGTTGGATTTTGTGTGGAGGCTATATATACCCCTCCACCTCCTTCTCATTCGGAGAGAGCCATCAGAACACACACACCATTCCAACTCATATGTTCTGAGAGAGAACCACCTACTCATGTGTTG
Source organism: Triticum urartu (assembly GCF_003073215.2). Lineage (NCBI taxonomy): Eukaryota > Viridiplantae > Streptophyta > Magnoliopsida > Poales > Poaceae > Triticum > Triticum urartu. The sequence goes on along the minus strand of NC_053022.1, from coordinate 572,767,656 downwards.
AGACCAAGACATTCCATTCCTACCATATGAATCTTGATCTCTAGCCTTCCCAAGTTGCTTTCCACTCAAATCTTCTTTCCACCAAATCCAAATCCTATGAGAAGAGAGTTGAGTGTTGGGGAGACTATCATTTGAAGCACAAGAGCAAGGAGTTAGTTACCTACACACCATTTGTTACTTCTTGGAGAGTGGTGTCTCCTAGATTGGCTAGGTGTCACTTGGGAGCCTCCGACAAGATTGTGGAGTTGAACCAAGGAGTTTGTAAGGGCAAGGAGATCGCCTACTTCGTGAAGATCTACCGCTAGTGAGGCAAGTCCCTGTGTGGGCGTTGGCCATGGTGGGATAGGCAAGGTTGCTTCTTCGTGGACCCTTTGTGGGTGGTTGCTTCTTCGTGGACCCTTCGTGGTTGGAGCCCTGTGTGGACTCGCGCAACCGTTACCCTTGGGTGGAGCCCTGTGTGGACTCACGCAACCGTTACCCTTCGTGGGTTGAAGTCTCCATCAACGTGGATGTAGGATAGCACCACCTATACGAACCACGGGAAAAACATCCGTGTCTCCAATAGCGTTTGAATTCTCCAAACCCTTCCCTTTACATTCTTGCAAGTTGCATGCTTTACTTTCCGCTGCCTATATACTCTTTGCATGCTTGCTTGAATTATGTGATGATTGCTTGACTTGTCCCAAATTAGCTAAAATCTGCCAAGAACTAACATTGGGAAAAGGTTAAGTTTTTTATTTGGTCAAGTAGTCTAATCACCCCCCCCCCTCTAGACATACTTTTGATCCTACAAGTGGTATCAGAACTTTGGTATCCATTTGCTTGATCTCCATAGCTTTTGGTGGTCATAGCCTTGGTTTCACAACCTAGGAGAGTATGGCGTCTAGCGAGGGAAATTATCACCGTAGAGGTCCTTACTTTGATGGTACTAATTTTGCTAGTTGGAAGCATAAAATGAAAATGCATATTCTTGGACATAACCCTGCCGTTTGGGCTATTGTGTGTGTTGGTTTGCAAGGTGACTTCTTTGATGGGAGAGAACCGAACCGTGAAGCTACCGCGGATGAGTTGAAGATGTTGCAATACAATGCTCAAGCTTGTGATATTCTCTTCAACGGATTGTGCCCCGAAGAATTCAGCAAAATCAGCCGCCTTGAGAATGCAAAGGAAATTTGGGACACTTTGATTGATATGCACGAAGGTACCGACTCTGTCAAGGAATCCAAATTGGATGTGCTTCAAAGCCAACTTGACAAGTTCAAGATGAAGGATGATGAAGGTGTCGCCGAAATGTACTCTAGGCTTGCTCTCATCACAAATGAGATTGCCGGGTTAGGAAGTGAAGAGATGACCGATAGATTCATCATCAAGAAGATTCTAAGAGCCTTGGATGGAAAATATGATACCGTGTGCACATTGATCCAAATGATGCCCAATTACAAAGATCTCAAGCCAACGGAAGTGATTGGAAGAATTGTTGCTCATGAGATGTCACTTGAGGATAAAGAGGAACTTCACAACAAATCAAGTGGTGCCTATAAAGCCTCATGTGAAGCCCCTACATCATCAAGTGAGAAACAAGACTTCAATGAAGAATTGAGCTTAATGGTGAAGAACTTCAACAAGTTCTACAAGAGTAGAAGCAAAGATAGAAGCTTCAAGTCAAGGTCCTACAATGACAAAAGATCTTCTAGTCGAGAGCGAAACTACTACAATTGTGGAAGACCCGGACACTATTCCAATGAGTGTACGGCTCCCTACAAGAGAAGAGAAGATTCTCCAAAAAGAAGAAGCAAAGAATCACCACCAAGAGAGAGAAGGAGTAGAGATGATCGTTATGAACGAAGATACTCACGGAGAAGCAAGGATTCAGAAAGGAAGGAAAAATCATCAAGGAGCTACACAAGACGAAGACATCAAGCTCATGTTGGTGAATGGGTATCCGGCTCCGACTCCGACAGCCACTCCGAGAGAAGTTATTACTCCGGCTCCGAAGATACTCAAGATGAAGGTTTTGCCGGTCTAGCACTTGTGTCAACCAACTCCTACGACATATTTGACTCACCAAATGAGGGAATTGGAAGATGCCTCATGGCCAAAGGTCCTAAGGTAACACACCCCGAGTATGTTGATTTCAATAGTGATGAAGATGACTTGTTAGGTGATGATTTGCTTGTTGACAACTCTAGTGATGAATACTATGATGAAAGACAAATTAATCATGCTAATCAAGATAAAACGAATGACAATGATAAGGAGAAGATTGAGTCTCTAACTAAAGAACTAAAAACTCTTAAGTTAGCTCATGACACTATCTTCGAAGATCATCGAGAACTTTTAAGAGCTCATGAGAAATTACGCTTTGAAAAGCTCAATCTTGAGCAAGAGCATGAGTTCTTAAAAGCAATCAATGATGATCTCCGCAAGAAAAGTTCTTCTTACATTGCCAAGCGTTTACTCTTATCCACTTACATGCCTCAAGTCAAGTCTAACAAGAAAGATTCTTCCTCTAGCAGTAACAATGATCATGTTAAATCCAATATTGTTGCTTCTAGTAGTTCTCTTGATTCCACTAATGATTCTCTTAGCCAAGTTACACTTGAGCAATAAAATAGCTTATTGAAGGGAATTATAGAGAAAGGAGTGTACAAAAGCCTTGCCGGGAGTAAGCAATTCGAGGAAATTGTGCGCAAGCAAGGAATGCACCGGAAGAATCAAGGTGTTGGTTTTGAACGAAAGTTCAATGCCAATGGAGTTGAGTGGGAAGAAGATCAATACCCCAAGACAAAGTTTGTCCCTCAACAAGAGAAGTATACTTCTTTCAAGGGGACACAAGCTCAAGATGATCTTCCACCACAAGACTACAAGAAAAAAGGCAAGGACAAGCTTCAAGAGGAAATCGATGCATTTGAAGAAGCTCCAAAGACCTTAGTCAAGTGGATTCCCAAGACTACTTCAAGTTCCACTTCATCAAGTACGACTACAACTCCAAGGATTCCAAAAGAAGAAGAACTAGAGAGTTCTTGAGGGTGACTCCGCCAACATACTTCATTCTTATCATTTTGGCAAGAACAAGTGCAATCAACTTCCACATCTTGCACTAGTTCAAGGAGTCACAAACCCTCTTGTTGGTAAGACAAGGGACAAGGTGACCTAAAGGTTTTCATGGACATCATCCTTTGTGTGCATCACTCTATGTCTATGGATATCCTTGCTTGTTCCTTGTGGGACTAACCCATGTAGGTATTGAAAGTGCAATTCACTCAAATGGATAGCTCCAAGAGATCTACATCAACATTGAGCATCCACATCTTCAATATCTACATGAAGTCATCATCGACAAAAACCAAGGTTAGTTCATCCCTCTTAGGGGTAATATCACATCTAGGGGGAGCTTTACTCTAAGACTTGAGCTAAAGCAACTCTAAAGATGTGAACAAAACAATGCTTTATGTAAAAGTGGTAACCCCACTTGAGCTTAAACGATGAGTATGACCTATGATCAATTGCTCTCACTTGACTCCTAAGTCAATATACTCATATATAGATGACCTAGTCATCGTAAATTGCTTGATAGATGCTAGAATTGGTTGTGCATGCCTTGTCACATATTTCATTTGCCATCTTATTGTGTGAGCATGCTGGTTGCACATTTTACTCATTCGAGGACATCCACTTGTTGTTTTGAGTGTTTGGTTTTATCTTCTTTTGCCAAGTGGATGGACAAGAATGCCTAAGAACCTCCTCTAGCTATCTATGCTCCTCTCGTCTCAAACTCTATTCATGCTGCATCACAAAATTTGATCAAGTCAGATTCGAACCACTCTGTGTGAGGAGCGCTCGGAGTCCCCGATTCGTCATAGACTTAAACTTCCAAAACCTCTTTATGATTCTCGGTCTGACCGATACTCCACTTTCGGTCCTACCGAGATCATTAAGTTGATCTAGGTTTTCGATCTCGGTGCAACCGATTTGAACTTTTCGGTCACACCGAGTTTCAGTAACTGCACGCAGTTATGAATCTTGGTGCCACCGAGTCGTTCCACTCGGTCACACCGACAGGGTCGGGCTATATATAGTCACGGGCAAAATTTGGAAATTTCTCCGAACCCCTTCGCCCGCGCGATAGCCTGCTCTGCCCTCGTGGTCTCCGGATCATCTTCTCGCCGCCAGCAGCCTCCAGTCGCTGGTCTCCGTCGCCGTCAACGGGAATTCTGCCCCGCCATTGCCGCCGTAGCAAGTCCCCGCCGAACTAGGGTATGGACTTGATCTTTGTGCTATTCCTCAATCTGATTCCTAGCACATTGTGATCATATTGATTCTTGCCACGTTTGAGAAACTTCTATCCAGTCAAAACGCCCGTAGATTAGGTTTGATTCGAAAATTCTAGGTTTAGGTTTCCGCCGAAACCATCTCGGACCCACCGAGTTGAAAAACTCGGTCCCACCGATTTGGCTCTTGCCATTGCACAAGTAAGACTCGGTCTGACCGAGAATTACTTATCGGTGCGACCGATTTTTGAACTCAGTGAAACCCTAGCAGTCTCGGTGCCACCGAACTGTGACTCGGTCCTACCGAGTTCACTAGTTTAGGTTCCAAAACTGCTTCGGTATCACCGAGTTTGAAAATCGGTAGATCCGAGATGATTCCAGTGGGAAACTAAAACTAAGTTTTTGGATCATTCTTTTGCAAAAATACTCTGCATTTTGTGATGCTCATCTTTTATATCTCATCTATAATATATTCACAGGGTCAGCAGTCAGTTTGCAGCATGTCTGATCAAAGTGATAGCCAAAATATGTCAGAGCAGCAAGTGGTGATGAGTGAGGGCACTAGTCCCTCCAGTTCATCTGATGAAGGCAGCAGGAGCACTCCTAGCAATTTGCCAAAGGCTGCCACGAGACAAAGGAAGAAGAGGACTTCAGATTCCGAAGATGAGGACTATGTGGCAGAGGAAGAGGCCACTTCCAAGAGAATTGAGCCAGCTCAAGGCACTAAGCCAGGTCTGAAAATCAAAAGGCCAGCAGGCAGGCAGCCCATGTCAAAGGCAAGAGCCTCAACTGAGAAGCCCACTCCCCAAGAGCCAGTTGCAGCTGAGGGCAAGAAAAGGAAGGAGAGGGTGAAGAAGACTGTGGCTAGAGTGCTTGGAAAATCTTCCATCATGGAAGAAGAAGAGGTAGCTGCACCAGCACCCAAGGCACCCAAGATGATGGGTGATGCCATAAGGTCAGGGGCTACTGCATCTAAGCCCAAAGCTGCCTCCAAGCCAAAACCAAAGAGAAATACAAGGAGCATTCCTGTAGCTGAGAAGAACAAGGCCCCAGTGCCTGAGACTGTTGCTGAGGATGAGGAGGAGAATGTCCTGAGAAAGCTAAAGCCCAAGATCCCAGACCACAACGATGCTCATCCTGTGGCTGAGGATATGAAGCTCAGGAGAGATTCAGGGCTGAGGAAATGGAGAGAAGCAGACCCGTATGCTTCAAGGAGAAGGACTGTCGTGGACTACAGGTTTCACACCAAGGAGCAGGAGGATTTCTATGAGACTGTTTTGCTAGATAAGAAGCCAATTGTCTGTGACATGAGATGGGTTGACTGGACCTACATAAGGGAGAAGGAGGAACACTACCCAGGAGTATATGACAGCTTTCATGCTTGTGGAGTAGCTGACTTTGTTGGGCAGAAGCTCACAAAGTGGAATGAGGAACTTATCATGCAGTTCTACTCCACGGCACACTTTTATCCAGATGGGAGGATCACATGGATGTCTGAGGGTACAAGGTACCAATCCACAGTGGCTGAGTGGGCACAGATCATTAATGCCCCAGAGGAGCAAGATGATGACTTGGATATCTATGCCAAGAAGAAGATGGACCATAACTCCATGTCCAATATGTACAAGGAAATTCCCAATGAAGCTCTTGACACCTTCAAGTTTGGCTCTGTGCATTACCTTGTGTCAGGGCTCCCGACGATCAATTGGATACTAAGGCACACCTTATTGCCTAAGTCTGGAGATCACAAGATGATCAGAGGTCATGCTATCAACTTGCTACATGTGTTTGATGTGCCTCAGAAGTTCAAGGTGATGAGCCTCATAGTGGAAACAATTAAGAGGACTGCAGCAGATCAGAAGAGGAGCTGTGGATATGCCCCTCAAATTCAGGAGCTCATCAACTCCAAGATGGGCACGGGCATATATCTGTTGGACAAGGAACACCTGCCCATCCGTCCAGAATTCGAGGACAATGAAGTTGTCATGACTGAGAACGAGCCATCATCTGCTCAAGCATTTGCAAAGAAGGAGAAGGCAAGGAAGGAGAAAGCTGCCAAGATGCCTACCCAAGAGGAGGCATCTGAATACTTCTTGAAGACTAAACAAGAGCAGCTTGGTTACTTGATTGCATCCACGCTGAGGATTGAGCAAAGTCTGGTCACCCTCACTAAGAATCAGCAGAGCCTAGAGAGGATCATGGAACAGAAGTTCTATGACTTGGATGTCAAGGTAACCGAAGTTCAGTCTGCAGTGGAGCAGCTTCAGGAGGACATGCAGGAGAGGAGAGGTAGGACTACCACTCATACCTTTGCCAGAGTGCCACGAGGCCCGAGGTCATCTGCCGTGCCAGTTGCTGACACCAGAGCCACCACTTCAGCACCAGCTACAGCCTCAGTTCCACCAGCTCCAGCATCTACTTCAGCTCCAACTCCAGCGACTACTTCAACATCTACAGAAGCCTTCGTCCTTGGAGTGATCCGGACTCCACCACCACCTGAAGATCAAGCCTGAGCGTCGATCTAGTGCTATGCATTTTCTAGGAACTTTTTGGTAACTTGTTGCCAAAGGGGGAGAAGATGTATAGATCATAGGCTTCGAGAGAGAGAGTGTTGCTTTTATCTCTTACTTTATTTGGTGGTTTTTCGAACTTGTTTTCTTTTGAGTGCCTGAGATACTACGTCATTATTTGTGAGACATTGATGATCATGTGTTTGATCATAAGCTACACTTAATGTTTGCTTAATATTATCATCTTATCTATCTTGTGTGATCATTCACTTTTCTTGGTGATGAGTGCATGTATTTCATTCTTATCATTTTAAGCGCTCCACCAAGATGTATGTGACATGGAAGAGTAACCCATGACTCTAACTCTTTGTGCATTTGCAGTCCAAAGCAAATTTTAAATATGCACAAATTTAGGGGGAGCTCTTACTTATCACATACTTCTCAAAGCGACGATATATTTCATGCTTATTATCATTTGTCGAAGATTTGATCTATATGTTGTCATCAATTACCAAAAAGGGGGAGATTGAAAGTGCAACTATCCCTAGGTGGTTTTGGTAATTCATAACAACATATAGCTCGTTGAGCTAATACTATTCCAAGATGATTATTTCAGGAAAGCTCAATGATTGGCATGGCATGGATGTGAAAGTGGAACCCTCAAAATTCTAAGGACAAAGGATTGGCTCAAGCTCAAAAGCTCAAGACTCTTCATTTTATATTTTAGTGATCCAAGATCACATTGAGTCTTTAGGATAAGCCAATACTATCAAGGAGGGATGAGGTGTTGCTTAATGAGCCTCTTGCTTCATGTGCTTAGTGATATGCTCCAAAACCCTCAACTACTTTCCCATATCCACATATGACCTAAACCCTAAGCCAAACTCGGTCCTACCGATTCTTCCTATCCGGCGCCACCGAGTTTCACTTGTCATTAGCCACTGCCAAACCCTAGCAATTCGGTCCTACCGATAGGGATCTCGGTCTCACCGAGATGGGGTTGCAAACTCTCTGTTTCCCTTTCGTAACTTTTCGGTCCCACCGAAAGAGCGAATCGGTCCCACCGAGATTGTAATGTAAACTCAGTATTTCCCCTTTGTAACTTTTCGGTCTCACCGAGTTCCACTCGGTCTCACCGAAAGAGCAAATCGGTCCCACCGAGTTTGCCTGACCAACTCTCTGGTTAGCTAATTACCAAATTCGGTCTCACCGAGTTTGTGTAATCGGTCTCACCGAGATTACGTTATGCCCAAACCCTAACCATATCGGTCCTACCGAGTTGCATATCAGTCCCATCGAAAATCACTAACGGTCACTAGGTTTACATTTTCGGTCCGACCGAGCTTATTGATTCGGTCCCACCGAGATTGAAAAACGGTGTAACGGTTGGATTTTGTGTGGAGGCTATATATACCCCTCCACCTTCTTCTCATTCGAGGAGAGAGCTATTAGAACACACACACCATTCCAACTCATATGTTCTGAGAGAGAACCACCTACTCATGTGTTGAGACCAAGACATTCCATTCCTACCATATGAATCTTGATCTCTAGCCTTCCCAAGTTGCTTTCCACTCAAACCCTCTTTCCACCAAATCCAATTCTTATGAGAGAGAGTTGAGTGTTGGGGAGACTATCATTTGAAGCACAAGAGCAAGGAGTTCATTACCTACACACCATTTGTTACTTCTTGGAGAGTGGTGTCTCCTAGATTGGCTAGGTGTCACTTGGGAGCCTCCGACAAGATTGTGGAGTTGAACCAAGGAGTTTGTAAGGACAAGGAGATCGCCTACTTCGTGAAGATCTACCTCTAGTGAGGCAAGTCCTGTGTGGGCGTTGGCCATGGTGGGATAGGCAAGGTTGCTTCTTCGTGGACCCTTTGTGGGTGGTTGCTTCTTCGTGGACCCTTCATGGGTGGAGCCCTGTGTGGACTCGCGCAACCGTTACCCTTGGGTGGAGCCCTGTGTGGACTCGCGCAACCGTTACCCTTCGTGGGTTGAAGTCTCCATCAACGTGGATGTAGGATAGCACCACCTATCCGAACCACGGGAAAAACATCCGTGTCTCCAATAGCGTTTGAATTCTCCAAACCCTTCCCTTTACATTCTTGCAAGTTGCATGCTTTACTTTCCGCTGCCTATATACTCTTTGCATGCTTGCTTGAATTATGTGATGATTGCTTGACTTGTCCCAAATTAGCTAAAATCTGCCAAGAACTAAAATTGGGAAAAGGTTAAGTTTTTTATTTGGTCAAGTAGTCTAATCACCCCCCCTCTAGACATACTTTCGATCCTACACATTCCTTATACAAAGAAATTATGCATGATATTGCACCTGCTGAGATAGAGGAAATTGATGTTACAATTAAGCTTGCCAATAGAGACACTATTTCACCAGTTGGGATTGTTAGAGATGTTGAAGTCTTGTGTGGGAAAGTTAAATATCCTGCTGATTTTCTTGTTCTTGGTTCCCCACAAGATAACTTTTGTCCCATCATATTAGGTAGACCCTTCTTGAATACTGTTAATACTAGGATAGATTGCAAAAAGGATGTTGTTACTATTGGTTTGGTGGATATGTCTCATGAGTTTAATTTTGCTAAATTTCATAGGCAACCCCATGATAAAGAATTGCCTAGTAAAGATCAAATTATTGGTCTTGCCTCTATTGCCGTGCCTCCTCATGATCCTTTAGAACAATATTTGCTCGACCATGAAAATGATATGTTTATGAATGCAAGAAGGGAAATAGATGATGTATTCTTTAAACAGGAACCTATTTTGAAACACAACTTGCCAGTTGAAATCCTAGGAGATCCTCCTCCACCCAAGGGTGATCCCATGTTTGAGCTTAAACCATTACTTGATACTCTTAAATATGCTTATCTTGATGAAAACAAGATATATCCTATTATTATTAATGCTAACCTTTCAGAGCATGAAGAAAAGAAATTGTTAAAAACTCTGAAGAAGCACTGTGCTGCTATTGGATATACTCTTGATGATCTTAAGGGCATTAGTCCCACTCTATGCCAACACAAAATAAAGTTGGAGAAAGAAAGGTATTACTGTTGTTCCTAATGATAAAGATGAATTGATCCCACAAAGAATTGTTACATCTTATAGAATGGTAATTGATTTACGGAAACTAAATAAAGCTACTAAAAAAGATCATTGCCCTTTACCTTTTACTGATCAAATGCTAGAAAGATTATCCAAACATACACATTTTTGCTTTCTAGATGGTTATTCTGGTTTCTCTCAAATACCTGTGTCAAAAGAGGATCAAGAAAAGAACACTTTTACTTGCCCTTTCGGTACCTTTGCTTATAAACGTATGACTTTTGGTTTATGTAATGCACCTGCTACCTTTCAAAGATCCATGATGGCTATATTCTCTGATTTTTGTGAAAAGATTGTTGAGGTTTTTATGGATGATTTCTCCGTATACGGAACTTCTTTTGATGATTGCTTGAGCAACCTTGATCGAGTTTTGCAGAGATGTGAAGAAACTAATCTTGTCTTGAATTGGGAGAAGTGCCACTTTATGGTTAATGAAGGTATTGTCTTGGGGCATAAAATTTCTGAAAGAGGTATTGAAGTTGATAAAGCTAAAGTTGATGCTATTGAAAAGATGTCGTGTCCCAAGGAGATTAAAGGTATAAGAAGTTTTCTTGGTCATGACGGCTTTTATAGGAGGTTCATTAAGGACTTCTCTAAAATTTCTAGGCCTCTGATGTAACACCCTCGATGCGACTATAGCTCCCACGTGTCGAGGCACGACCTAGAGACATAATCGCATTGAAGGCATATGTCGCAAGTTAGGCAACCTTCACAACATCCCATGTAATAATAATAAAAGGGGAGATAACATAGTTGGCTTACACTCACCACGTCAATCAAGTACATTAATAACATTACATCATCCATACACTCAAGGCCCGACTACGGCACCAAAATAAAAGAGAACCCAACATGCGACACGGTCTCGATCACCCCCAACTCGGCACCACTACTGATCGTCGGGAAAGGAAACGTAGTATCGTTGAGAGTCTTCGTCGAACTCCCACTTGAGCTCACACGCGTCTCCTGGAGCGGAATCATCAGGCCCTGCATCTGGTGTAATAGTAATCTGTGAGCCACAGGGACTCAGCAATCTCGCACCCTCGCGATCAAGACTATTTAAGCTTATAGGTGTGACAAGGTACAATATGAGCGGAGCTGCAGCAAGCGACTAGCAAATATGGTGGCTAACTTATTCGCAAAGGAGAGCGAGAAGAGGAGGCAAAGCGCGAGGGAGAAACTAGAGAGCAACCTGCGCAAACATTACTCCAACACCGTGTCCACTTCCCGGACTCCGCCGAGAAGAGGCCATCACGGTAACACACTCAGTTGATTCATTTTAATTAATTAAGGTTCAAGTTGTCTACAACCGGACATTAACAAATTCCCATCTGCCCATAACCGCGGGCACGGCTTTCGAAAGTTCAATCCCTGCAGGGGAGTCCCAACTTAGCCCATGACAAGCTCTCACGGTCAACGAAGGAATAGACCTCCTCCCAAGATGTTCCGATCAGACTCGGTTTCTCGGTAATTCAAGACACTTCGACAGGTTAAAACAAGACCAGCAACACCGCCCGAATGTGCCGACAAATCCCGATAGGAGCTGCACATATCTCGTTCTTAGGGCACACTCGGATAGGTCAAGCTACGAGTAAAGCCAACCCTCAAGTTTCCCCGAGGTGGCCCCGCAGGCTGCCCGGTTCGGACCAACACTCAGAGGGAGCACTGGCCCGGGGGGGTTAAAATAAGATGACCCTTGGGCTCCGGTAACCCAAGGGAAAAAGAGGCTAGGTGGCGAATGGTAAAAACCAAGGTTGGGCATTGCTGGAAAAGCTTTAATCAAGGCGAACTATCAAGGGGTTCCCATTATAACCCAACCGCGTAAGGAACGCAAAATCCGGGAACATAACACCGATATGACGGAAACTAGGGCGGCAAGAGTGGAACAAAACACTAGGCGAGAGGCCGAGCCTTCCACCCTTCACCAAGTATATAGATGCATTAAGATAACATGGCAATATAATGATATCCCAACAAGTAAATAAAAGATGTTCCAACAAGGAACGGCCTCCAATCTTCACCTGCAACTAGTAACGCTATAAGAGGGGGCTAAGCAAAGCGGTAACATAGCCAATCAACGGTTTGCTAGGACAAGGTGGGTTAGAGGTTTGACATGGCAATTTGGGAGGCTTGCAAGCAAGTGGTAGGCATCGTAGCAATGTCATAGCAAAAGAGCGAGCAAACTAGCATAGAAAAGATAGTAGTGATTTCGAGGGTATGATCATCTTGCCTGCACAGTTGTCAGAGTTGACTGGATCCTCAAGAGCAAACTCAACGGGCTCCTCGTTAACGAACTCGTCTCCCGGCTCTACCCAAACAAGACAAACAAGCAACAAGGATACAATCAACCACGTGCAAGACCAAGCAATATGATGAAATGATGATATGCTATGCGGGATGCGATGCGGGATGCAAAATGCAAGATATGACAGGAAATGCATGAACGTGTCCTCAACTTGGAAATCCAAGTGTGCCACTAGAAATATGAGATGAAATCGCTTGAAAACGATATAAAGAACGCCGGAAACGGAGTTACGGTTTGGAAATGGCAAGCGATTCAAAAATGACACCGGTCTGCGATTTACAGCAAGTAGGCATCTAAATGCAATGAAATGAACATGCTACAGCACCCAAACATGACAACAAAATACATAGCAGAGATGCACACAAGATGCTTAACAAAAGTCTAGCACTGAGCTACGGCCAAATCATCCATTAACAGGTTCAAACAAGCATGGCAAAAACGCAAATGGTAAAACAGATCTCAGACTTAGCGAAATTAACACTTGTCTGGAATTTCAGATCATATAGCCCTCTTCGGAGCAACAAAACAACATGCTACAGGACCTGAACATGACAAAGAAAGACATGGCATGCAGATACTCAACAAGCTTAACAAAAGTCCCTTAGTGACCTTGAGCCAAAAGGGATCACAAAATATACTAACAAGCACACGAACATAGCAAAAACATAATCAGCTTTCAGACTTAGTGAAAACTGGGACATGCTGAAACATAACTCACGAAGGCATGTTTACGAGCTCGATGCACTCACTACGGTGCAAGTCATGGAAATACAAGCATACATCCCTTAAGAAGGCACAAAATGAAAGCTAGACATGGCAAGAACAATGGCATAGCATGCACGGAACAACTACAATAACATCGGCAATATCGCAAACAAGTTGACGATCTGCCCAGATTCGCAACGAAGCAAAAGTAGAGCTCGATTGACTCACGCTAGGGTGCTCCATAAATACAAACAAAGACATGGATGGATAGAGCACTACAACATTAACAAAACTCCCTTACTGATCATCCTCAAAAGAGGCACGGATCACTAGGAAACAACATGAACATATGGCATCATGAACTAAACAATCCCAGGACTTAGTGAAATCACAAAGTCCCTGAAAACAGAATTAGCAAGTGCACCACTTTGCAAGCTTGCACAAGTCACCACACACATCCTAAAAATACATGGGTTGCACCTCTGGGAATATGACAAAACTCTTAACAAAACATATGAAGAACTCACGGGCATATCATGCACACATTAATCATGGCAAAAATGACAAAAGTGCTAAACGGAGTAACAGATCTGACAATTAACTCAAGTAGCCCTCTTCTAACAGCATTTCGGGCATCAAGATGAGCTAAAAAGAAAATCATGCAATGGAATGAAATGATGCACTCTCTGAGATGAACATTTTGATATGCTATATGCATGAATCGGAGCTACGGATGCAAAATTATGGAGCCTCGAACAGGAGCACTTGAACTAAAAATTCTGGGGACATAGGAAAAAATCAACCTCCGGATCTGGATCTAGGGTTTTCACGGAAACCGAGGCACGGCGCGGCACTGTAGCTGTTCGAGGACCGCCGGAAGAAAAAGAGCCGCGGCGGCCGGAGCTCTCGCCGGAGAGGCCGGCGGCGACGAGGAGGCGGGGCAGCGGAGCTTCACGGAGGTGGGGCGGCGGCCGCGGGGCGCGGGGCTGCCCGGCGACGAGCTTGGCGGTGGGGCGGCGAGGCGAGGCGGCGGGGCCGGCAATGGCGCGCAGCGGCGCCGGCCACCGGGCGCGGGGACGAGGGAGGCGCGAGGGAGCGGGCGGCGCGGGCCGGGGAGGGCCGGCCGCGGGCCGCGGCGGGCTGGCGGTGGAGGCGGCGAGCGCAGCCAACGGGGCGGCGCCACGTGGCGGCGGCGGGCGGTGGCGGACACGTCCGGCCCGAATTGGACGTGTCCGTCGGCAGGAGGAGCAGTTTTAGGGTTTCGGGGAGGACGAAGATCCGAAAAACGCAGGGGTGTATATATAGGCCTAGAGGGAGCTAGGAGAGTCCAAATGAGGTGCGGTTTTCGGCCACGCGATTGTGATCGAACGCTCTAGGACATGGAGCAGAGTTTGGTGGGTTTTGGGCCAAATTGGAGGGGTGTTGGGCTGCAACACACACAAGGCCTTTTCGGTCCCTCGGTTAACCGTTGGAGTATCAAACGAAGTCCAAATGGCACGAAACTTGACAGGCGGTCTACCGGTAGTAAACCAAGGTTGCTTGGCATGTCTCGGTCCATTACGGAAATGTTTAATCCCCACACACGAAAGAAAGCTAGAAATGGCCACCGGAGGAGAACGAAGCACCGGAATGCAAAACGGACAACGGGGAAAATGCTCGAATGCATGAGACGAACACGTATGCAAAATGCAATGCACATGATGACATGATATGATATGCATGACAACGACAACAACACACGGAGACAAAAACCCGAACCCGAGGAAATAAACATAACTTAATGCCGGAAACGGCAAGAGTTGGAGTACAAATTGGGAAAGTTACATCCGGGGTGTTACAACACTCCACCACTACGAAAGGATCTCGTCCCGAGATCTAGGACTGAAAGAGCGCCGGGTACTCAGAACGGAGGTGATCCTCGCGTTCCCAGGTAGCTTCACGGTCGGAATGGTGTGACCACTTGACTTTTAGAAATTTGATTGACTTGTTGCGAGTCTTGCGTTCAGTCTCTTCAAGAATAGCAACTGGGTGCTCACGATAAGAGAGATCTTCTTGGAGCTCAATGTCCTCGAAGTTGACGGTGCGGTCAGGAGTCTTGAAGCACTTTCGAAGCTGAGAGACATGGAACACATCATGAACATTTGCAAAGTTTGAAGGAAGCTCGAGTTGATAGGCGAAGTCGCCTCTCTTGCTGACAATCTTGAAAGGTCCCACGTATCTGGGGGCAAGCTTCCCTTTGATACCGAAGCGACGAGTACCTTTCATAGGAGAGACACGGAGGTAAACATGATCTCCGATCTCGAAAGCCAAATCACGGTGCTTACTATCATAGTAGCTCTTCTGACGGGATTGGGCTGCTTTGAGGTTATCACGAATGACTTTGCACATTTCTTCTGCCTCTGTGATTAAGTCATTACCCAAAAGCTGACGTTCACCGGTTTCAGACCAGTTGAGAGGGGTACGGCACTTCCTGCCATACAGAATTTCAAATGGGGCCTTGCCCGAACTTGCTTGAAAACTGTTGTTGTAGGAGAATTCAGCATAAGGAAGACAATCCTCCCACTTCATGCCGAAGGAGATCACACAAGCCCTGAGCATATCTTCAAGAATCTGGTTGACACACTCGACTTGACCGCTTGTTTGAGGATGGAAAGCTGTGCTGAAGCGAATGTTGGTGCCCATGGCCTTCTGAAAAGAATCCCAAAACTTCGAGGTAAAGATGCTGCCACGGTCTGAAGAGATCACTTGAGGAATACCGTGCACAGAGACAATACGAGAGGTATAGAGTTCCGCCAATTGAGCTGCAGTGATTGACTCTTTGATAGGCAGAAAGTGAGCCACTTTGGTGAGTTTGTCGATGACAACGAATATAGCATCATTGCCACGCTTGGACTTTGGAAACCTAGTCACGAAGTCCATTTCAATGTGGTCAAACTTCCATTCTGGAATGGCAAGAGGTTGAAGGAGGCCTGCTGGCCTTTGGTGTTCTGCCTTCACTCTTCTGCAGACATCACATTCATTCACGAATTGAGCGATCTCGCGCTTCATTCGAGTCCACCAATAAGCTTGCTTGAGGTCCTGATACATCTTCGTGCTCCCGGGGTGGATGGAGAGGAGAGAATTGTGAGCCTCGTTCATGATCACTTTACGGAGGTCACCTTTGGGTACAACAATACGATCCTCGAAGAAGAGAGTGTCCTTGTCATCAAGGCGGTAGCACTTGTACTTGGACTGACTCTTGGCAATCCCAATCTTCACCTTTTTCACCATAGCATCAAGAAGCTGGGCTTGGCGAATCTGGTCTTCTAAGGTAGGAGAGACTTGAAGGTTGGCGAGGAAACCTTGAGGAACAACTTGCAGATTAAGTTTGCGGAAAGCTTCACAAAGCTCGGGTTGATATGGCTTGAGAATAAGACTGTTGCAGTAAGCCTTCCTGCTCAAAGCGTCAGTAATCACATTGGCCTTGCCTGGAGTATACTCAATATTCGGATTATACTCTTGAATCATTTCGACCCATCGAGTTTGTCTGAGGTTGAAATTAGGCTGAGTGAATATGTACTTGAGACTTGTGATCAGTGAAAATGTCCACTTTTCTTCCCAATAGAAGATGTCTCCAAGTCAAAAGAGCATGCACAACTGCCGCCAACTCGAGATCATGAGTGGGGTAGTTCTTCTCATTAGGCTTCAACTGGCGAGATGTATAAGCAACAACTTTCTTCTCTTGCATCAATACTGCGCCAAGACCTTGGAGAGAGGCATCACAAAAGACCTCGTACGGCTTGGATTCATCAGGTGGAGTCAGAACTGGAGCAGTGATCAATTTCTCTTTCAAAGTGTTGAAAGCAATATCACACTCCGGAGACCAAACGTACTTGACGTGCTTCTGGAGAAGATTTGAGAGAGGCTTCGCGATCTTAGAAAAGTTCTCAACAAATCTTCGGCAATAGCTTGCGAGACCGAGAAAACTGCGGAGTTGCTTCACGTTCTGAGGAGGTTCCCAATTAACAATTGCAGACACCTTCTCAGGATTCACGGCAATGCCCTTGGCAGAGATGATATGACCAAGATAAAGAACCTCATCAAGCCAAAATTCACACTTGGAGAACTTGGTGTAGAACTGATGTTCCCTGAGCTTATTGAGGACCAGACGCAAGTGCTTGGCATGATCTTCCTTGTTCTTCGAGAAAACCAGAATGTCATCGAGATAGACCAAAACGAAGTCATTGGTGTAGGCGTTGAAGATGAAGTTCATCATGCGAGAGAACGTCGGAGGAGCGTTGGCGAGGCCAAAAGACATGACAGTGTATTCATATGAACCAAAGCTTGTTCTGAATGCTGTCTTGGGAATATCTTCTTCACGAATGCGAATCTGATGATAGCCCATACGGAGATCAAGCTTGGAGAATACTTGGGCACCTTTGAGTTGTTCGAATAGCTCATTGATGTTGGGAAGTGGGTATTTGTTCTTGATGGTCTTCTTGTTCACTGGACGGTAATCAACACAAAGTCGGTCCGTTCCATCCTTCTTCTTCACAAAAAGAACACCACAACCCCACGGAGAAGAACTAGGCCGGATGAGACCCATTTTCTCTTGCATATCGAGTTGCTTCTTCAGCTCCTTCAACTCTTTAGGTCCGAGCTTGTAAGGACGTTTGCACATAGGTTCCGTTCCAGGCTCAAGATCAATAACGAATTCAACTGGCCGGTGCGGAGGCATTCCTGGGAGCTCTTCTGGAAAGACGTCTTGATATTCGCAAATGACTGGAATTTGAGAGATGGCATCCAATTCACCCTTCTCATTGAGAGAAAACAGGTGGATGGTATTATCCCGAGCGGCAAACACAATTACATCCTTAGACGAATGAGTCAATTGAATCTGCCTGGCTGCACAATCAAGCTAAGCCTTGTGCTTAGAAAGCCAATCCATCCCGAGAATAAGATCAATATCCGAGTTACCAAGAACCATTGGGGAAGAAAGGAACTTGTAGTCGCCCAACGTGATAGTAACATCTGGCACCTCCAGACTAGCACTCAAACGTTTGCCAGGAGAAACGATATCCATTTGTTTACCCAAATGAGAAGAAACGAACTCATGCTTGGTAAAAAATGGTTTTGACATGAAACAATGCGATGCACCCGTGTCAAAAAGAACTCTTGCAGGAATATCATTAACAGGAAGGTTACCCATGATCACATCTGACAAGTCCTCTGCCTGAGCTGCATTCATCAAATTGACCTTGGCGTGCTTGGGGTTATGCTTTACCACAGCTGTACTTGCCGATCTGACAGGAGGAGGAGGAGGAAGACGCCTCTGGTTGAGACACTTGTTGGCATAGTGACCCTTCTGTTGGGACTTGTTGCACGTGACCTCTGAAAGCGGACGGTGATACGGAGCACTCGATCTTGGAGCTTGAGATGAAGTCTTGTTCCGAAAGCCAGGGTTGGGTGGGTGGGAAGAACCACTGCCACCTTTGCTCTTCTGCTGATACGGCTGACGGAACGGAGGAGGAGGAAGCCAAAACTTCTGCTGCTTGGCCACTTGAGTAGAGGAAGAAGGAGTAGCATCTCTGACTCGCTTCTTGGAAGCATCACACCTCAACTGAGCAGCCTCTTGCTTCAGTGCCATGTTGTAGAACTCATCGTATCTCAAGGGCTCAAAGAGAACAAGAGCGAGCTGAATATCTTCTCTGAGACCACCCCTGAACTGATATATCATGCTCTTCTCATCAGGGACGTCCTGCTTGGCAAAGCGGGCGAGCTTCTGAAACAACTTGTTGTAGTCATAGACAGACAAAGAGCCTTGCTTCAGATTGCGGAATTCCTCACGCTTGCTTTCAACCATGCTCTGGGGAATATGATGAGCTCGGAAATCTCGACGGAAATCATCCCAAGTGATAACACGTCCACCTCTGGAGTCCTTGTACTTCTGGAACCATTCTGCAGCTTGATCTTTGAGTTGGAAGGAAGCGAACTTAACAAAGTCCTCAGGCCTGACGTTACTGCACTCGAAATGCTTACACAGATCCACAAGCCAATCGTCAGCATCGGTTCCCTCAACACAATTGCTGAAAGTCTTTGGCCCATTAGCAAGGAACTGGTTGAGTGTAGCAAAGTGACTCTGATTGCTGCCTTGATTCCCTTGACTGCCTTGATTGCGCTCTTGAAGAATTTGCATGATCAGCTGTGTGTTTGCATTGGTTGCGGCCATCACAGCTTGCCATGCCTCCGGAGGAGGTGGAGGTGGGGCGGATCAGGATTCGGAGTCGTGCGCGTTGGGGGAGCCATCCTGAAGAGGTTGACCACCATTAGCACATTGACAGATAAATTTTGAAGCTGAATCCAACGGAATGAAAATTGCAACATATAGTCTTCACATCCGAACAAAATGAACGAATGCATTCCTCTTGAAATGGTCACATATCCATAAATTGAGAAGCCACGTAGAATTAAGGTAGAGAAATAAACCAACAAGGTACGGATCAAGAACGAATAATCGGTAAGAAATCCCAATCTCAAACCAATATCCGTGGAAGAAAAACTAGAGCTACTAGAATTCCCACCTATGAAACTCCTGAACCTTTCCGGTTATGCAATCAGGTGTTGGGGATACAGGGGAAGCATAATATCTCAACCAAACTAGCAAATCCTACATCCAGCTGTATCCATCCTTCAACACATAACCAAGAAACCTTCGGAAACCATCTACCTCAACCTTCGAAAAGCATCCGTTATACAAGTTATGGCGATACTCCCGAACTCCTGCCTCAGTACTGGGTGGCGTCGAGGTTATCTCACTAACGAACTGCATAAAAGAGATTTTCGATGTCGACGTACTAAACTCAGGTATTCCAGAACTGCAACGATAAAATTATGATGACAACGCCTCAGAGCTCAACTCCCCGGGACACTTCCACTAAACCCCTGACAGGAGGCACCAAGACAATGTTCTCATCATAAAATCATCGGAACGATTCCAAGATACCCGCGTGATCCTACAAAAAAAATTTGGTGAAATTTGAGAAGAGAAAAGTCAAAACTCTATGTCAGGATGCCTTACCAGAGTGATGAGGAGACTGGGAAGTAAAAAGAATTCCTAAACTCTCCGATATATAATTCCTAAAGACTCAAAACATTTTTCTAGACACAACTCGGCCGCTAAAACGATCAAGCAATGGGGCTCCTAAGGTCGGGGAAGGCTCTGATACCAACTTGTAACACCCTCGATGCAACTATAGCTCCCACGTGTCGA
Organism: Triticum urartu; assembly: GCF_003073215.2. Lineage (NCBI taxonomy): Eukaryota > Viridiplantae > Streptophyta > Magnoliopsida > Poales > Poaceae > Triticum > Triticum urartu. Next base: position 572,747,494 of record NC_053022.1, on the reverse strand, counting down.
GGCACGACCTAGAGACATAGTCGCATTGAAGGCATATGTCGCAAGTTAGGCAATCTTCACAACATCCCATGTAATAATAATAAAAGGGGAGATAACATAGTTGGCTTACACTCACCACATCAATCAAGTACATTAATAACATTACATCATCCATACACTCAAGGCCCGACTACGGCGCCAAAATAAAAGAGAACCCAACATGCGACACGGTCTCGATCACCCCCAACTAGGCACCACTACTGATCGTCGGGAAAGGAAACGTAGTATCGTTGAGAGTCTTCGTCGAACTCCCACTTGAGCTCACACGCGTCTCCTGGAGCGGAATCATCAGGCCCTGCATCTGGTGTAATAGTAATCTGTGAGCCACAGGGACTCAGCAATCTCGCACCCTCGCGATCAAGACTATTTAAGCTTATAGGTGTGACAAGGTACAATATGAGCGGAGCTGCAGCAAGCGACTAGCAAATATGGTGGCTAACTTATTCGCAAAGGAGAGCGAGAAGAGGAGGCAAAGCGCGAGTGAGAAACTAGAGAGCAACCTGCGCAAACATTACTCCAACACCATGTCCACTTCCCGGACTCCGCCGAGAAGAGGCCATCACGGTAACACACTCAGTTGATTCATTTTAATTAATTAAGGTTCAAGTTGTCTACAACCGGACATTAACAAATTCCCATCTACCCATAACCGCGGGCACGGCTTTCGAAAGTTCAATCCCTGCAGGGGAGTCCCAACTTAGCCCATGACAAGCTCTCACGGTCAACGAAGGAATAGACCTCCTCCCAAGATGTTCCGATCAGACTCGGTTTCTCGGTAATTCAAGACACTTCGACAGGTTAAAACAAGACCAGCAACACCGCCCGAATGTGCCGACAAATCCCGATAGGAGCTGCACATATCTCGTTCTTAGGGCACACTCGGATAGGTCAAGCTACGAGTAAAGCCAACCCTCAAGTTTCCTCGAGGTGGCCCCGCAGGCTACCCGGTTCGGACCAACACTCAGAGGGAGCACTGGCCCGGGGGGGTTAAAATAAGATGACCCTTGGGCTCCGGTAACCCAAGGGAAAAAGAGGCTAGGTGGCGAATGGTAAAACCAAGGTTGGGCATTGCTGGAAAAGCTTTAATCAAGGCGAACTATCAAGGGGTTCCCATTATAACCCAACCGCGTAAGGAACGCAAAATCCGGGAACATAACACCGATATGACGGAAACTAGGGCGGCAAGAGTGGAACAAAACACTAGGCGAGAGGCCGAGCCTTCCACCCTTCACCAAGTATATAGATGCATTAAGATAACATGGCAATATAATGATATCCCAACAAGTAAATAAAAGATGTTCCAACAAGGAACGGCCTCCAATCTTCACCTGCAACTAGTAACGCTATAAGAGGGGGCTAAGCAAAGCGGTAACATAGCCAATCAACGGTTTGCTAGGACAAGGTGGGTTAGAGGTTTGACATGGCAATTTGGGAGGCTTGCAAGCAAGTGGTAGGCATCGTAGCAATGTCATAGCAAAAGAGCGAGCAAACTAGCATAGCAAAGATAGTAGTGATTTCGAGGGTATGATCATCTTGCCTGCACAGTTGTCAGAGTTGACTGGATCCTCAAGAGCAAACTCAACGGGCTCCTCGTTAACGAACTTGTCTCCCGGCTCTACCCAAACAAGACAAACAAGCAACAAGGATACAATCAACCACGTGCAAGACCAAGCAATATGATGAAATGATGATATGCTATGCGGGATGCGATGCGGGATGCAAAATGCAAGATATGACAGGAAATGCATGAACGTGTCCTCAACTTGGAAATCCAAGTGTGCCACTAGAAATATGAGATGAAATCGCTTGAAAACGATATAAAGAACGCCGGAAACGGAGTTACGGTTTGGAAATGGCAAGCGATTCAAAAATGACACCGGTCTGCGATTTACAGCAAGTAGGCATCTAAATGCAATGAAATGAACATGCTACAGCACCCAAACATGACAACAAAATACATAGCAGAGATGCACACAAGATGCCTTAACAAAAGTCTAGCACTGAGCTACGGCCAAATCATCCATTAACAGGTTCAAACAAGCATGGCAAAAACGCAAATGGTAAAACAGATCTCAGACTTAGCGAAATTAACACTTGTCTGGAATTTCAGATCATATAGCCCTCTTCGGAGCAACAAAACAATATGCTACAGGAGCTGAACATGACAAAGAAATACATGGCATGGAGCTACTCAACAAGCTTAACAAAAGTCCCTTAGTGACCTTGAGCCAAAAGGGATCACAAAATATACTAACAAGCACACGAACATAGCAAAAACATAATCAGCTTTCAGACTTAGTGAAAACTGGGACATGCTGAAACATAACTCACGAAGGCATGTTTACGAGCTCGATGCACTCACTACGGTGCAAGTCATGGAAATACAAGCATACATCTCTTAAGAAGGCACAAAATGCATGCTGGACATGGCAAGAATAATGGCATAGCATGCACGGAACAACTACAATAACATCGGCAAAATCGCAAACAGGATTCGCAACAAAGCAAAAGTAGAGCTCGATTGACTCAAGCTAGTGTGCTCCACAAATGCAAACAAAGACATGGATGGATAGAGCACTACAACATTAACAAAACTCCCTTACTGATCATCCTCAAAAGAGGCACGGATCACTAGGAAACAACATGAACATATGGCATCATGAACTAAACAATCCCAGGACTTAGTGAAATCACAAAGTCCCTGAAAACAGAATTAGCAAGTGCACCACTTTGCAAGCTTGCACAAGTCACCATACACATCCTAAAAATACATGGGTTGCACCTCTGGGAAGATGACAAAACCCTTAACAAAACATATGAAGAACTCACGGGCATATCATGCACACATTAATCATGGCAAAAATGATAAAAGTGCTAAACGGAGTAACAGATCTGACAATTAACTCAAGTAGCCCTCTTCTAACAGCATTTCGGGCATCAAGATGAGCTCAAAAGAAAATGATGCACTGGAATGAAATGATGTACTCTCTGAGATGAACATTTTGATATGCTATATGCATGAATCGGAGCTACGGGTCCAAAATTAAGGAGCCTCGAACAGGAGCACTTGAACTAAAAATTCTGGGGACTTAGGAAAAAATCAACCTCCGAATCTGGATCTAGGGTTTGCACAGAAATCGAGGCGCGGCACGGCACTGTAGCTGTTCGAGGACCGCCGAAAGAAAAAGAGTCGCGGCGGCCGGAGCTCTCGCCGGAGAGGCCGGCGGCGACGAGGAGGCGGGGCGGCGGAGCTTCACGGAGGCGGGGCGGCGGCCGCGGGGCGCGGGGCTGCCCGGCGACGAGCTTGGCGGTGGGGCGGCGAGGCGAGGCGACGGTCGCTGACCGGTGCGGCGGGGCCGGCAATGGCGTGCCGCGGCGCCAGCCACCGGGCGCGGGGACGAGGGAGGCGCGAGGGCGCGGGCGGCGCGGGCCGGGGAGGGCCGGCCGCGGGCCGCGGTGGAGGCGGCGAGCGCAGCCAACGGGGCGGCGCCACGTGGCGGCGGTGGGCGGTGGCGGACACGTCCGGCCCGAATCGGACGTGTCCGTCGGCAGGAGGAGCGGTTTTAGGGTTTCGGGGAGGACGAAGATCCGAAAACGAAGGGGTGTATATATAGGCCTAGAGGGAGCTAGGAGAGTCCAAATGAGATGTGGTTTTCGGCCACGTGATCGTGATCGAACGCTCTAGGACATGGAGCAGAGTTTGGTGGGTTTTGGGCCAAATTGGAGGGGTGTTGGGCTGCAACACACACGAGGCCTTTTCGGTCCCTCGGTTAACCGTTGGAGTATCAAACGAAGTCCAAATGGCACGAAACTTGACAGGCGGTCTACCGGTAGTAAACCAAGGTTGCTTGGCAAGTCTCGGTCCATTCCGGAAATGTTTAATGCCCACACACGAAAGAAAGCTAGAAATGGCCACCGGAGGAGAACGAAGCACCGGAATGCAAAACGGACAACGGGGAAAATGCTCGAATGCATGAGACGAACACGTATGCAAAATGCAATGCACATGATGACATGATATGAGATGCATGACAGTGACAACAACACATGGAGACAAAAACCCGAACCCGAGGAAATAAACATAACTTAACGCCGGAAACGGCAAGAGTTGGAGTACAAATTGGGAAAGTTACATCCGGGGTGTTACATCTGACTAATCTCTTACAAAAAGATGTCCCTTTTGTCTTTGATGATGATTGTGTAGAAGCCTTTGAAATACTTAAGAAAGCCTCGATTTCTGCACCTATTGTTCAGCCACCTGATTGGACTTTACCCTTTGAAATTATGTGCGATGCTAGTGATTATGCTGTAGGTGCTATTCTAGGACAAAGAGTGGATAAGAAATTAAATGTTATTCAATATGCTAGTAAAACTCTAGAAAGTGCCCAGATAAATTATGCTACTACTGAAAAAGAATTTTTAGCAGTCGTATTTGCTTGTGATAAGTTTAGACCTTATATTGTTGATTCTAAAGTAACTGTTCACACTGATCATGCTTCTATTAAATATCTTATGGAAAATAAAGATGCTAAACCTAGACTTATTAGATGGGTTCTCTTGCTACAAGAATTTGATTTGCATATTATTGATAGAAAGGGAGCTGAGAACCCCGTTGCAGACAACTTGTCTAGGATAGAGAATGTTCTTGATGACCCACTACCTATTGATGATAGCTTCCCTAATGAACAATTAGCTGGCATAAATGCTTCTCGTATTGCTCCATGGTATGCTAATTATGCTAATTACATTGTTGCTAAATTTATACCACCTAGTTTCACATACCAGTAAAAGAAAATGTTTTTTTATGATTTAAGACATTACTTCTGGGATGACCCACACCTTTATAAAGAAGGAGTAGATGGTGTCATTAGACATTGTGTACCTGAGCATGAACAGGAACAGATCCTACACAAGTGTCACTCCGAATCTTATGGAGGACACCACGTTGGAGATAGAACTGCGCATAAGGTATTGCAATCCGGTTTTTATTGGCCTACTCTCTTCAAAGATGCCCGTAAATTTGTCTTGTCTTGTGATGAATGTCAAAGAATTGGTAATATTAGCAGACGTCAAGAAATGCCTATGAATTATTCACTTGTTATTGAACCATTTGATGTTTGGGGCTTTGATTATATGGGACTGTTTCCTTCCTCTAACGGGTATACACATATTTTAGTTGCTGTTGATTACGTTGCTAAGTGGGTGGAAGCTATTCCAACTAGTAGTGCTGCTCATAACACCTCTATTAAGATGCTTAAAGAAGTTATTTTTTTGAGGTTTGGAGTCCCTAGATATTTAATGACTGATGGTGGTTCACACTTTATTCATGGTGCTTTTCGTAAAATGCTTGCTAAATACAATGTTAATCATAGGATTGCATCTCCATATCACCCACAGTCTAGTGGTCAAGTAGAGCTTAGTAATAGAGAGCTCAAATTAATGTTGCAAAAGACTGTTAATAGATCTAGAAAGAATTGGCCCAAGAAACTTGATGATGCATTATGGGCCTATAGAACTGCTTATAAAAATCCTATGGGTATGTCTTCATATAAAATGGTTTATGGAAAAGCATGTCACTTACCTCTCGAACTAGAAGATAAGGCATATTGGGCCATTAAAGAGCTCAATTATGATTTCAAACTTGCCGGTGAGAAGAGACTATTTGACATTAGCTCACTTGATGAATGGAGAACCCAGGCCTATGAGAATGCCAAACTGTTTAAAGAAAAAGTTAAAAGATGGCATGACAAAAGGATACAAAAGCATGAGTTTAATGTAGGTGATTATGTGTTGCTATTCAACTCTCGTGTACGATTTTTTGCAGGAAAACTTCTCTCTAAATGGGAAGGTCCTTACGTTATCGAGGAGGTCTATCGTTCCGGTGCCATAAAAATCAACAACTTCGAAGGCACAAATCCGAAGGTGGTGAACGGTCAAAGAATCAAACATTATATCACAGGTAATCCTATAAATGTTGAAACTAATGTTATTGAAACCATAACCCTGGAGGAATATATAAGGGACACTTTCTAGAACGTTTCAGACTCCGAAAAGGAATAGGTATGTGGTACGGTAAGTAAACCGACTCCAAAACAGTTCTAATGGTAATTTTTCTCTGTTTTGGAATATTTAAGAAAATAGTAAAATAAGAAGTAGTCCGAAAGGGACACGAGGCATCCACGAGGGTGGAGGGCGCACCCTACCCCCTGGTCGCGCCCCCTGCCTCATGGGCACCTCGTGTGCCCTCTGGACTCTGTTTTCTTGCACGATACTTCTTTTGGTCGGTAAAAATTCATTATATAACCTCCCGAAGGGTTTGACCACCGTACCACACAAATATCCTCTATTTTGTTTCGAGCTGTTTTTCTGACAGATCTAGATCACCATGACGTCTCCAAGTGTCCCCAAGGACAAGTTCTTGGAGAAGGTCATCAACCCCTACCTTGCGGAAGTGCTGCAACATCCTCAAACCATTGAGATGCATGAGGGGTTGTTGCACATCCGCGATGTTGAGGGACCAAGGAGGACCGAAAGCGTGAAGACAAGGCTCGAAGCAATGGAGCAGCAAGTTTTTAAGTGCCAAGGGATGGTGGAACACGGACTCAACACCAACCACATGATGCTCGTGGAGTTCACCAACAACCACAAGCTGGATGCCAAGAACATTGGGGAGGCCATCTTCAAGCTTCACGAGAAAATTGAGCACCTCCAAGCCCAGATCTATGACCCGCAGAATCAAAACTGTGAGTATGAATATAGATTCAAGAGGATGAGTTTGGCTGCAGATTTGAGGATCCCGAAGACTCGATCATCCTTCTATGATGGTGAGCCTATGCCTTGGAAGATGGATGACAAGCCTACATCATCAACAACTCCATCATCACCACCCCCGAGGAAAGAGATATAATCACATGGGTATGGGCACTCCCCTGAGCAACTGCCAAGCTTGGGGGAGGTTCCCCGGTATCGTATCACCGTCACACTCCTATCCTTACCGTTTTTCTTAGTTCGATCCTTTTGGTAATATCTTGATCTAGTAGAATAAAGTTTTAGTATGATTTAGTTTTGAGTTTTGCCTTATGATCCTTCTATGTGATCGAGTCTGTGAGCTATATATAATAAAGATTAGTGTTGAGTCAAGGGCTTGATTATCTTGCTATGATCTTGAGGGAATAAACGAATAAAAAGAAGTAAAGAGATCATATTGATCTTATGGAGAGTAATGATTTCACATATAAAGAGTATGATGAATAAAAGTTGTTGAGAGTTGACAAACATAGTTTTGGTCATCGTTGCAATTAATAGGAAGTAATAAAGAAAGAGAGGTTTTCACATATAAATATACTATCTTGGACATCTTTCACGATTGTGGGCACTCATTAAGATATGACATGTTAAAAAGTTGATGTTGGACAAGGAAGACAACATAATGAGTTATGTTCTCTTATATCTGAAATAAAGTATATTGTCATGGATCATCCAACATGTTGAGCTTGCCTTTCCCTCTCATGCTAGCCAAATTGTTTGCACCAAGTAGAGATACTACTTGTGCTTCCAAATATCCTTAAACCCGATTTTGCCATGAGAGTCCACCATACCTACCTATGGATTGAGTAAGATCCTTCAAGTAAGTTGTCGTTGTTGTATGCAATAAAAATTGCTCTCTAAATATGTATGATTTATTAGTGTGGAGAAAATAAGCTTTATACGATCTTGTGATATGGAAGCAATAAAGCGATGGACTGCATAATAAAGGTCCATATCACAAGTGGCAATATAAAGTGGCGTTCTTTTGCATTAAGATTTTGTGCATCCAACCATAAAAGCACATGACAACCTCTGCTTCCCTCTGCGAAGGGCCTATATTTTATTCTTGTCTTATACCTTCTACAAGAGTCATGGTGATCTTCACCTTTACTTTTTACATTTTATCCTTTGGCAAGCACCTTGTGTTGGAAAGATCCTGATATATATATATATATCCAATTGGATGTAAGTTAGCATGAACTATTATTGTTGACATTACCCTTGAGGTAAAAGGTTGGGAGGCAACACTATAAGCCCCTATCTTTCTCTGTGTCTGATTAAAACTCCATAACCACAAGTATTGCATGAGTGCTAGCAATTATGAAAGACTAAATGATAGTTGAGTATGTGGACTTGCTGAAAAGCTCTTATATTGACTCTTTCCGATGTTATGATAAATTGCAATTGCTTCAATAACCGAGATCATAGTTTGTTAGTCCTCAATGAAGTTCTAATTCATACTTTACATTGTGAATAGATTGTTACTTGAGCATAAGAAATCATATGACAACTTATATATATATATATATGTTGATGTTATAAGAATGACCATGATGCCCTCATGTCTGTATTTTATTTTATCGACACCTCTATCTCTAAACATGTGGACATATTTTTCGTTATCGGCTTCCGCTTGAGGACAAGCGAGGTCTAAGCTTGGGGGAGTTGATATGTCCATTTTGCATCATGCTTTTATATCGATATTTATTGCATTATGGGATGTTATTAAATGTTATGTCACAATACTTATGCATTTTCTCTCTTATTTTACAAGGTTTACATGAAGAGGGAGAATGCCGACAACTAGAATTCTGGGCTAGAAAATGAGCAAATATTAGAGACATATTCTGCACAGCTCCAAAAGTCCTAAAACTTCACGGAGGCAGTTTTTGGAATTAATAAAAAATACTGGAGAAAGAATCAACCAGAGGGAGGCCACCCACCATCCACGAGGGTGGGGGCGCGCCCTACCCCCCTGGGCGCGCCCCCTGCCTCGTGGACCCCCTGGCAGGCCTCCATGCCCATCTTCTTCTATATGAAGTCTTTTACCCTAGAAAAAATCATAAGCAAGCTTTCGAGAGGAAACACCGCCGCCACGAGGCGGAACCTTGGCGAAACCAATCTAGGGCTCCGGTGGAGCTGTTCTGCCAGGGAAACATCCCTCCGGGAGGGGGAAATCATCACCATCGTCATCACCAACGATCCTGACATCGGGAGGGGGTCAATCTCCATCAACATCTTCACCGGCACCATCTCATCTCAAACCCTATTTCATCGCTTGTATCCAATCTTTGTCCCAAAACCTCAGATTGGTACATGTGGGTTGCTAGTAGTGTTGATTACTCCTTGTAGTTGATGCTAGTTGGTTTATTTGGTGGAAGATCATATGTTCAGATCCCTTATGCATATTAATACCCCTCTGATTATGAATATTAATATGATTTGTGAGTAGTTACGTTTGTTCATGAGGACATGGGAGAAGTCTTGCTATAAGTAGTCATGTGAATTTGGTATTCGTTCGATATTTTGATGAGATGTATGTTGTCTTTCCTCTAGTAGTGTTATGTGAACGTCGACTACATGACACTTCACCATTGTTTGGGCCTTGAGGAAGGCATTGGGAAGTAATAAGTAGATGATGGGTTGCTAGAGTGACAGAAGCTTAAACCCTAGTTTATGAGTTGCTTTGTAAGGGGATGATTTGGATCCATATGTTTCATGCTATGGTTAGGTTTACCTTAATACTTCTTTTGTAGTTGCGGATTCTTGCAATAAAGGTTAATCATAAGTGGGATGCTTGTCCAAGAAAGGGCAGTACCCAAGCACCGGTCCACCCACATATCAAATTATCAAAGTAACGAACGCGGATCATATGAGCGTGCTGAAAAGTAGCTTGACGATAATTCCCATGTGTCCTCGGGAGCGTTTTCCATCATATAAGAGTTTGTCCAGACTTGTCCTTTGCTACAAAAAGGAGGCCATCTTGCTGCACCTTATTTACTTTCAGTAATTGTTACCCGTTACAAATTACCTTATCACAAAACTATCTGTTACCGATAATTTCAGTGCTTGCAGAGAATACCTTACTAAAAACCGCTTATCATTTCCTTCTGCTCCTCGTTGGTTTCGACACTCTTACTTATTGAAAGGACTACGATAGATCCCATATACTTGTCGTTCATCACTCTCTCTCTCTCTCTCTAAGAATGTGGACATGTTTTTTGATTTTGGTTTTTCGCTTGAGGACAAGCGAGGTCTAAGCTTGCGGGAGTTGATACGTCCATTTTGCATCATGTTTCCTTACTGTTATTTATGATGTTTTTATGCATAATAATGCTTTTTGGAGTAATTCTAATGCCTTTTCTCTTATAATTTACAAGGTACACACAAAGAGGGAGAATTGTGGCAGCTGGAAATCTGGACCTGGAAAAGCTACGTCAGGCCACCTATTCTGCATAACTCCAAACAAGCTGAAACTTCACGGAGATTTTTTATCAAATATATGATGAATATTGGAGCAAATAACTATCATAGGGGGCCCACCAGGTGGGCACAACCCACCTGGGCGCGCCAGGGAGCCCAGGCGCGCCCTGGTGGGTTGTGCTCACCCAGGCCACCCTCCGGTGCCCATCTTCTGGTATATAGGTCATTTTGACCAAGAAAAAATAAGGATGGGACTTTCGGGACGGAGCGCCGCCGTCTCGAGGCAGAACTTGGGCAGGAGCACTTTTGCCCTACGGCGGAGCGATTCCGTCGGGGGAACTTCCCTCCCGGAGGGGGAAATCATCGTCATCATCATCACCAAAAACTCTCCCATCTTTGGGAGGGCAATCTCCATAAACATCTTCAACAGCACCATCTCATCTCAAACCCTAGTTCATCTCTTGTGTTCAATCTTGTTACCGGAACTATAGATTGGTGCTTGTGGGTGACTAGTAGTGTTGATTACATCTTGTAGTTGATTACTATATGGTTTATTTGGTGGAAGATTATATGTTCGGATCCAATATGCTATTTAATATCCCTCTGATCTTGAGCATGATTATCATTTGTGAGTAGTTACTTTTGTTCTTGAGGTCACGGGAGAAATCATGTTGCAAGTAATCATGTGAACTTTATATGTGATCGATATAATGAGCTGAACATTTGACCCTTTTTCTACTAGTGATATTTTGATAGTATGTATGTTGTGATTCCCTTAGTGGTGTCATGTGAACGTTGACCACATGACACTTCACCATATTTGGGCCTAAGGGAATGCATTGTGGAGTAGCTATTAGATGATGGGTTGCGAGAGTGACAGAAGCTTAAACCCCAGTTTATGCGCTATTCCATAAGGGACCGATTAGATCCAAAAGTTTAATGTTATGGTTAGAATTTATTCCTAATACTTTTCTCGTAGTTGTGAAGGGTTAATCATAAGTAGGAGGTTTGTTCAAGTAAGAACAACACCTAAGCACCGGTCCACCCACATATCAAATTATCAAAGTACCGAACACGAATTAAATCAACATGATGAAAGTGACTAGATGAAAATCCCGTGTACTCTCAAGAACGCTTTGCTTGTCATAAGAGACTGTTTTGGCCTGTCATTTGCCTCAAAAGGATTGGGCTACCTTGCTGCACTTTTGTTGCTACTATCGTTACTTGCCCGTTACAAATTATCTTGCTATCAAACTACTCTGCTACTTACAATTGCAGCACTTGCAGACATTACCTTACTGAAAACCACTTGTCATCTCCTTCTGCTCCTTGTTGGGTTCGACACTCTTACTTATCGAAAAGAGCTACAATTGATCCCCTATACTTGTGGGTCATTAGCATCCCCAAGCTTAGGCTCTTAGTTGTCCTTGAATATTACCTTGAGGTGCCTTGGGCATCCCCAAGCTTAGGCTCTTGCCACTCCTTATTCCATAGTCCATCAAATCCTTACCCAAAACTTGAAAACTTCACAACACAAAACTCAACAGAAAATCTCGTAAGCTCCGTTAGTATAAGAAAATAGATCACCACTTTTGGTACTGTTGTGAACTCATTATTTATTTATATTGGTGTAATATCTACTGTATTCCAAATTTTCCATGGTTCATATCCCCCGATACTAGTCATAGATGCATCAAAATAAGCAAACAACACGCGAAAAACAAAATCTGTCAAAAACAGAACAGCCTGTAGTAATTTAAATAGTTCTGTAGTAATCTGTCAAAAACAGAAGCTTATTGCTTGTATCAAAGTGCATGTCAAGGAAAATTGAGTACATGGTGAGGGATTTTTTTGAACAACTCGTTTTATTATTTAGTATTGTTTATAAAGGTAGAAAGACCATCTGGAGGCTTATCCAGCCAAATGATGATGCAAAGTGCGTGAGTTTGAGTTTTTGTTTTTCATGCTTGAAATTCACCGACGCAAAAACGGGTGGCCCTTCACTTGGTCTCCATTAGGATAGCACTGTGTATTGACCCTTTCCAGTGCTCCACGGTGTACAGGTGGTAAGCATGCCACATAAGTGAGAAAATGACGTGGTAAAACAATTAAAGAGGAAAGAGAGCACTTTGATGACCCCGTGAAAAAACAATGCCATACGTGTGAACCTATGCAAAATACTTAAATGAAGGAAGCTCGTTAATGCATGGAAGAGTTTAGTAGTAAATGAAGTGAGCTTAGCTACAACAAGTTAAAACATATATGCATCGGAGACTTTAGGGGAATTTGAGCTTGCTCTTTTATAAGTAGTAGAGATAAAACAAACAAACAAAGTATTTTTTTTAGATTCCAAAATTTGCGATGTTACATAGCCCTAAGATGGGACAGAGATGCCATTAAAAGTGTTTATTTTTGTAGTTGATTCGGTTTCATGTTGGTACTAGGAAGCCTCACACGTGCCAGAGGCTTCTCGAGCTTCTCGACTCCGGCGTCCACCCTTCTCCTCGCGTGGTCCCATTAGTCGAAGAAAATTACAACTAAGTTGTCACGTGTATATATAGAAATGAGTCCCTTGCAATTTCCCCCAAAGTTTTGTCCCTGAATAGTTTTTCCCCAACCTCCCTGCTCCCAGCATGATATGGGGTGATGGTAAAACTACACTTGTGGGGAGCTTTACATAACAAATCATATGGCTTGTGGGGAGCAGCTACACTTGAAGGAAGAAAAAGATATTTATTTTTTAGAATAATAAGATACATAGGACTGGGAATCGGGCATGGTGTTTCTGGGCTCGAGCTGAACAGTAAAATCTGAAAAATTGAAAACAAAATGAAAAAAATCTAAAATTTGTTTGTGGCAAACATTGACAAATGTTTTGAGTGCACACAAAATTTCATTATGGAACGACATTCGTGGAAGTCGTGAAGAAAAACAAAATCGGTGCTTTAAAAGTGTTATTTTCAAAATTATTTTGCAGTGCTGATTATGTTTTCTTTTCTTTGCCACGACTTCCATTAACGTCATTTTATAATGAAATTTTGCAGGCGCACAAAACATTTAACAAAGTTCGCCACAAATCATTTAAGAGTTTTCTGAATTTATTTTAAATATTTTTGGATTTTACTGTTCATCGCGAGCTCATTTAGCTCTCTTTCCTTTTTTAGCACGTCCAATTATGTTTCCTTTAGTGTTCCTCTCGTTTTTTTTTAACAAACGGTCCTCTCGGCTGCTGCACGGTTTCCTCTTTCGTGTCCAGATGGGTCACGGCCCATGTCGTCCAAGCCCAGCAAGTCTTCAAGTACGCCCCAAGAGCCCTGCCTCCGCCCCTCCCCTTCCAAGTTCCGCCGACCCACCGCCGACTCGCACGCCGCCGGCGACCCGCCGCTGGACCCATCCGCCCCGACAACCAGGTCAGCCGCTCTCCCCTCCTCCCTCCCAGATCCGGCTGCCCTGCCTTCCTCTGATGCGTCAACTCTGATTTTTGCATATGAAATTTGCGCTCGGATTAGAAATTTTCAGTTTGCCTCCGATGCATCGACTACATGTATCCGAACTCAGATTTTTATGCTAGTTAGTATCAACCCTATGTAGGACATCGTGGATCTGCAAATCTTTTGTTGTTTCGCATAACAACTGAACTCAAATAGCAAACGAACAAAGGCTGTTAGAAATACAGAGGCTCCTCCTCACTGCAGCTTACTGATGCTCGTCCGGACAGCCGGCTTATGCCACCCGAATTTGGTTTTTGTTCTAGTTTTTCTGTTTCTCGAATCTTCTGTAATTCTGATGCATCAACTCTGTAGTGAGTATTGATCTGTAATTCTGTATTTACTCCGGCGAGATGTTTTAAACACGTCTTGCCGGATTTGACTATCCTAAACTGGATACAAGCGGACATAAAAAATATGGGCTAAACGTCAAAACACATGTTTATTTGTTTCAGTATAGGTCTTATATTTGTGAATTTGCTGCTAACAAATTTCAATGCTCTGTATACTTGCAGAGTTTGTTGATGCGCAAGTCAATTGTTCCGGACCGCTTGCCAGAATAATTGTAGCAGCGGTTGAGAAGCAGAGGTTAAAGCGGTTGCGCATGTGTTTCTGAAGCAAACTGAAGTAAGTTGAGATACCGGGATGTATGATTGGAAGAATCAACAAACCTTGAAATCTTACTACTGCTAGAACTGCTCTGAGATCAGGAAGATGATGGACCCTTCGGGGTTGTTCCCTGCCTCATCAAGCCAGCTGCCAGATGATCTGCTCATCGAGATATTTCTCTGCCTCCCAGCACACCCCACCTGCTTGATTCGCACGTCCCTTGTCTGCAAGCGATGGCACTGCCTCATCAAAAACCGCCAATTCGTCAGCCGCTTTCGCACACTTCATCAGAAACTCCCTGTGCTTTGCTTCTTCAGCAACTCCACTAGCATCCCCCGTTTTATTCCCACAGGGGACCCTCCTAATTGTGTCTCAACGGCAGCCTTCTCCCTGCCTGACCCCTGCTGGCAGGTCCTTGGCTGCCGTCACAGCCTTGTTCTCCTCGTTAGCTCAACCTGGACTCAGCTCCAGGTATGGAACCCCATGACTGGCAGCAGGCAATATGTACCGGCTACTCCGGATGCTGATCGGCGTTTTAATCATGGTATTGTTCCTGAGAGCCAAGCTACAGTGCTTTGTGCAGCTGGCCACAAGGACAGTGGTGACTGCCACTCTTGCCCTTTTCTCGTAGTGTGGGTATTCACTTGCACACGCTATGCCTATGCCTGTAGATACTCGTCAGAGAGTAGCAGCTGGCACCAGATGGTTTCTAAACCAACACCATCTGATATTGATTCAAGGCCTAGTGTCCTTGTTGGGGACATCTTGTACTGGCCGCTGAAGGCAAAGTATATCCTTGCCTTTGAGTTGGATACACGTAAATTATACCATATTGAGTGTCCAGAAGATACACTTAGTGTGTACAGAAGGAATGTCCACATCATGAAGGCAGAGGACGGTGGGCTAGGCCTTGCTGCCTTGACGGAGTTCAACCTGCGCCTATGGGCTCGGGAGACAGGTCCGGAGGGTGTTATGGAATGGGTGCTGCGCAGGACCATTCAGTTGGATGCATTCCTTCCACCGAATGTGTCATCGGTGCCGTTGGTAAATAATCATTCTGCCAGTGGGCGTCCGGTCAGGATATTGGGTCTCATTGAGGACGATGATATGTTTTTTATGTGGACGAGAGAGGGCGTCTTTGCAGTGGAGCTCAAGTCAATGCGGTGCAACAAAGTTTTTGAGGCTCAAGTCCCTGCAACTATCTTCCCCTACATTGGCTTTTATACCACAGGTGCCGATCTCTTGACACTGTATGCTTTTGCCTTCACTTTTGTTTCAATTCTCTGTTTCATCCGTGAATGCTTCTTGCTGATTATAAGTTAGTATTAGACCAGGTTTCGTATCTTTGAGGAGATGAAATTTTAGCTTGCCTCTTTTATGCTTAGGAAAGTTGTACGCCTACATCCTATTTCTGTGCAAATTTCAATGTAAATTTTGCCTTATTCGTTCTGTTATTCACAGCCCATCCATTCCTTGCTTGATTTCTGGTTTTCTTTCGATCAGGCCAAGTTGAGCATGTTTTATTTCTCTTGTTTGCAGGTGATGTGGACGGTGCGCCGTGAAAATTGTCGACCCGGATGAGATGATATCTGCATTATTTTGCTGAACTGTTTTAGACCAACCCTATGAAGCACAAACTTGTTTGTTATATGTAAGCTGTTTTTCTTACTACCAAGAAGGCAGTGTGTGTGTGTGTGTGTGTGTGTGTGTGTGTGAGAGAGAGAGGTGCTGAAGACTATCCTTTGTTGTATAAGACTATGTTGAAACTAATTATGAATAACGAAAGTTCTCTTGAGAATGGTTTAGAAATTCTGAGCTTTTGTTTTTCGTCCTTGAAATTCACGGACGCAAAAATGGCTGGCTCTCCACTTGATCTCCATCAGGAGAGCACTACAAGAAGCTAGAAACGGTCTCTGCAGACCTGCAAGGCAATCTGAGGCTGCGGTGTACGAGGTCCTCAGCGAGTGTGACTTGCCTCCTGCACGCCATATATAGCTTCCACCATGAAGTCGACTCGTCCATAAGGCGCCAGGCGGTGACCTGCAGGTAGGGGTAAGCTCGGAACTCGTGACTCGGCTCTAAATATAAATCCTTTTAGAGGAGATTTCAATGTAGACTACATAGGATGTATATAGACGTAGTTTAGAGTGAGGGTGTCAAAGTCTTCTTCCTACTACATGTACCGACGGCGCGCCGTGAGTGCAGCTTTGTTACCATGAAACGGCCAATAGATGGATTATTATCACAAAAAGTTATAAGCCTCAAGCCATTTTTGACAAGCCATTTTTGTTCTGGGATGATACGAGCATCTTCAATCGTAAATGGACAATTTGACTCTTGTATCTGGATAGGAGCCGATTGATCCATCCGAACAATCATACCTCTTAATTTTAAAACCTCAAATCCATATAAAGACATGCACGTAGATTATTCTATCCACACCAGGCACACTGCATGGTACTCTGCCGCGTGGGGTGGAGTGGGTTGACGGGTTCGTCATGGGGTGAGGGGGGTTCATGTACGTTCTCATCCTACCCTCTCGGATGCTTCCATTTGGATGCACGTCGGCGGAAAATGGCAAAACATGTAGCTAATTACGTAATGATTTAAATGCTTTTATATGTTTTTACAGTGGGAGTAATAGCTAATCACGGAGTACAGTGAGTGCACGGTGCCGCAGCCCGAACCGCTAGCACATGCACATGAAGAGAGATGTAGTCTGCTGCTTGCTTTTTTAATACAATACTCCCTCCGGTTCTTTTTAGTCTGCATATAAGTTTTGTCTGAAATCAAATCATCTCTACTTTGACCGAATTTATAGAAAAAAGTATTAACATTTATGATGCCAAATCAATTTTGTTAGATTTATTACGAAATTTAGTTTCATGGGATATATATTCGGTATGGTAGATATTGATATTTTTTAATATATATTTGGTCAAACTTTGCAAAGTTTGACTTGATCCAAATCTAATATGCGGAGTAAAAAGAACCGAAGGAGTACAAAAGAAACTACTGAACATAAATCTTGTATCGGGCGGAGTGGGTCCAGGCCCGGCCCGTGAAGTTTTCCCCACCTACCTACAGAGTTTCTCATGGCCTGGAGTTAAGCCCACTCAGACTGTCAAATGGAAGCCCAAAGGTTGGGTTGACTGGGCGACCTAACACGCACGCGATCAACGCTCGCGCCGCCTCCCCCTGCCACTTCCCTCCCCAGCCAGTCAGCCACCCGGCCCCAGGCTGCTGGTCTGCTTCCCTACCGTGCTGCCGGCCTGCCTCCGTTCGCCTCCCGCGCTGGCTCCCCTGCTCCCCTGACTGGCGCCATTCTTGGTAATTTCATTTACAGTTTCCTGTTTATTCATGCATATCTTGAACTCAAAATTGATACTATGGCGAATTACTACCAAATAGCATCAGAGTAGAATAGAGAATTCGCAGGGATTAGTTTGATTTCATTCATCAATGTACGATTATAAAATTTCTCGTGGGAAACAAATGCTATAGACACATGTGCTTAGTATGACATCACCGTGGCGCTAATAATAAATATATTCTCTATTTACTGTTTAGTATCATCTTATTTGCGTCTTCTGAGTGGATTTATTTTATTTCATTAGGCCATTTAGGGTTTCTTAGATGTGGGGAAATGTTAGTGCAACATCATTATCTTGTATTGAAGTAGATACCCGGATTTGTCTGACTAATTAACCCTCTGTATAACCAGAAAATTTTCTACATGGGGAAGAAGCCGTGCAGTGCTGGCCCTTCCTCGGCATCCAGGCCCATGAACCAGGCCATGTCGCTCCGCGAGGAGACCTCCGGGAAGACACAAGCCAACACGCCCTCCCTGCTGAGGGTCCAGCACCTGCAGCGGCTGGGGGCGTGGGCGAGCGGTGAGGCGGGAGTTGGCTCGATCGGAGCACTGCTGGGCCGCCGCTTCGCCATGGACGTCGAGGCGGCCGGGATCCCCATAGGTGCTTCACTACCGGACTCGCGGACTATGCCTACAGCCACAGGCCGTCGGCATAGGCCCCTAGGCCGTCGGCATAGATCTATGCCTACGGTTGCCGTCGGCATAGGCCCGTCGGCGTAGATGTCGTCAGCGTAGTCTTGTCAGACCGTCGGCATAGGGGCCTATGCCAACGGCCTGACATCAGCCGTCGGCATAGTTTAGCCGTCGGCAGTGTTTTTCGTCTAACGGCAACGGACGGCGCCGTCAAAAGCGCTGGCAACCCGTGGTACTCCTAGTGGCAGGGCTATGCCTACGGCAAAGCCGTAGGCATAGCTCTGCCACGTGTCATTTCCTGGTTCCTCCTGGCAGCAGGGCTATGCCTACGGCAAAGCCGTCGGCATAGATATGCCACGTGGCGAGCCCTGGTAACTCCTGGGCTTATATATGTCGACGGCTTTGCCGTAGGCATAGTTTTTTTCCCCTGTTTTCTCTTTTCCAATTCATTTGACAGCATTTCAAAACAGAACAATATGAAATTATGCAGAAATATGACAATTCATCATCTAAACATACTCAAGTTGACCATCATCATCTAAACATACTCAAGTTCATCACATCATCTAAAGATCATCACCGACGGAAGTTCATGAACATAAAAGTAGTGCAAGACATGAAACATCATAAAAGTAGGAATATGAAAGGCATGGCACGATGGCCACATGCACGGAATCATCAAGCAAGACCACCTCCGCCAAAACCACCACCTCCGCCAAAACCACCACCACCTCCGCCAAAACCGCCATCGCGACCACCACCACTCTGCCAGATCGGAGTGACTGGGGTCAATGGAGCAGGAGTCAAGCCACCGGTCCCCTACATGTTTCAGAAAAGATTCTAACGGTAAATATGATATGATAGTGTTGAATGAACGAGAACTAGTTTGCCAGTAGTTAGACAAATGTACTAACCGGGCCATCACTGCCTAGTGCCACCCATTCATCGAACGTGGGCACGTGTGGGGGTTCTCCCGCATGTGGTGGTGGGGGTCCCATTTGTGGTGGATCCGTGCGGTTAGTCCAAGACGCCAACATAGCCTGAATGTTAGTTAAACAATCAAACTAGAAGATTAGAAGGAATGAAAGTGCAAAAGTTGGGCATAAATCCATGCGTGCGAAGGTGCTTAGTCATCTCACTCTTATCTCTGCGGATACGCCTCTTACATCTGGCACACGGGCATTCTGGCACCATCCTCATTGGACTACGGAATATCTCTTTCAAAAACACATCAGTTTTCTCGACCCACTTTGTTGTTACTTGATTCCGACGGAAAAACCCACTATACATCCACTGATTATCTGCCATCTCTGCTTTATTGGAAGCCACACAACAAAATTAAGGATTCATTTAAATTACTCACATCAATATTTTATTTTTTACAAGGTTGACGAGAAACGACATTTAATCCACCTACATCTCTAATAGGTAAAGATGGGTCCTAATCCCACCCGAGAATGTGTAGATTGAGTACGTTATCCATGCTCTACCCCATTCCAAGACAAAATTTCAGCAGCACCTCCCCGCTGTTCTCCAAATACACATCTCGGCAAAATGCCGAGAGAATGTGCATCCGGAGAACAACAGGGAGGCGCCGCCGAAATCCTGTCTCGGAACGGGGTAGAGCATGATAAACGTACCCAATCTACACATCCTCGGGCTGTCCGTGGAAAGCGCTGGACAATCCGAAAGAGCTGCGGTGATAAATATGCAATTGAATGCATATTTATCGATGCAACCCTTTCGGACGGGAGACCTAGGTTACGCGACTTGATGTGAAAATTTAATCTAGTGACATGGAAAAAAAGTGGACGAGGTCATGGAATTGTTGCTCACCCTCCGATGTAGTCGATCAAAGGAGACGGACGATCGTGGACCAACACCTCCAACGTCGACAATCACTCCACGAAGATGGAACACCACAAATCCTGTTAATTACACCGAGTGAAAAAAATTTAGGTCATCACCTCACATTAAGCATTGATACTTTTAACTATGAAAAAAAATCATGTTTCGTCAAGTGTCAAATTTTGTCCTTCAATTTTTTTAGCAAGATCATCATGATTAAATAACCACTCATCATATCATAATTTTGCAGCACATCTCACGTAGCTACTTAACATTAAGCACTGACACTTAAAACTATGAAAAAAAATCATATTTTGTCAAGTGTCAAATTTTGTCCGGTTCAATTTTTTTGACAAGATCATCATGATAAAAATAATCACTCATCTTATACCAATTTTAGAGCACTTCTCAAATGACAAGATCATCATGATAAAAATAATGCAACCTAACAATCTAACATCCTAATAAAAATAATCACTCATCCTAACATCCAACATTCTCCATCGCGAACAATTATGAAAAAATTACCATCAGTCCTATAGCACATGTGCCCACGTCGTGTAAAAAACTCATGATTTTATCGCCCTCCGAGTATTTAATAATATTCACGCCGCATCGTTACCGCAGAACGTCTACTACCGTGTCATCGCCGTCCGTGAGGGGGGCCACGCCCCGGAGACGCGTGCCGCCTCTTCGGACATGCCACCACACCACCCCGCATGTATGAGGGCCCGGTGCGACACTCCGGTGGCATTGCTACCCACCCAGGGCCCCCGTCCCGCGTAACCCTGTAGCGTTTGACCACAGGATCTAGCCCTTTGACTTGGCACGGACGGGCTTTCACCAGTGGACCTCCCCACCCGGTTGTGTTAGGTCAGCCCATAGGAACACTTTGTAGCAACATCCGGGCTAGACCCACAGCAAGATCCCCTCGGTGTAGACCCAACGCGTCCGTTTCCCTCCTCCAGGTGCCGGCGGCGCCGCCGTCCGTGAGGGGGGCACACCCCGGAGACATGTGCCGCCTCTTCGGACATGCCACCACACCACCCCGCATGTATGAGGGCCCGGCGCGATGCTCCGGTGGCATTGCTACCCCCCAAGGCCCCCGTCCCGCCTAACCCTATAGCGTTTGACCACGGGATCTAGCCCTTTGACTTTGCACGGACGGGCTTTGACCAGCGGACCTCCCCACCCGGTTGTGTTAGGTCAGCCCATAGGAACACTTTGGAGCAACATCCGGGCCAGTCCCACAGCAAGATTCCCTCCATGTAGACCCGACGCGTCTGTTTCCCCCCTCCAGGTGCCGGCGGCAGCGCCGTCCGTGAGGGGGGGGGCACACCCCGGAGACGCGTGCCGGGCGTTTGCAACCGCAACAACACTTCCAGACTTGTGAGAGTCCGCCTATGCAAGATTTGGCGGCATGCTAACCCCCGGAGGCCGCCGGCCACAGTCGTAGACGCGCGAAGAGCAATCCGCGTAGAGGGAATTGTTCGGATACTTCTCCATCGCGAACAATGATGAAAAAATTACCATCAGTCCTATAGCACATGTGCCCACGTGTCAAATTTTGTCCTTCAATTTTTTTAGCAAGATCATCATGATTAAATAACCACTCATCATATCATAATTTTGCAGCACATCTCACGTAGCTACTTAACATTAAGCACTGACACTTAAAACTATGAAAAAAAATCATATTTTGTCAAGTGTCAAATTTTGTCCGGTTCAATTTTTTTGACAAGATCATCATGATAAAAATAATCACTCATCTTATACCAATTGTAGAGCACTTCTCAAATGACAAGATCATCATGATAAAAATAATGCAACCTAACAATCTAACATCCTAACATCCAACATTCACCTATATATCAACCTAACAACCTAACATCTAACATCTAACCTAAGAATCTAACATCCAACATCCATCCATGCATTCATTCATCCATCCAACAGTACAAAAAAAGGCAAAAAAATGAAAAAAAAATGTAGCTCACCGAGAGGGGCGTGGCAGGGGGCGTGGCGGTGGAGGGGAGGGGGGGGCGGGGGGGGTGGGGGACGGGAGGGACGGGGCCGGACGGAGCCGCGGCCGGCTGCAGGAGTACCGGCGGGGTCGGGAGAGGCCGGGGCAGCGGCGGGGTCAGGGAAGGCCGGGGCGACGGCGGGTGGAGACGGCGGCGACGGCGGGTGTGGAGGCGGGGGCGGCGACGTGGGTGGGGAGGCGGGGAGGGCGGCGGCAGGGGTGGGGTGTGCGGCGGCGGCAGGGGGCATGGTGGAGTGGGAGGTGCGGCGGCAGGGGAGGGGTGGGGGGTGCGGCGACGGCGGCAGCTCGGGGTGGGGGGTGCGGCGGCGGCGCATGTCGGGGTCGGGGGGTGCGGCGACGGCGCAGGTCGGTGTGTGGGGGAGAGAGTGAGTGGATGGGGGAGAGAGTGAGTGGATAAGGGATAGGTTGGGGCGCCACGTGGCACCTATGCCGACGGCTTAGCCGTAGGCATACATTTTTTTTCTTTTTTATTATCCACATCACCGATCCGCGTAGAAGCTTCCGTATGGCCGCAGCTATGCCGTCGGCATATTTTTATTTTTACTTTTCTTATTTTGTATAATTTTTTTAATGTTTTCTTATTATATATATATTTTAATGTTTTCTTATACATATTTTTTACATGCATGAACATTATTTAAAATGTACCATACATTTTCTTTAATGGTTTGAAACATTATTTTTAATGACATGATCTTTTTTTATATTGTACAACAATTTTCTAAAATATCACGTATATTTTTTTCTATGGTCTCGCGAAAGGTGATACATAGGAGAGCAACTGACTGAGGGGTACCGTTATGGAGTGCCTGATCCGGTAACTATGCGAGTGCCTGATCCGTCTACTACCGTGTCATCGCCGTCCGTGAGGGTGGCCACGCCCCGGAGACGCGTGCCGCCTCTTCGGACATGCCACCACACCACCCCGCATGTATGAGGGCCCGGTGCGACGCTCCGGTGGCATTGCTACCCTCTCAGGGCCCTCGTCCCGCCTAACCCTGTAGCGTTTGACCACGGGATCTAGCCCTTTGACTTTGCACGGACAGGCTTTGACCAGTGGACCTCCCCATCCGGTTGTGTTAGGTCAGCCCATAGGAACACTTTGGAGCAACTTCTGGGCCAGACCCACAGCAAGATCCCCTCCATGTAGACCCGACGCGTCCGCTTCCCTCCTCCAGGTGCCGGCGGCGGCGCCGTCCGTGAGGGGGGGCACACACCGGAGACGTGTGCCGCCTCTTCGGACATGCCACCACACCACCCTGCATGTATGAGGGCTCGGTGCGACGCTCCGGTAGCATTGCTACCCCCCAGGGCCCCCGTCCCGCCTAACCCTGTAGCGTTTGACCACGGGATCTAGCCCTTTGGCTTTGCACGGACAGGCTTTGACCAGCGGACCTCCCCACCCGGTTGTGTTAGGTCAGCCCATAGGAACACTTTGGAGCAACATCCGGGCCAGACCCACAGCAAGATTCCCTCCTTGTAGACCCGACGCGTCCGTTTCCCTCCTTCAGGTGCCGGCGGCGGCGCCGTCCGTGAGGGGGGGCACACCCCGGAGACGTGTGCCGCATCTTCGGACATGCCACCACACCATCCCGCATGTATGAGGGGCCGGTGCGACGCTCCGGTGGCATTGCTACCCCCCAGGGCCCCCGTCCCGCCTAACCCTGTAGCGTTTGACCACCGGATCTAGCCCTTTGACTTTGCACCGACGGGCCTTGACCAGCGGACCTCCCCACCCGATTGTGTTAGGTCAGCCCATAGGAACACTTTGGAGCAACGTCCGGGCCAGACCCATAGCAATATTCCCTCCGTGTAGACCCGACGCGTCCGTTTCCCCCCTCCAGCTGCCGGCGGCGGCGCCGTCCGTGAGGGGGGCACACCCCGGAGACGTGTGTCGCCTCTTCGGACATGCCACCACACCATCCCGCATGTATGAGGGGCCGGTGCGATGCTCCGATGGCATTGCTACCCCCAGGGCCCCCGTCCCGCCTAACCCTGTAGCGTTTGACCACGGGATCTAGCCCTTTGACTTTGCACGGACGGGCTTTGACCAGCGGACCTCCCCACCCGGTTGTGTTAGGTCAGACCATAGGAACACTTTGGAGCAACATCCGGGCCAGACCCACAGCAAGATCCCCTCCGTGTAGACCCGACGCGTCCGTTTCCCCCCTCCAGGTGCCGGCGACTTCACCGTCCGTGAGGGGGGGGCACACCCCGGAGACGCGTGCCGGGCGTTTGCAACCGTAACAACACTTCCAGACTTGTGAGAGGCCGCCTACCCAAGATTTGGCGGCATGCTAGCCCCCGGAGGCCGCCAGCCACAGTCGTAGACGCGCGAAGAGCAATCCGCGTAGAGGGAATTGTTCGGATACTTCTCCATCGCGAACAATTATGAAAAAATTACCATCAGTCCTATAGCACATGTGCCCACGTCGTGTAAAAAACTCATGATTTTATCGCCCTTCGAGTATTTAATAATATTCACGCCGCATCGTTACCGCAGAATGTCTACTACCGTGTCATCCCCGTCCGTGAGGGGGGCCACGCCCCGGAGACGCGTGCCGCCTCTTCGGACATGCCACCACACCACCCCGCATGTATGAGGGCCCGGTGCGACGCTCCGGTGGCATTGCTACCCTCCCAGGGCCCCCGTCCCGCCTAACCCTGTAGCGTTTGACCACGGGATCTAGCCCTTTGACTTTGCACGGACGGGCTTTGACCAGTGGACCTCCCCACCCGGTTGTGTTAGGTCAGCCCATAGGAACACTTTGGAGAAACATCCAGGCCAGACCCACAGCAAGATCCCCTCCGTGTAGACCCGACGCGTCCGCTTCCCTCCTCCAGGTGCCGGCGGCGGCACCGTCCGTGAGGGGGGGCACACACCGGAGACGTGTGCCGCCTCTTCGGACATGCCACCACACCACCCCGCATGTATAAGGGCTCGGTGCGACGCTCCGGTAGCATTGCTACCCCCAGGGCCCCCGTCCCGCCTAACCCTGTAGCGTTTGACCACGGGATCTAGCCCTTTGGCTTTGCACGGACAGGCTTTGACCAGCGGACCTCCCCACCCGGTTGTGTTAGGTCAGCCCATAGGAATACTTTGGAGCAACATCCGGGCCAGACCCACAGCAAGATTCCCTCCTTGTAGACCCGACGCGTCCGTTTCCCCCCTTCAGGTGCCGGCAGCGGCGCCGTCCGTGAGGGGGGGCACACCCCGGAGACGTGTGCCGCCTCTTCGGACATGCCACCACACCATCCCGCATGTATGAGGGGCCGCTGCGACGCTCCGGTGGCATTGCTACCCCCCAGGGCCCCCGTCCCGCCTAACCCTGTAGCGTTTGACCACCGGATCTAGCCCTTTGCCTTTGCACGGACGGGCCTTGACCAGCGGACCTCCCCACCCGGTTGTGTTAGGTCAGCCCATAGGAACACTTTGGAGCAATGTCCGGGCCAGACCCACAGCAAGATTCCCTCCGTGTAGACCCGACGCGTCCGTTTCCCCGTTCAGCTGCCGGCGGCGGCGCCGTCCGTGAGGGGGGCACACCCCGGAGACGTGTGTCGCCTCTTCGGACATGCCACCACACCATCCCGCATGTATGAGGGGCCGGTGCGACGATCCGGTGGCTTTGCTACCCCCAGGGCCCCCGTCCCGCCTAACCCTGTGGCGTTTGACCACGGGATCTAGCCCTTTGACTTTGGACGGACGGGCTTTGACCAGCGGACCTCCCCACCCGGTTGTGTTAGGTCAGACCATAGGAACACTTTGGAGCAACATCCGGGCCAGACCCACAGCAAGATCCCCTCCGTGTAGACCCGACGCGTCCGTTTCCCCCCTCCAGGTACCGGCGACTGCACCGTCCGTGAGGGGGGGGGCACACCCCGGAGACGCGTGCCGGGCGTTTGCAACCGTAACAACACTTCCAGACTTGTGAGAGGCCGCCTACCCAAGATTTGGCGGCATGCTAGCCCCCGAAGGCCGCCAGCCACAGTCGTAGACGCGCGAAGAGCAATCCGCGTAGAGGGAATTGTTCGGATACTTCTCCATCGCGAACAATTATGAAAAAATTACCATCAGTCCTATAGCACATGTTTCCACATCGTGTAAAAAACTCATGATTTTATCGCCCTTCGAGTATTTAATAATATTCACGCCGCATCGTTACCGCAGAATGTCTACTACCGTGTCATCGCCGTCCGTGAGGGGGGCCACGCCCCGGAGACGCGTGCCGCCTCTTCGGACATGCCACCACACCACCCCACATGTATGAGGGCCCGGTGCGACGCTCCGGTGGCATTGCTACGCTCCCAGGGCCCCCGTCCCGCCTAACCCTGTAGCGTTTGACCACGGGATCTAGCCCTTTGACTTTGCACGGACGGGCTTTGACCAGTGGACCTCCCCACCCAGTTGTGTTAGGTCAGCCCATAGGAACACTTTGGAGCAACATCCGGGCCAGACCCACGGCAAGATCCCCTCCGTCTAGACCCGACGCGTCCGTTTCCCCCCTCCAGGTGCAGGTGGCGGCGCCGTCCGTGAGGGGGGGCACACCCCGGACACGCGTGCCGGGCGTTTGCAACCACCACAACGCTTCCAAACTTGTGAGAGGCCGCCTACACAAGATTTGGCAGCATCCTAGCCCCCGGAGGCCGCCGGCCACAGCCGTAGACGCGCGAAGGGCAATCCGCGTAGAGGGAATTTTTCGGATACTTCTCCATCACCAAAAATTATGAAAAAATATTATCGTTCCTATAGCACATGTGCCCACGTCGTGCAAAAAAACTCATGATTTTATCGCGCTCCGAGTATTTAATAATATTCACGCCGCATCGTTACCATAGAATGGCTACTACCGTGTCATCGCCGTCCGTTAGGGGGGGCCACGCCCCGTAGATGCGTGCCGCCTCTTCGGACATGCCACTACACCACCCGTTATGTATGAGGGCCCGGTGCAACGCTCTGGTGGCATTGCTACCCCCAGGGCCCCCGTCATGCCTAACCCTGTAGCGTTTGACCACGGGATCTAGCCCTTTGACTTTGCACGGACGGGATTTGACCAGTGGACCTCTCCACCCGGTTGTGTTAGGTCAGCCCATTGGAACACTTTGGAGCAACATCCGGGCCAGACCCACAGCAAGATCCCATACGTGTAGACCCGACGCGTCCGTTTCCCCCCTCCAGGTGCTGGCGGCGGCGCCGTCCGTGAGGGGGGGCACACCCTGGAGACGTGTGCCGCCTCTTCGGACATGCCACCACACCATCCCGCATGTATGAGGGCCCGGCGCGACGCTCCGGTGGCATTGCTACCCCCAGGGCCCCCGTCCCGCCTAACCCTGTAGCATTCGACCACGGGATCTAGCCCTTTGACTTTGCACGGACGGGCTTTGACCAACGGACCTCCCCACCCGGTTGTGTTAGGTCAGCCCATAGGAACACTTTGGAGCAACATCCGGGCCAGACCCACAGCAAGATTCTCTCCGTGTAGACCCGACGCGTCCGTTTCCCCCCTCCAGGTGCCGACGGCGGCGCCGTCCGTGAGGGGGGGCACACCCCGGAGACGTGTTCCGCCTCTACGAACATGCCACCACACGATCCCGCATGTATGAGGGGCCGGTGCGACGCTCCGGTGGCATTGCTATCCCGAGGGCCCCCGTCCCGCCTAACCCTGTAGTGATTAACCACGGGATCTAGCCCTTTGACTTTGCACGGACGGGCTTTGACCAGTGGACCTCCCCACCCGGTTGTGTTAGGTCAGACCATAGGAACACTTTGGAGCAATATCCGGGCCAGACCCACGGCAAGATCCCCTCTGTGTAGACCCGACGCGTCCGTTTCCCCCCTCGAGGTGCCGGCGACTGCACCGTCCGTGAGGGGGCGGCACACCCCGGAGACGCTTGCCGGGCGTTTGCAACCGCAACAACACTTCCAGACTTGTGAGAGGCCGCCTACGCAAGATTTGGCGGCATGCTAGCCCCCGGAGGCCGCCGGCCACAGTCGTAGACGCGCGAAGAGCAATCCGCGTAGAGGGAATTGTTCGGATACTTCTCCATCGCGAACAATTATGAAACAATTACCATCAGTCCTATAGCACATGTGCCCACGTGTCAAATTTTGTCCTTCAATTTTTTAGCAAGATCATCATGATTAAATAACCACTCATCATATCATAATTTTGCAGCACATCTCACATAGCTACTTAACATTAAGCACTGACACTTAAAACTGTGAAAAAAAATCATATTTTGTTAAGTGTCAAATTTTGTCCGGTTCAATTTTTTTGACAAGATCGTCATGATAAAAATAATCACTCATCTTATACCAATTTTAGAGCACATCTCAAATGACAAGATCATCATGATAAAAATAATGCAACCTAACAATCTAACATCCTAACATCCAACATTCACCTATATATCAACCTAACAACCTACCATCTAACATCTAACCTAAGAATCTAACATCCAACATCCATCCATGCATTCATTCATCCATCCAACAGTACAAAAAAATGCAAAAAAATGAAAAAAAAATGTAGCTCACCGAGAGGGGCATGGCAGGGGGCGTGGCGGTGGAGGGGATGGTGAGGCAGGGGCGGTCGGGGACGTGAGGGACGGGGCCGGATGGAGCCGCGGCCGACTGCAGGAGTACCGGCGGGGTCGGGAGAGGCCGGGGCAGCGGCGGGGTCAGGGGAGGCCGGGGCAGCGCGCGCGCGGTCAGTGGATGCCGGGGCGACGGCGGGTGGAGACGGCAGCGACGGCGGGTGTGGAGGTGGGGGCGGCGACGCGGGTGTGGAGGCGGGAAGGGCGGCGGCAGGGGTGGGGTGTGCGGCGGCGGCAGGGGGCGTGGTGGAGTGGGAGGTGCGGCGGCAGGGGAGGGGTGGGGGGTGCGGCGACGGCGGCAGCTCGGTGTGGTGGGTGCGGCGGCGGCGCAGGTCGGGGTCGGGGGGTGCGGTGGCGGCGCAGGTCGGGGTGTGGGGGAGAGAGTGAGTGGATAAGGTGAACTATGCCGATGGCTAAGCCGTCGGCATAGGTTGGGGCGCCACGTGGCACCTATGCCGACGGCTTAGCCGTAGGCATACATTTTTTTTCTTTTTTATTATCCACGTCACCGATCCGCGTAGAAGCTTCCATATGGCCGCAGCAGCCGTCGGCATATTTTTATTTTTACTTTTCTTATTTTGTATAATTTTTTTAATGTTTTCTTATTTTATATATATTTTTTAATGTTTCCTTATACATATTTTTTACATGCATGAACATTATTTAAAATGTACCATACATTTTCTTTAATGGTTTGAAACATTATTTTTAATGACATGATCTTTTTTTTATATTGTACAACAATTTTCTAAAATATCACGTATATTTTTTTCTATGGTCTTGCGAAAGGTGATACATAGGAGAGCAACTGACTAAGGGGTACCGTTACCGAGTGCCTGATCCGGTAACTATGCGAGTGCCTGATCCGTCTACTACCTTGTCATCGCCGTCCGTGAGGGGGGCCACGCCCCGGAGACGCGTGCCGCCTCTTCGGACATGCCACCACACCACCCCGCATGTATGAGGGCCCGGTGCGACGCTCCGGTGGCATTGCTACCCTCCCAGGGCCCCCGTCCCGCCTAACCCCGTAGCGTTTGACCACGGGATCTAGCCCTTTGACTTTGGACGGACGGGCTTTGACCAGTGGACCTCCCCACCCGGTTGTGTTAGGTCAGCCCATAGGAACACTTTGGAGCAACATCCGGGCCAGACCCACAGCAAGATCCCCTCCGTGTAGACCCGACGCGTTCGTTTCCCTCCTCCAGGTGCCGGCAGCGGCGCCGTCCGTGAGGGGGGGCACACCCCGGAGACGTGTGCCGCCTCTTCGGACGTTCCACCACACCACCCCGCATGTATGAGGGCCCGGTGCGACGCTCCGGTGGCATTGCTACCCCCAGGGCCCCCGTCCCGCCTAACCCTATAGCGTTTGACCACAGGATCTAGCCCTTTGACTTTGCACGGACGGGCTTTGACCAGCGGACCTCCCCACCCAGTTGTGTTAGGTCAGACCATAGGAACACTTTGGAGCAACATCCGGGCCAGACCCACAGCAAGATTCCCTCCATGTAGACCCGACGCATCCGTTTCCCCCCTCCAGGTGCCGGCGGCGGCGCCGTCCGTGAGGGGTGGCACACCCCGGAGACGTGTGCCGCCTCTTCGGACATGCCACCACACCATCCCGCATGTATGAGGGGCCGGTGCGACGCTCCGGTGGCATTGCTACCCCCAGGGCCCCCGTCCCGCCTAACCCTGTACCGTTTGACCACGGGACCTAGCCCTTTGAATTTGCACGGACGGGCTTTGACCAGCGGACCTCCCCACCCGGTTGTGTTAGGTCAGCCCATAGGAACACTTTGGAGCAACGTCCGGGCCAGACCCACAGCAAGATTCCCTCCGTGTAGACCCGACGCGTCCGTTTCCCCCTCCAGCTGCCGGCGGCGGCCGCCGTCCGTGAGGGGGGGCACACCCCGGAGACGCGTGCCGGGAGTTTGCAACCGCAACAACACTTCCAGACTAGTGAGAGGCCGCCTACGCAAGATTTGGCGGCATGCTAGCCCACGGAGGCCGCCAGCCACAGTCGTAGACGCGCGAAGAGCAATCCGCGTAGAGGGAATTGTTCGGATACTTCTCCATCGCGAACAATTATGAAAAAATTACCATCAGTCCTATAGCACATGTGCCCACGTCTTGTAAAAAACTCATGATTTTATCGCCCTCTGAGTATTTAATAATATTCACGCCGCATCGTTACCGCAGAATCTACTACCGTGTCATCGCCGTCCGTGAGGGGGGCCACGCCCCGGAGACGCATGCCGCCTCTTCGGACATGCCACCACACCACCCCGCATGTATGAGGGCCCGGTGTGACGCTCCGGTGGCATTGCTACCCTCCCAGGGCCCCCGTCCCGCCTAATCCTGTAGTGTTTGACCACGGGATCTAGCCCTTTGACTTTGCACGGACGGGCTTTGACCAGTGGACCACCCCACCCGGTTGTGTTAGGTCAGCCCATAGGAACACTTTGGAGCAACATCCGGTACAGACCCACAACAAGATCCCCTCCGTGTAGACCCGACGCGTCCGTTTCCCCCCTCCAGGTGCCGGCGGCGGCGCCGTCCGTGAGGGGGGGGCACACCCCAGAGACGTGTGCCGCCTCTTCGGACATGACACCACGCCACCCCGCATGTATGAGGGCCCGGTGCGACGCTCCGGTGGCATTGCTACCCCAGGGCCCCCGTCCCGCCTAGCCCTGTAGCGTTTGACCACGGGATCTAGCCCTTTGACTTTGCACGGACGAGCTTTGACCAGTGGACCTCCCCACCCGGTTGTGTTAGGTCAGCCCATAGGAACACTTTGGAGCAACATCCGGGCCAGACCCACACCAAGATCCCCTCCGTCTAGACCCGACGCGTCCGTTTCCCCCCTCCAGGTGTAGGCGGCGGCGCCGTCCGTGAGGGGGGGCACACCCCGGACACGCGTGCCGGGCGTTTGCAACCACCACAACGCTTCCAAACTTCTGAGAGGCCGCCTACACAAGATTTGGCAGCATCCTAGCCCCCGGAGGCCGCCGGCCACAGCCGTAGACGCGCGAAGGGCAATCCGCGTAGAGGGAATTTTTCGGATACTTCTCCATCACCAAAAATTATGAAAAAATATTATCGTTCCTATAGCACATGTGCCCACGTCGTGCAAAAAAACTCATGATTTTATCGCGCTCTGAGTATTTAATAATATTCACGCCGCATCGTTACCGTAGATGGCTACTACCGTGTCATCGCCGTCCGTTAGGGGGGGCCACGCCCCGGAGATGCGTGCCGCCTCTTCGGACATGCCACCACACCACCCCGCATGTATGAGGGCCTAGTGCGACGCTCCGGTGGCATTGCTACCCCCAGGGCCCCCGTCATGCCTAACCCTGTAGCGTTTGACCACGGGATCTAGCCCTTTGACTTTGCACGGACGGGATTTGACCAGTGGACCTCTCCACCCGGTTGTGTTAGGTCAGACCCACAGCAAGATCCCACCCGTGTAGACCCGAAGCGTCCGTTTTCGCCCTCCAGGTGACGACGGCGGCGCCATCCGTGAGGGGGGGCACACCCCGGAGACGTGTGCCGCCTCTTCGGACATGCCACCACACCACCCCGCATGTATGAGGGCCCGGTGCGATGCTCCGGTGGCATTGCTACCCCCAGGGCCCCTGTCCCGCCTAACCCTGTAGCATTTGACCACGGGATCTAGCCCTTTGACTTTGCACGGACGGGCTTTGACCAACGGACCTCCCCACCCGGTTGTGTTAGGTCAGCCCATAGGAACACTTTGGAGCAACATCCGGGCCAGACCCACAGCAAGATTCCCTCCGTGTAGACCCGACGCGTCCGTTTCCCCCCTCCAGGTGCCGACGGCGGAGCCGTCCGTGAGGGGGGGCACACCCCAGAGACGTGTGCCGCCTCTTCGAACATGCCACCACACCATCCCGCATGTATGAGGGGCCGCTGCGACGCTCCGGTGGCATTGCTACCCCCCAGGGCCCCCGTCCCGCCTAACCCTATAGCGTTTGACCACGGGATCTAACCCTTTGACTTTGCACGGACGGGCTTTGACCAGCGGACCTCCCCGCCTGGTTGTGTTAGGTCGGACCATAGAAACACTTTGGAGCAACATCCGGGCCAGACCCACAGCAAGATCCCCTCTGTGTAGACCCGACGCGTCCGTTTCCCCCCTCCAGGCGCCGGCGACTGCACCGTCCGTGAGGGGGGCACACCCCGGAGACGCGTGCCGGGAGTTTGCAACCGCAACAACACTTCCAGACTTGTGAGAGGCCGCCTACGTAAGATTTGGCGGCATGCTAGCCCCCGGAGGCCGCCGGCCACAGTCGTAGACGCGCGAAGAGCAATCCGCGTAGAGGGAATTGTTCGGATACTTCTCCATCGCGAACAATTATGAAAAAATTACCATCAGTCCTATAGCACATGTGCCCACGTCGTGTAAAAAACTCATGATTTTATCGCCCTCCGAGTATTTAATAATATTCACGCAGCATCGTTACCGCAGAACGTCTACTACCGTGTCATCGCCGTCCGTGAGGGGGGCCACGCCCCGGAGACGCGTGCCGCCTCTTCGGACATGCCACCACACCACCCCGCATGTATGAGGGCCCGGTGCGATGCTCCGGTGGCATTGCTACCCTCCCAGGGCCCCCGTCCCGCCTACCCCTGTAGCGTTTGACTACGGGATCTAGCCCTTTAACTTTGCACGGACGGGCTTTGACCAGTGGACTTCCCCACCCGGTTGTGTTAGGTCAGCCCATAGGAACACTTTGGAGCAACATCCGGGCCAGACCCACAGCAAGATCCTCTCCGTGTAGACCCGACGCGTCCGTTTCCCCCCTCTAGGTGCCGGCGGCGGCGCCGTCCGTGAGGGGGGGCACACCCCGGAGACGTGTGCCCCCTCTTCGGACATGCCACCACACCACCCCGCATGTATGAGGGCCCGGTGCGACGCTCCGGTGGCATTGCTACCCCCAGGGCCCCCGTCCCGCCTAGCCCTGTAGCGTTTGACTACGCGATCTAGCCCTTTGACTTTGCACGGACGGGCTTTGACCAGTGGACCTCCCCACCCGGTTGTGTTAGGTCAGCCCATAGGAACACTTTGGAGCAACATCCGGGCCAGACCCACACCAAGATCCCCTCCGTGTAGACCCGACGCATCCGTTTCCCCCCTCCAGGTGCCGGCGGCGGCGCCGTCCGTGAGGGGGGCACACCCCGGACACGCGTGCCGTGCGTTTGCAACCACCACAACACTTCCAAACTTGTGAGAGGCCGCCTACGCAAGATTTGGCGGCATCCTAGCCCCCGGAGGCCGCCGGCCACGGCCGTAGACGCGCGAAGGGCAATCCGCCTAGAGGGAATTTTTCGGATACTTCTCCATCACCAAAAAATATGAAAAAAATATTATCGTTCCTATAGCACATGTGCCCACGTCGTGCAAAAGAACTCATGATTTTATCACGCTCCGAGTATTTAATAATATTCACGCCGCATCGTTACCGTAGAATGGCTACTACCGTGTCATCGCCGTCCGTTAGGGGGGGCCACGCCCCGGAGATGCGTGCCGCCTCATCGGACATGCCACCACACCACCCCGCATGTATGAGGGCCTGGTGCGACGCTCCGGTGGCATTGCTACCCCCAGGGCCCCCGTCCCGCCTAACCCTGTGGCGTTTGACCACGGGATCTAGCCCTTTGGCTTTGCACGGACGGGATTTGACCAGTGGACCTCTCCACCCGGTTGTGTTAGATCAGCCCATAGGAACACTTTGGAGCAACATCCGGGCCAGACCCACAGCAAGATCCCCTCCGTGTAGACCCGACGCGTCCGTTTCCCCCCTCCAGGTGCCGGCGGTGGCGCCGTCCATGAGGGGGGCAAAACCCCGGAGACGCGTGCCGCCTCTTCGGACATGCCACCACACCACCCCGCATGTATGAGGGGCTAGTGCGACGCTCCGGTGGCATTGCTACCCCCCCAGGGCCCCTGTCCTGCCTAACCCTAGAGCGGTTGACCACGAGATCTAGCCGTTTGACTTTCCACGGACAGGCTTTGAACAGTGGACCTCTCCACCCGATTGTGTCAGGTCAACTCAAAGGGACACCTGGGAGCAACATCCGGGCCAAACCGACAGCTACATCCCCTCCGTGTAGACCCGATGCGTCCGTTTTCCCCCTCCAGGTGCCGGCGGCGGTGCCGTCCGTTAGGGGGGCCACGCCCCTGAGATGCGTGTCGCCTCTTTGAACATGCCACAACACCACCTCGCATGTATGAGGGTCCGGTATGATGCTCCGGTGGCATTGCTACCCCCCCCCCAGGGCCCCCGTCCCGCCTAACCGTGGAGCGGTTGACCACGAGATCTGGCCTTTTAACTTCCCACAGACGGGCTTTGACTAGTGGACCTCTGCACCCGGTTGTGTCAGGTCGCCCGTAGGGACACCCGGGAGCAACATCCGAGCCAAACCCACAGCTACATCCACCGTGTAGACCCGACGCGTCCGTTTCCTCCCTCTAGGTGCCGGCGCCGTCCATGAGGGGGGCACACCGCGGACGTGAGGGGGGTCACACTCTGGAGACGGGTGTCGGGCGTTTGCAACCGCCACAAAAGTTTTGTCGGCATAGCTGTTTTTGATTTTAATAAAATATAATGATCTATATTCAAAAGAACATGACCGCACATTATTAACGTGCTCGAAAAAATACAAACTATATATATATATATTCATAATATATGAAAAAAATACAAACTACATATATATTCATATGTATGTTTATATTTAACATGCTACATGTTAGTTGATATAATAATACATAAAAAGGCTTAAAAAATATATATGAAAAAAAAGTCTACCTATGCCGACGGCATAGAGACGGCCAGGTTTTAGGCGGCGGGCGGCGTGCCGCGGATCGCTGATGTGGCAGGTATGCCGACGGCAGCCGTCGGCATATGTTTTGGACGGTGCGGCCCGGATCAGTGACGTGGCGTGCGGACCTATGCCGACGGCCCCCCGCCTCGGCCGTCGGCATAGCTCTGACGACGTTAGCCGCCCGTCAACAGCGGGGTCGCCGGGCCCACGACTATGCCGACGGCCCTTGTAAGCCGACGGCAGCTGTCGGCGTACTTGCAGATAGGCCGACGGCCGTTCTATGCCGACGGGTGCCGTCGGCTTAGCTCCGTCTAACCCGACGGCCTGGATACGCCGACGGCCAGGACCAGGCTGTCGGCATATCTCCGAGGAACCCGACGGTGGCCGTCGGCATTGTTTTGGCCGTCAGGGTAGCACCCTGTTCCGGTAGTGAGCTTCCACCTTCCTTTGCCAGAGGTGAGAGTTAGAGCTTACTGTGTGGCCTTAAAAATTCTGCATTCATTTGTCTAGTATTTGACCGTATCAATCTGACTATTATCTTCGCATTTTAACTTCTGTTATAATTTATCTGTGTTTGACATATGTAGCAAGCATACTAGCATTACATTGTTTTCAGACAAATGCTTGTTCTAGCAAAGTAGCATGCCTATATGAGCTTTCCAGAGCAATACGCATGTTTTGTCTGTTAGGTTGACATGATGGTTGTATTTTTGACTTGTTTCTGATAATATTTGATTGGAGTTGTAATTATTTGTGTTTGACATGTGTATCATACTAGCATTACATTGTTTCCGGAAAAATGCTTGTTCTAGCAAAGTAGCATGTCTATATGGGCTTTCCAGAGCAATATGGTAGATGTTTTCTAGGTTGATATGATGGTTGTATTGTTGGCCTGTTGCTGATAATCTTTGATTGGAGTAAAATGGGAAGGCTTCAGGCTTATTATCCGAGTTTTGATCTTTGGTTCACGTGGGCAGCACAATTACTGAGCGAATTAGATGTACCTCAATTTTGTTTTCACTTTTACATGGGAAGGTTATTGGTCGTCCATTTTGCAGCACCAACATTTTGCATGTTACATTGGTTCTTTACCGTAATGCACCTTAGCTGATTGTTCTGGATCTTTGTACTGTCAACATATGAGTTTACTAGCTTAGAGCAAATTACCCCACAGTTTGTCTGTCTTGCTTAGCCTTTGAGATCTGTTATAGTGCTATGTATGTATGCATGTATCAATTTATTTTCATGCGCCTTACAGTTTGTAGTAATGCTGATAAAAACTTTTGTGTGTGAGGAATATTTGGACTTATCTGTTTAGCTCACACCAGTACATTTTCAGACTCCTTTCAGTTGGCAAGTTTGCAAAAAAGGTCCTTCAGAATATATGAACTCACAACACTAGCACCAACTCTGTAAAGAACATCTCCAATCTACACTAAGTTTATCAGCGGCCAGGTTGAAGGGTCTACGATATTCTTCTACATTTATAGATTATGTACGTGGTGAATGCTGTTTGTTAGTTGTGCTGCATTTTATTTTCTATTTTTGTACCTGTGTCCGTATCAATAAGCCTTAATGGACCTCTGAAGAAAAATTATTCAAATATTGCAGATGTGAATCAATCTTAGATCCAGGCTTCAACTGCACAATCCGCATAAAGAACAACAAAAAGAAAGCAAAGCGGCGCAAGAAGTCAAATCCTGGCCAAAACAGTGTTGTCTATGCATGCCATTTCTGTGGAGACCAAAACCTGATACGGGGTAGTGGAAAGGGTATCGTGAAGGGACTGGAAAGAAGTCCAAATAACCCCCCAGGATTTCACAAACCGACTAGTTTACCCCCTGAGGTCTAAAACCGGGTATTTAACCCCCTAAGTTTTCCAAAACCATGTGAATCACCCCTTAAGCCTGATTAGGGCATGTACAATGGTGCTAGCTTAGAAGTGCCACGTACGATAGATAATAAGGTGGAGGAGAGAAAACTCATAAGAAAAGGTTTGTCTTCTCTTATTTAAAAGAAGACAAGAGGTGATCTCTTAGCACAATATGTCTCACCACATTTTTAGGAATTGCTAGTTATTGAAGATAAGACTAAGAGATGACCCATTGTAGACAAAAAAATTTGTCATCTCTAAATCACACGCAAGACTTAAGATAAGACTATCTTATCAACCATTGTACATGTCCTTAAAGTGGTTTTGCAGGCAGTTTTGGTGATGTGGCACGGTGCACCTCGTTCTTAACCTGCACCCGGCCTCGTCCATTCTCATCTGAGCATGAGCGAGTGTCTCACCACCTGGGACGCATCGCATCTATGCCTGACATTGCCACGCAGCTCGCCGAGTTCCATTCTTCTAACTCTGTGACCTTATCGGTGATGAGCCTCCCGGGGTTGCTCTATTGCCAGGCAGCACGAGGCCAGCATGCCCGCTGGGGTTCGTGGCCGTCTGCGCCGTCGAGCACCTCCTCCGTGGATGCGGCGGGTGCGCCGCAATGCACAAGCAACCTGCCAACGGACGCAAGTTCTGGCCTTGCCGACCGCCGTCCGTGACCAGTACGGTAGTGCCTCATACTCAAGCTCTCCGAGGCAGACTGGTTGGGCGGTCGAGGCCGTCGGCGAGCATGTCACTGGCGCAGGAAGCAGCGAGGAAACAGATCGTCACTCGCGAGGCGCACGTAATTTCTCTCGGCTACAACGTGAGGTCCTTCGGATGCAACACGCACGTACAGACCTGCTGGACTGATTCCAGGACAAGCCCTGACGTAAACACAAGAAGTACGTGCTGCAATGTCTGAGCCTTATAGGACTTAACCTAATCATCATTAGCTCTAACAGTGGACGTCGTCATCTGTTGGAAGCCGCAGGCGGCACAGGTGAGTTGTTGTCGACGGAGGAAGAAGCGGACGCGGCCGGCGAGAGCGACACTAAGGCAACTACGGCGCACAAGGGACGCGATGGCAAGCCGAGATTGCATCAAAGCCAAAATACAGCCGGCTGCTGGCTGGTGCTGCTTTCCATCAAGTACCTCAACGCTGCATTGTTCTCACGGGACCTCTGTGGTCTGTGCCGTTCAACGAGTGCTTTGGACGGGAGGACGTGAGCGACGCCATATACACGGCCATGGCATAAGGATGGGAGGGGAAGAGAGGAACTGTGCCGAGTTGCCGTGGTACCCGCAACCTTGCCACATCAACAAAACCGCCTGCAAAACCACTCTAATCGGGATTAGGGGGTGATTCACATGGTTTAGAAAAGCTCAGGGGGTTAAATACCCGGTTTTAGACCTCAGGGGGTAAATTGGCCTGTTTGTGAAACATCGGGGGGTTATGTGGACTTCTCTCGAAGGGACTGTTATCATCAAGAAAGCCTGTTAGCACAATGTTGAAAGCAGAACATATGAACGTGCCAACAGTAACTACTAAAAAGGGGATCGGGCATTCTGTGACAGCAGCCTCGCAACTGGAATCATCCAGGTTGAAAATATCCACTCTTGAAAAGGATAAACAAGGTAATGGGCCTAAATCTAATCTTCCTGAAAATTATAAAATGGAGAAAGGGGCAGTTTTCTCAATGGTGGATCATGGTCAGTTAGCGGCTGCACACAAAGACATCCTGCAGCAAATCGAAGTAGAAAGCGCAAATGATAAATGTGTGAATGGAATTGAGCCTGCGGCTTCTAAAAATTCTACTACATGTGAACATGATGTCACTTCTCAAGCAGAATTTCTAGCTGGGTCAAACTTTGCTACTCCTCAGAAGAACAAACTGGCGGAAGTAGCTTCAGCAGAAGCATTGAAGACTAGAAGTAGACTGAACAGCAAAGCGCAGAATTGTGCTTCAGTTGCTGGCAAGGGCCCTGGGAATTGTAGCAAGTCAGCTTCGAATACCAGATCTGCACGAGGTGATTCTACTCAGCCAGCTGGCAGTTCAAGGAAGCGGGCAAGAAAAGGGTGGACTACGCTGAAGCAGATTGCCGAGAAGGACGAGCTTGAGAGAAAAGAGAAGATGGATAACTTTGTAATCCCGTTCTTCATGCAGTAGAATATCTTTTACAGTTGGCCCCTGTTGTAAACGTTGGGCTGGAAGAACAGTTAGAGTTTTTGGTGATACTTTTTAGTTATGTACTTTTGCACCAATCATGTTGTGGAAATATAAAGTTGCGAAGGAGTTCAAAGTTAAACCGAAGGCAGATACGCTAGCAGTCAAGGGAATGAAAGTTAAGGCTTGCATATTCACCCGTGCGGGTGCGCTTGGCTCGAGCTGCCAAGTTGTGAAAGGTAAAGTCATATACTCTGTTCCGTTCTTGGCTGAAGGGTTAACAATCCAGAGTTTGTTCTCTGTATACAGGTTTTTGGGCCACAGTGCCACAATTTCTCCAGAGTTTGTTCTCTGTATACATTTCGGTTGCTAATTGAGTATTCCATTATTTGTGTCAGATACCATCGCAGGGACCATGCTATGGACTAGAGTCCACCACTCTGTTAGTATTTGGTAACACCTTCATACTCATGTTTTTGGCCCTTCTTTAGCTGCTCTGGTACTAACCTATATAGCATCCATCTTCAGTTCTTGGGGCATCTCCCAATGCTCGTGTCTAAGCCGAGGGTGCCATGTGGAGCCTGCCACCATCGGCTGTTGCTATGCCATTAATTCACAGAGGCAAAGATACAACTTTCTTCGATCCATGCTATTGTCGCTATGCCATGATTTGATGAGGATTCTTATTCTTTGATGTTGGAACTGCCGCTGCTATTGGCTTGATCTAGCTTTGAGGTGCCGACTGCTCTTGTGTGTTGGCTTCTACATACCAGATAAAAAGATAACCAAATAATTTTGATCCAAATCTTAACTCTCTCAAGTCACAGGACAATTACACCGGCAGTGTGCTGCATTTAGTCGTGCCGTGCGTGTATCGTGCAGAGCTCTAGGTTTAGAAAACTGATCCCGAATTGGACGCGTCCCAGTCAACCATTAAGTAAAGCGGACTTTACGTGTGCATCCTGTTAAGTAAAGGCAGTGCATGTGCATCCTTAGATAAGAACTAGGAAACATGCCCGTGCGTTGCAACGGAGAAAATATCACACCCCTATTGCTAAAAAAAGTATGGCTCAAGACCCACCCCCTCCAGAGGTCTACGCCTCTATTTCGACACTGCACCACAGTGTCTTAGTTTATCCTCTTTCCCGTGCTAGCTGACGTTCGTAGTGGTATTCACCTCGTCACAACATCTCTGAACATGACCAATTTCAAGGAGATCAGCTCGGCCACTACATGAGACACATGTCTCAAAGTCGTGTCATCGCAAAAAAAGTTTGAAACTTAGAAAAACTAATCTCATTGAGCAGGATGTGAGGGACGGCCTCTGCAGGATGCATACTCTGGACAGGTTCGTGGTTTGATCCCACTACATGTAGTATATGAAATTACAAATGAATTATTCTAAATCTAACAGCAGATGATGAAGCGCTAATTTGTCTTTCCTGATTTTCCCGTTCATTGAAATGCTATTTTACCTAATATTGCTGGATAGGCCCGATTCCAAATATTCAGGCAGGCATAAGGTTCCTAATTATGAAGGTGATATATGCTGATCTTGTTGTGCTATCTCTTGTGCGATGGTGACTAATGAAATTGTTTTCTGCAAGGTACTATTAGGGCATGAAGTACTGTACCAGCTGTTTTGCCAGCAATTATCTTGGTTAATGCAATGAGATGATAAAAAACTCATATAAAGTCTCAAATGGCTCCTCTCCCAGCTGTTTTTAAGGTGTCAAAACATTTTGAAAAAAGTACAGCATATATTCATTTTTCTAGCGCATGATTGTGAGCTTTCATTAGAAAGGAAAATTGTTGCTGTAAGAGAAAAAAAAAACTGAATTTCCGGTGCGCTAGATAAGCAAAATTTCGATGCCTAGAAGTTGACTTGCCGTAGCCACAATATTGCCATGTCTGATGTGATAGAAGCAACAACTATGTGTATATAATTTTGGTAGGCAGGGTTGCTGTTGAATCCTCAGTTTATTGGCAGGCAAGAAGACCAAATCCAAGATTGGTCTGATAGCATCTGAGATCTTGTGGACGGGTTATGAAGGTGTGCGGCCCTGCCATCCTGTT
The DNA here is from genome assembly GCF_003073215.2 of Triticum urartu. Lineage (NCBI taxonomy): Eukaryota > Viridiplantae > Streptophyta > Magnoliopsida > Poales > Poaceae > Triticum > Triticum urartu. Next base: position 572,705,673 of record NC_053022.1, on the reverse strand, counting down.
GAGTCACAAAGAGCAAGCGCGCACGAGGGATGGCAAAGATTCAGTCATAAGTTGCAGAACTGTTATGTAACTTGGAGTACTATCCTGCTTGTTTGAATTTTGTGTGATGCTTTTTTTCTAAAGAAAAAAAAATTAAATAAGTCTGTGAGGATGATATCTCATGTGCCTGCTCCACTTGAATGTTTTAGATTTCTGTTAGTAGCCCTTTGAAGTTTGAAATTGAAATCTTAATTGTTGTACTTGATGATACTCTGGTATCTGGCGATCTTCAAAACGGCTGATGCTACTTGAAAAGAGCGTGGCTGTAACTTTGAGCCCAATTTCCTTGTTAAAACACCGGTTTGTCTTTCATGTTTCTTTTTCGCACTGAATTACTGCACTTCAAAGAATCACTCACAGAGGAAACACCAAGTTTGTCAACTGTGAAGTTAATAAACATTTTTCCGGTCTTTTTTGTGTAGTTGGTGGCTCTGGAAACTTGTTGCTGCACAGGTACTGTTAGAGCAGTCTTGAGGAATTTCCTTTATGTTTTTTTGGCCTCAGCAAGTGACGGGTATCATCCTATTCTAGCTGCAATCAGTGTGTATATATATGGTGTTGCATCACATTCGGTGTTCTGCCACACACAAAGGACAGCAAAATAAGTGCTCTGTATTGCGGTTTTGAGTGACACCTCTACTGCATCACTGTCCTGCTGGATTAGGCTGAACGACATGGCATTCTGTTTAATATCAACAAATGAAATACATCAATTCGTAGTTCTATGATGCACATTCACTCAAAGAAAAATAAATAAATAAGAAAGTCAAGTCACAGGCTTGTAATTCTGCTAATTACCACCAGAGAAACAATTAAGAAATTCGACAGGAGAAAAGAGGCACAATCCTCACTGTGTGTATATGGTATAATAGAGGAGCAAGTACATACACCAGATACAGAAAAAGAGTATAACCAACAATATTTCACAACTGTTTGAAAAAATATAAGCGTTGCGGTATTTGTGGTACCAGACTTTTGTGACCCTAGGAGTCACCACCAGAGGCACAATCCTCACTGTATGCATGGTAGAATAATAGAGCAAACATGCTGGGACACATATAGAGAGAAGCTGAGTTTAGTCATTGAACATTCACTCTGACGTGCTTCATATGCTCTGCTACCAGCCTCGAGAATGCAGTCAGTTTCCAGCACTGATAAATTTGTAGCAGAGGCATTGCGCCTTTGTCAAACAACACAGTTTGGACGGCATGTAAGCAACTCAGCTCCAGCACCACGAGGCTCGAGAAATGAGAGCTCTAGAAATGGAGATGTCTCCCTTGAAATGAATCATACCTCAGGCGTAGAACTGTAAGGTTTGGAAGAAACCGAAGGGCTAGTATGGCATCATCTTGCTTCAATTTGCAATGTGCTAGTACCAACTTGGAGAGAATATTTTGAAAGCTTATGGATCCATTCTATTCGATTGACTAGCCAACCTTGCACAATGAGGCTCTCGAGGCTGCTTGGTGGCAACAAACCCTCGCCCAAACAACTATCCATCCAACAGCTCGAATCCTCTATTTTAACTGACAAAGATTGTACCTCCTCTGATCAAAAATAAGTGTCGTGGTTTTAGTTCAAATTTGAACTATTTGAACTAAAACCACGACACTTATTTCCGATCAGAGGGAGTAGTTGATTGTGACCAGCAGTGGCATACCACAACTGTTTGCTGTTTCCGAGGCCAATACCAGCCACTTTAAGCTTACGCAGGCGAGTAAGCTCTCCGAGCTCTTTAAGAGTGATCTTTCCACTGCAATGAGAAACATTGACATCACCTAGTGTCTGAAGGGCCTTCAATTTATCAATCCCTCTAGGAAAGGCAACATTTTCAGTACGCTCCTTAGAGCAATAGTGTAGATTGAGCATATCACACTTTCAGTACGCTCCTTAGAGCAGCAGTGTAGATTGAACATATCACACCTGTTCAAACAAGAACCTAAAACTTGTGGTCTCCAGAAAATATCAGGTCCCCTAATGTGAGGAGTGTTTTTTTTATGAAGGCGAGACGAGAGTTGAGTGGCCGACGAACGGAGTTGGGCCCGCTTGTTTTCGTTTTCCACTCAAGCGAAAGGGGTGATGGTTGGTGCTCATAGCTAGTGTGTGGTCGGATGTCTGATGGACGGCGTCCCTCGGCAATAGCTCTGTTTATGTCAGATGATCTGGTTTCCATGTTAGAGACCGTCGATGTGTTAATGTTGCCATTGCCACTAAACACTGTTGAAATGGAATCGTCCTTTGAAAAAAAGAAATAATAATGATGGTAAACTGAAACCTTGGCCCTAAATGTGATGGCTTTATGTTTTTTTCTTCAAAAAGGGGAACACTTCGGCCTCTGCATCAGAACGATGCATACGGCCCTCTTATTAGACAAATAAAAAGGTTCCAACAAGGTCTAAAAGTCTTCAAAAGAAGATAAAAAAGAGCTCACACGGAGCCAAATAAAAGACGTCACAACCGACTGGCAAAAAGGAAAGATAGGTAAACTAATTGCCTATCCTATTACATGACCATCATCCAAACCGGTTAAATATATCTCATGCTACCATCTCCCATCGGATAGATCCAGTAACCAAACGCTCCCTGGCCTTCATCGGAGTGAGTAGTGACCACGAATGGATCAGTGCCGTGGCTCGGAGAATAACCTGCAAAAAATGAACGCGTGTTGTCCTGTTAAAAACCAAATCATTTCTGCAATTCCAGATAGCCCATAGCAAGGCGCAAACTCCTACGCGAATATGTCTCGCTAAAGCGGGCTCTATCCCGTTAAGCCACGTTTCAAATAACGTGTTGACAGAACTCGGTGGAGTAATATTAAAAGCAATATGGACCGTCCGCCATAAAACATTGGCTAGTGGGCAATCAAGAAAAAAGTGTTTGATCGTCTCGTCCCGATCACAGAAACAACACCTAGTAGGACCTGTTCAATTACACTTTATCAAGTTGTCCTTGGTTAAAATAACTTGTTTATGAACAAACCACATAAACACTTTAATTTTCAAAGGAACTGACAGCCCAAACATGTTTGGAACTAGGAATGAAGTTTGAATTGATGACATCAATATACATTGATTTAACTATAAATACTCCAGACCTAGTGAGCTTCCAACGTAATTCATCGGGTTGTTGAGAGAATTGCACCGTCATCAGTCTACTTACTAGGCGGAGCCATTCTTCCCAACGGTTGCCCACTAGCGCTCTTCTAAACTGAATATTAAGGAGGATAGATTGAAATACCGTTGCAACAAACACCTCGCGTCGTTGAACAATACGATACAAAGACGGGTATTGAATGGCTAAGGGTGTCTCTCCGAGCCAAGTATCCTCCCAAAATCTCATACTAGCGCCGTTACCAATAATAAACTTTGTCCTATTAAACATGGATTGTTTGATTATTTACTCAAACTTTACGGTCAAGGTTGGCTCTAAGGCTACTCATAGTGGGAAGTATCATATACTAAGGCTGTGTTCGGAGACGCTCCACTCCATGACTCTGCTCCCGAAGCGACCGGAGCCGTAGTATAAAATGATGAAGTGGGCAAACAAGTACTCTGCAGATTCTTGTATTCTGCGGAGCTGGTGAAGTACCGAACAGGGCATAATATCATGCATATAATATTAGTGTATGATACCACCTTCTTAATGCATTGTATCATAAAGTAGTGTCATATTAATCGGCATGCATGGCACAAAGTAGTATATCATTTATTATAATATTGTATCTACATATGTACTCTAACTTCTCTCTTCTTTAATTCTCTGCGACATCAGCATGTTTGCTGTTCCTAGGTGCATGATACCAACTACTAGTAAGATATCATCATTATGGCTAGCCTAAGCACTGCCGAAAGGTGTGGACGATGGGGATTAATCCCAGCCGTTGAACTTGAAGGGGCACGGATGGAGAGGGACTGAGCAGAGGCAAGCCCCGTCGTTCTCTGTTCTCTTTTCTTATTTCTTTTTGGATTTGGAGTGAAGCCGCGTCTTCCTCTTTCCCCTGTCCGCCAACCAAAAACCCCAGTCCTCCGTCTCGCTCTCCGTCGCCGTTCGCCATTCCCCAAGCTCTGCGGATGGGCGCCGCCGCGTCCTCTGCGCGGGAGACGGCGGGGGTAGGCTCCAGGGACGAGGAGCAGGAGTGCCGCATCTGCCGCCACCCCGCCGAGCCGGAGCGCCCGCTGCGTCACCCCTGCGCCTGCCGCGGCACCATCCGCTTCGTCCACGACGACTGCCAGCTCCGGTGGCTCGACGCCACCCGCCAGCGCCGCTGCGAGGTACCTATTACCCTCTCCTCGTCCCCCGCCTCTCCCAGCAGAGCAGATCATGCCCTGCCATGAATTTAGCCCGTCCCCTCGTGGCCTCTCCCTCGCCGATTCCGGCAGATCCGTTTCGCCACCGTGCTCGCGCTCAGTTCCTCTTCACATGTGTTCGATTCCGGCGCAAAATGTTGACATTGGTGACATTTCACACTGACTAGTCACTACACACGGGCAGTGGCTAGTCTGAACATTGCACAGCATTTCCCTTCGCTGTGCAGTGCCTGGTGATGCGCTTGATCGATGCTACTCTGAACATTTCAGATGATGATGCTTTGTGTAATAAAATTTTCACACTGGTGATGCGTTGTCTGAACATTTCACACTGACTACGCCGGCAGTCGCTAGTCTGAACATCTCATAACATTTTCTTAGGGCATCTCCAGCCGCGTCCCCAGAAAGGCTTTCCCAGACGATTTTTTTGTGTCGGCGCCGAAAAATCGGCCCAATCACGCCTCCAGGAGCCCGATTTTCGCCGGCTTGAGCCGAAAACAGCGCCGGCGGACCCAGGCCGAACCCGGCACGCTGGGGCACCCGGGGGCGCCGGGGCGAACTGTTTTGGCGCGAAACAGCCGCGGGCCCGCCGCGTCAGCGACTCTACCCTCTTCTCGGCCTTTCGTCGTCCTCATCGCCTCGTTTCCCGCGGAGCATCAATGCCAAAGCTGCCGCGCCGGTCAGCCTGCGCCATTGATGCCTCACGGGCGGCGCAGTGAAGACCGGATGACGCGCGTCCCTCGCCCTCCCTCGCCCGCCACGCGTACTCACGGCGGCTCGCGCACGGGCGGCGCCTCGGCCTACATAAGACGCGCCCCAGAGCACTCGGCGACTCGTACTCTCTCGCCGTCGTCGTTCCTCCTTCGCCTCTCTCTCGCCGTCGTTGTTCCTCCTTCTCCTCTCTCTCGCCGTCTCCAGCACCCATGGTCGAGCGCTTCCCAGGCGACGGCGCGGCGGCGAACGGATTCGGCCGCCGCCATCTTCACGAGAGCGAGGCTCGCCTTCTTTCTGAGGCCGAGTACCCGGTCCCGCCGGACATGCGGGTACCCGGGGCGTGGAGGATCAGCGCCGGCGGCGTGCCGCTGCCCCCGATACCCACCTGCGCGGCGCGGCGTGCGGAGATCGCACGCATCCGCTCGTCCGTGCCGCGTGCGGCGAGGGAGGGGCCACGATACGTCCCCGACAGCCCGCTCTGGAAGCCCTACTTCCGCCGCCGTCACGCCAAGCAGATCGAGGCCACCAACGGCGTCGAGCCTTCCGGTAGGCTCAACGCCGTCGGCCGGCGTCGGTGGTGGGGCGTGCCCGGGCGCACGTTGGAGGCCGTCCTCGAGTACATCGAGGGCAGCAACACGCCGCGCCTCGAGTACCCCGCCCCCCTTCCTTCTCACGCCGTCGGGGAAGCTCCTGGACCCCGAGGCGCATGGAGACCGGGGGGTCCTCCTCCTCGTCCGGCAGCTCGCCCTGCCTCCGCCCCGTCAAGCCGGAGCCCCAGGGTACGCCGGTCAGCGCGCGCACCCGCAGCTTCGGCGTCTGCATCGGCGCCAACGCCTCCCCACCCATCGGCCGCTTCGTCCTCGTCGAGCCCAAGCCGGAGCCCTGCCTCCCCGCGGAGTACGAGGAGATAGCCCGGCACGGCTTCTCCGACGAGGACGCCCTGCGGTGGGTGCGGGACGACTACCTCCGCGACGAGATGGTCCGGCAGCGCGGGGCCCTGCAGGAGATCGCCGCCCGCAAGCGTGGGCGCGAGGACGAGCACGGCGTCGTGGTCCTCGACAGCGACGACGACGACGACAACGCCGCCCCCGGACCGTCCAACCCGCCGCGCCAACCGGGGGAGGGATGCAGCAGGGACGGCGACGACGACGACGACGACAGCGGTGACTACACGCGGTTCTACAGCCTCCTCGGCATGTAGAACTGCGTGGGCGGGCGGCGAGGCGGGCGGCGAGGGAGACGGCGGGGTAGCCCACGATAGTTTTTTCCTTTTTTTTGTAAAATATGTTTAAGTTTGAACGAACTCGCCGATGTTTGTGTTAGGTTTGAGTCGTTTTTACGATGTATTTGATTTTTTTGACTAATCGTGGGCGCCGTGACTGGGGGGCATCACGCCCCAATGCGCGGTTTAGCGCCGGTGCGTCTTCGGAGAGCGATTTTTTGCCTCTCTTAGGAGGCCAACGGCTGGAGATGCCCTTAGCTGTGCAAGTGCAATGCCGGATGAAGTGATGATGCGCTTGGTTGATTGATCAGGTGTGCGGGCACGAGATCTCCATCCGCCCCATCTACGGCGCGGATGCCCCGGCCCTGTCGAGGCTTGCGAGTCTCATCTTACTGCCGCTGTGCCACGTGCTGACGGCCAAGATCGTCTGGATGCTCACCGGCCTCTACCTATGGCGCCTCGCGCTCGCCGGGACCCGCGCCGAGGCCTTCCGTCTACTCACCGTCCGCTCCTGCCGACCCGCCGCGCTCTCTCAGCTCGTGCTCTGGGCGGAAAACGCGCTCCGCGCAAAATACGGAGGACGCCGGGGTCGCTGCCAGGTCGTCGCGCTGCGCGTCCTTCAGTTTTCCTTCTTGGTATGCTCTTCAACAAGTGCTGCAGTATATATATATCTGCTGATACTTACTGTATATTAATGTGCTTGAGTTCTCCACTACTAGCATTTAGCACATCTTGATGCCGTGCCGTGGTTCCTCATGTTGGTTTAAGGTTCCAGGTTATGGCTAGAGATTGCCAAAAGTAAATGATGTCCATATTGAAGAAACTTGTATGAGTTGTTGTATAAGTAAGATGCTACTCATTTCCTTACTCTGTCTTCTACCCTGCAATTGGGCCTCCTGTCAATTAATCTGTACTAATAAATACTCCCTCCGTCTCAAAATAAATGTCTCAACTTTGTACTAACTTTAGTACATTGATAAGAGGAGCATTCCCAAATATAGGTGCAGAATAACCTTCTGGTTATTTTTGACAGGGAAGCCGTAAGGGTGCCCCCGACAGTAAATTTTAGACATAACTGTACAAGTATATGCAGTAGAAAAGATAGAAGGTGGGGTGGGGTAATGTGCAACATGGGAGGGACCTATACAAGGGAGGGACCTATACATGAGAGGGCCAGCACTCAGAGCAGAGTCTGAAACTCCATCTGCAGAACTGAAAGTGTATTAACTTGTTCCTTTTGGCGCTTCCCCATTGTGCTAATATTAATGCAGTATTTTTTAGGCTAATCCTAAGCGGGCTTTATTTACAAGGTTTTGGCTTAGTTCCATGCTTTCGGAATGGGTGCTTTATATTTCCTTTTCTGCTTGTTATTTTACAAATCTCTACAAAATTCTAACAGATGCCTATCTAATCAGGTGGCATTGGTTGACATGGTTCTGGCCTGTACATTGGCATTTATCCCTTTCACAATTGGAAGGATTATCCGGTTGTGCATAGGTGAAGTCGACTCCTTTGCTTCGACACCTTCTATCCTCCTAATTGGATATGGGTTTATCTTCTCACTGGGCGCGACTTTCACTGGGCTTCTTCATAATACTGGGTAAACCCTGTAGTTTTCTTTCATTTTCTAATATAGTCTAATTTGCACTTTCTTCTAAGTTCAGTGTTGACTGTTGATTTACGGGGACTTTGATTCTGATGGTTAGCGGATACGCGGTAGTTTTAGGCTTTTGTCATGTGTCTCTTTAATTCCAAGATATTGTATGTGTCTTCTGCTAAATTATGGTTTGCATGACAGAAACCATTTTTTTCTAATATATCTGCCAGGGGCGTCTTCCAGAGATTCGCCAGGGGCTTCCGCGCGCTCAGCGATCTCGTGGAGCAGTTATGGGATTTCTACGTCCTTGATCTCTGTAATTATGTCGTGGATGAGCGTATTGTCATCGGGCAAAGGTTGGAAGACGTCGCCGATGGTTGGTGACAGCGGGGAACTCTGTTTTTAGTAGTTCACGGGAACAGGGATCTGGTGATATTAACAGTTATACTTATATATAGCATGGTTACATATGTATAGCATGCATACGGAGGAATACACATAGGCCACGTTATTGAGATGATGCTAGCATATATATAAATTTATGGTGAAACTTGTTGATGTCGATGCAGTTTCCCATGTCGAAGCTACCGAGGTTGTATCGGTCGGTCAGTTTGACGGCGTTGTCCCTTTTTTGTTGAACTGAACTGATGTTTGAAATTTTTTGCCCTTTTTTCCGTCGACTGCTGGCTGCATTCTATAGGCCGAGGAGAAACGAGTGGTGGTCGCTTTAATTTTTGGTTGCGCATGAGTTGTCCAACATTCAAGACAACCAAGACCATCTCGTTTCTCATGAGTTGGTCATGACTTGTCCAACATTCAAGACAACCTAGACCATCTTGTTGCTCATGAGTTGTCCAACATTCAAGACAACCAAGCAACCAATTTTCTTTTGCTAGAAACAGTAACTGCTGGTCGCTTTAAATTTTGCAATGCCTTGCAGATTCTGTCGAGATTTTTCAGTAACAGATATATGCTTTGTCACTGTCAAAAGGCATACATACATTCATACATACATACATACACTAGTAGAAAAATGGTCAAATGTGAAGCACATTAGTGCCGGTTTGAATTTGAGCCGGCACTAATGTGTACATTAGTGCCGGTTCCAACGGCTAGCCGGGCCGCTCTCATTAGTACCGATTCGTGGCGAACCTTTAGCACCGGTTCATGCCACGAATCGGTACTAATGAGGCTGTGTCAGGCTATGGTCAGGCTGGGGCCCCCACGAAGACCTTTAGTACCGTTTCATGCCATGAACCGGTACTAGAGTTTTTAGTAAGCTGATTTTTAGTCTCACCTCGCCAAGAGAGAGGCAGTATGAGCAGTTTATAAGCCGTGAGTGCACAGACAATGACGAAGAGGCGCAATGCTCACCTGCATGTTAATTAGTTTCAAGCCTTTCGGAATAGCATAGATTGCACTGAGCTATGTGCAGTGCAGTCTACACTATTCCGAAAGGCTTGAAGCAAATTAACCAGCATTGCACCTCTTTTTCATTTTTAATAACTTATTTGAACTCCGGACTTCTTTTGTGTTCAGTATGCAGCATTCAAAGCAACGTCATCAATTTCCAACATGTTCTAACATCATTTGTTGTTTTTCGATCATTTACCTAATTGTTTAGAGAGCTAAATGACCGTGAAATTAAAAATCACTACAAAATGAATCCTGAAAATGTTGAAACTTGGCATGGTATCATCATATCACCCGCATAGCATGCACGAAAGAATAGAGAGGGTCACGGCAAAAACTGGACGCACTTCGTGTACAAACTAGACAAACTCTTTCGGAGTATCAGGGTTTCGGACGAGAACTCATCTGTTACACGGCCACTTTAATATTTTTCAAACTTATTTGATCTCCGGATTTCTTTTGTGTTCAGTATGCAGCATTCAAAGCGACGTCATCAATTTCCAACATGTTCTAACATTATTTGTTGTTTTTCGATCATTTACCTAATTGTTTAGAGAGATAAATGGCCGTGAAATTGAAAATCACTACAAAATGAATCCTGAAAATGTTGAAACTTGGCATGGTATCATCATATCACCCGCATAGTATGCGCGAAAAGAGTAAAGAGGGTCACGGCAAAAACTGGACGCACTTCGTGTACAAACTGGACAAACTCTTTCGGAGTATCAGGGTTTCGGACGAGAACTCATCTGTTACACGGCCACTTCAATGTTTTTTAAACTTATTTGAACTCCGGACTTCTTTTGTGTTCAGTATGCAGCATTCAAAGCGACGTCATCAATTTCCAACATGTTCTAACATCATTTGTTGTTTTTCGGTCATTTACCTAATTGTTTAGAGAGCTAAATGACCGTGAAATTGAAAATCACTACAAAATGAATCCTGAAAATGTTGAAACTTGGCATGGTATCATCATTTCACCCGCATAGCATGCGCGAAAGAGTAGAGAGGGTCACGGCAAAAACTGGACGCACTTCGTGTACAAACTGGACAAACTCTTTCGCAGTATCAGGGTTTCGGACAAGAACTCATCTGTTACACGGCCTCTTCAATATTTTTTAAACTTATTTGAACTCCGGACTTCTTTTTGTGTTCAGTATGCAGCATTCAAAGCAACGTCATCAATTTCCAACATGTTCTAACATCATTTGTTGTTTTTCGATCATTTACCTAATTGTTTAGAGAGCTAAATGACCGTGAAATTGAAAATCACTACAAAATGAATCCTGAAAATGTTGAAACTTGGCATGGTATCATCATATCACCCGCATAGCATGCGCAAAAGAGTAGAGAGGGTCACGGCAAAAACTGGACGCACTTCGTGTACAAACTGCACAAACTCTTTCGGAGTATCAGGGTTTCAGACGAGAACTCATCTGTTACACGGCCACTTCAATGTTTTTTAAACTTATTTGAACTCCGAACTTCTTTTGTGATCAGTATGCAGCATTCAAAGCGACGTCATCAATTTCCAACATGTTCTAACATCATTTGTTGTTTTTCGATCATTTATCTAATTGTTTAGAGAGATAAATGACCGTGAAATTGAAAATCACTACAAAATGAATCCTGAAAATGTTGAAACTTGGCATGGTATCATCATATCACCCGCATAGCATGCGCGAAAGAGTAGAGAGGGTCACGGCAAAAACTGGACGCACTTCGTGTACAAACTGGAAATAGAAGAAAATAAATAGAAGAAAAGAAATAATGCAGAAAATAAAAAAACTATACAAAATATTACTCAAAAATAAATAGAAAAAAATAAATAATGCAGAAAAGAAAAAACTATATAAAAACTACTCAAAATAAATAGAAGAAAATAAATAATGCAGAAAAGAAAAAACTATATAAAAATTTGTTGGCGCGCTGCCCAGTGGCCTGCCAGACCTAGGGTGTGCAAATGCAGGCCCAGAAGGGCCAGCAGGCTCACAGGGCAGCGCGCCCTAGTTAATTAGTGTAACACCCCGGATGTAACTTTCCCTTTTTGTACTCCAACTCTTGCCGTTTCCGGCGTTAAGTTATATTTATTCCTCGGGTTCGGTTCTTTGTCTCCGTGTGTTGTTGTCTTTGTCATGCATCTCATATCATGTCATCATGTGCATTGCATTTGCATACGTGTTCGTCTTATGCATTCGAGCATTTTTCCCGTTGTCCGTTTTGCATTCCGGCGCTTCGTTCTCCTCCGGTGGTCATCTCTAGCTTTCTTTCGTGTGTGGGGATTAAACATTTCCGGATTGGACCGAGACTTGCCAAGCGGCCTTGGTTTACTACCGGTAGACCGCCTGCCAAGTTTCGTATCATTTGGACTTCGTTTGATACTCCAACGGTTAACCGAGGGACCGAAAAGGCCTCATGTGTGTTGCAGCCCAACACCCCTCCAATTTGGCCCAAAAACCACCAAACTCCGCTCCATGTCCTAGAGCGTTCGATTACGATCGTGTGGCCGAAAACCGCACCTCATTTGGACTCTCCTAGCTCCACTTATGCCTATAAATACACCCCCTCCGTTTTCGGATCTCCCCTCTCCCCAAAACACTAAAAAAATCCCCAGATCCGCCGTCGGACGTGTCCGGACGAGCCGGACAACGTCCGGATCCCGCCGCCGCCTCTCCCGAGCCGACACGTGGCGCGCCGCCCTCCACCCGCCGCCGGCCTGCGAGCCCGTCCCCGGCCCCCAAAGCCCATCAGCCTCCCGCCGCCGCCTGGGTGCCCGCGCCGCCCGACCGGCCTCGCGCCGCCGCCGCTCCGCCCGAGCCGGCAAGCTCCACCCACCTCGCCTCCTCCTCGCCTCGCCCGCCTCGACGCCGGTGACGCCGCCGCTGCCGCCCGGTCGTCGCGCCGCTCCCGCCGGAAGCCGCCGCCGCCGCCCCGACCACTCCGGCCGACCTACCTCCTCTCCGGCGAGACCCCGACGCCGGCGACCTCGGACCCGCCTCCCGTGAACAGTGCAGCGCCGCGCCTCGGTTTCCGTGCGAACCCTAGATCCAGATCCAGAGGTTGTTTTTTTGCTAAGTCCCTAGATTTTTTACTCCATATGCTCCTGTTCGGGGCCCCATAACTTTGCATCCGTAGCTCCGATTTGGGCATTTAGCATATCAAAATGTTCGCCTCGACGAGTACATCATTTCATTCCATTGCATTATTTTCATTTCAGTGCATCTTGATACCCGAAATGCTGTTAGAAGGAGGCTTCGTGAGTTAATTGTCAGATCTGCTAATTCATCTTAGACTTTTGTCATTTTTGCCATGATTATTGTGTGCATGATATGCCTGTGAGTCCTTCATATGTTTTGTTAAGGATTTTGTCTTCTTTCCAGAGGTGCAACCCATGCATTTTTGTGATGTGTGTGGTGACTTGTGCAAGCTTGCAAAGTGAGGCACCCGGTAAATCTGTTTTCAAGGACTTAGTAGTTTTCACTAAGTCTGGGATTATTTAGTTCATGATGCCATATGTTCATGTATTTCCTAGTGATCCGTGCATCTTTTGAGGATGATCAGTAAAGGAGTTTTGTTAGTCTTGTAGTGCTTTATCCATCAATGCCTTTGTTTGCAATTATGGAGCACCCTAGCTTGAGTCAATCGAGCTCTACTTTTGCTTCGCTGTGAATCTGGACAGATCGTTAACTTGTTTGCGATTTTGCCGATGTTATTGTAGTTGATCCGTGCATGCTATGCCATTGTTATTGCCATGTCTAGCTTGTATTTTGTGCCTTCTTGATGGATGTATGCTTGTCTTGCCGTGACTTGCACCGTAGTGAGTGCATCGAGCTCGTTTACATGCCTTCGTGAGTTATGTTTCAGCATGTCCCAGTTTTCACTAAGTCTGAAAACTGATTATGTTTTTGCGATGGTCGTGTGCTTGTTAGTATATTTTGTGATCCCTTTTGGCTCAAGGTCACTAAGGGACTTTTGTTAAGCTTGTTGAGTAGCTCCATGCCATGTTCTTCTTTGTCATAATCAGGTCCTGTAGCATGTTGTTTTGTTGCTCCGAAGAGGGCTATATGATCTGAAATTTCAGACAAGTGTTAATTTCACTAAGTCTGAAATCTGTTTTGCATTTGCGTTTTTGCCATGCTTGTTTGAACCTCATAATGGATGATTTGGCCGTAGCTCAGTGCTAGACTTTTGTTAAGCATCTTGTGTGCATCCCTACCATGTATTTTGTTGTCATGTTTGGGTGCTGTAGCATGTTCATCTCATTGCATTTAGATGCCTACTTGCTGTAAATCGCAGACCGGTGTCATTCTTAAAACGCTTGCCATTTCCAAACCGTAACTCCGATTCCGGCGTTTTTTATATCGTTTTCAAGCGATTTCATCTCATATTTCCATTGGCACACTTGGATTTCCAAGTTGAGGCCAGGTCCATGCATTTCCTGTCATATCTTGCATTTTGCATCCCGCATCGCATCTCGCATAGCATATCATCATTTCATCATATTACTTGGTCTTGCACGTGGTTGATTGTATCCTTGTTGCTTGTTTGTCTTGTTTGGGTAGAGCCGGGAGACGAGTTCGCTAACGAGGAGCCCGTTGAGTTTGCTCTTGAGGATCCAGTCAACTCTGACAACTGTGCAGGCAAGATGATCATGCCCTCGAAATCACTACTATCTTTGCTATGCTAGTTTGCTCGCTCTTTTGCTATGCCAATGCTACGATGCCAACCACTTGTTTGAAAGCCTCCAAAATGCCATGTCAAACCTCTAACCCACCATGTCCTAGCAAACCGTTAAATGGCTATGTTACCGCTTTGCTCAGCCCCTCTTATAGCGTTGCTAGTTGCAGGTGAAGATTGGAGGCCGTTCCTTGTTGGAACATTTACTTACTTGTTGGGATATCACTATATTGCTATGTTATCTTAATGCATCTATATACTTGGTAAAGGGTGGAAGGCTCGGCCTCTCGCCTAGTGTTTTGTTCCACTCTTGCCGCCCTAGTTTTCGTCATATCGGTGTTATGTTCCCGGATTTTGCGTTCCTTACGCGGTTGGGTTATAATGGGAACCCCTTGATATTTCGCCTTGATTAAAGCTTTTCCAGCAATGCCCAACCTTGGTTTTCCCATTTGCCACCTAGCCTTTTCTTTCCCTTGGGTTCTGCAGATTCAAGGCTCATCTTTATTTTTAACCCCCCCGGGCCAGTGCTCCTCTGAGTGTTGGTCCACCTGTCAGCTACCGGTGGCCACCAGGGGCAACTCTGGGCTGGCCTACCCGTACCTAGGACAATCTGAGTGTGCCCTAAGAAAGAGATATGTGCAGCTCCTATCGGGATTTGTCGGCACATTCGGGCGGTGTTGCTGGTCTTGTTTTAACCTGTCAAAGTGTCTTGAGTTACCGAGATACCGAGTCTGATCGGAAAGTCTTGGGAAGAGGTCTATTCCTTCGTTGACCGTGAGAGCTTGTCATGGGCTAAGTTGGGACTCCCCTGCAGGGATTGAACTTTCGAAAGCCGTGCCCGCGGTTATGGGCAGATGGGAATTTGTTAATGTCCGGTTGTAGATAACTTGAACCTTAACTTAATTAAAATGAATCAACTGAGTGTGTTGCCGTGATGGCCTTCTTCTCGGCGGGGTCCGGGAAGTGGACACGGTGTTGGAGTAATGTTTGCGCAGGTTGCTCTCTAGTTCTCGCTCGTGCTTAGCCTCCTCTTCTCGCCCTCCTTTGCGTATAAGTTAGCCACCATACTTGCTAGTCGCTTGCTGCAGCTCCACTCATATTTTACCTTGCCATACCTATAAGCTTAAATAGTCTTGATCGCGAGGGTGCGAGATTGCTGAGTCCCTGTGGCTCACAGATTACTATTACACCAGATGCAGGGCCTGATGATTCCGCTCCAGGAGACGCGTATGAGCTCAAGTGGGAGTTCGACGAAGACTCTCAACGATACTACGTTTCCTTTCCCGATGATCAGTAGTGGTGCCCAGTTGGGGGTGATTGGGACCGTGTCGCATGTTGGGTTTTCTTTTATTTTGGCGCCGTAGTCGGGCCATGAGTGTTTTGGATGATGTAATGTTATTTATGTTCTTGATTGATGTGGCGAGTGTAAGCCAACTATGTTCTCCCTTTATTATTCATATTACATGGGATGTTGTGAAGATTGCCTAACTTGCGACATATGCCTTCAATGCGATTATGTCTCTAAGTCGTGCCTCGACACGTGGGAGCTATAGTCGCATCGAGGGTGTTACAAGTTGGTAATCAGAGCCTTCCCCGACCTTAGGAGCCCCATTGCTTGATCGTTTTTAGCGGCCGAGTTGTGTCTAGAAAAATGTTTTGAGTTATTTAAGAATTATATATCTGAGAGTTTAGGAATTCTTTTTACTTCCCAGTCTCCTCATCGCTCTGGTAAGGCATCCTGACGTAGAGTTTTGACTCTTCTCTTCTCAAATTTCACTAAATTTTTTTTAGGATCACGCGAGTATCTTGGAATCGTTCCGATGGCTTATGATGAGAATACTGTCTTGGTGCCTCCTGTCAGGGGTTTAGTGGAAGTGTCCCGGGGAGTTGAGCTCTGAGGTGTTGTCATCATAATTTTATCGTTGCAATTCTGGAATACTTGAGATATGTTCGCCGATATCAAAAATCTCTTTTATGCAGTTCGTTGGTGAGATAACCTCGACGCCACCCAGCACTGGGGCGGGAGTTCGGGAGTATCGCCATAACTTGTATAACGGATGCTTTTCTAAGGTTGAGGTAGATGGTTTCCGAAGTTTTCTTGGTTATGTGTTGAAGGATGGATACAGCTGGATGTAGGATTTGCTAGTTTGGGTGAGATATTATGCTTCCCCTGTATCCCCAACACCTGATTGCATAACCGGAAATGTTCGAGAGTTTCATAGGTGGGAATTCTAGTAGCTCTAGTTCTTCTTCCACGAATATTG
The DNA here is from genome assembly GCF_003073215.2 of Triticum urartu. Lineage (NCBI taxonomy): Eukaryota > Viridiplantae > Streptophyta > Magnoliopsida > Poales > Poaceae > Triticum > Triticum urartu. The sequence continues at coordinate 572,689,440 of NC_053022.1, read as the reverse complement.
GTTTGAGATTGGGATTTCTTACCGATTATTCATTCTTGATCCGTACCTTGTTGATTTATATCTCTACCTTAATTCTACGTGGCTTCTCAATTTATGGATATGTGACCATTTGAAGAGGAATGCATTCGTTCATTTTGTTCGGATGTGAAGACTATATGTTGCAATTTTCATTCCGTTGGATTCAGCTTCAATATTTATCTATCAATGTGCTAATGGTGGTCAACCTCTTCAGGATGGCTCCGCCAACGCGCACGACTCCGAATCCTGATCCGCCACCGCCTCCACCTCCTCCAGAGGCATGGCAAGCTGTGATGGCCGCAACCAATGCAAACACACAGCTGATCATGCAAATTCTTCAAGAGCGCAATCAAGGCAGTCAAGGGAATCAAGGCAGAAATCAGAGTCACTTTGCTACGCTCAACCAGTTCCTTGCTAACGGGCCAAAGACTTTCAGTAATTGTGTTGAGGCAACCGATGCTGATGATTGGCTTGTGGATCTGTGTAAGCATTTTGAGTGCAGTAACGTCAGGCCTGAGGACTTTGTCAAGTTCGCTTCCTTCCAACTCAAAGATCAAGCCGCAGAATGGTTCTAGCAGTACAAGGATTCCAGAGGTGGACGTGTTATCACTTGGGATGATTTCTGTCGAGATTTCCGAGCTCATCATATTCCCCAGAGCGTGGTTGAAAGCAAGCGTGAGGAATTCCGCAATCTGAAGTAAGAATCTTTGTCTTTCTATGACTACAACAAGTTGTTCCAGAAGCTCGCCCGGTTTGCCAAGCAGGACGTCCCTGATGAGAAGAGCATGATATATCAGTTCAGGGGTGGTCTCAGAGAAGAAATTCAGCTCGCTCTTGGTCTCTTTGAGCCCTTGAGGTACGATGAGTTCTACAACATGGCACTGAAGTAAGAGGCTGCTCAGTTGAGGTGTGATGCTTCCAGGAAGCGAGTCAGAGATGTTACTCCTTCTTCCTCTACTCAAGTGGCCAAGCAGCAGAAGTTTTGGCTTCCTCCTCCTCCGTTCCGTTAGCCGTATCAGCAGAAGAGTAAAGGTGGCAGTGGTTCTTCCCACCCACCCAACCCAGGCTTTCAGAACAAGACTTCGTCTCAAGCTCCAAGATCGAGTGCTTCGTATCACCGTCCGCTTTCAGAGGTCACGTGCAACAAGTGCCAACAGAAGGGTCACTATGCCAACAAGTGTTTCAACCAGAGGCGTCTTCCTCCTCCTCCTCCTGTCAGATCGGCAAGTACAGCTGTGGTCAAGCATAACCCCAAGCATGCCAAGGTCAATTTGATGAATGCAGCTCAGGCAGAGGACTCGTCAGATGTGATAATGGGTAACCTTCCTGTTAATGATATTCCTGCAAAAGTTCTTTTTGACACTGGTGCATCGCATTACTTCATCTCGAGACAGTTTACAAATAGGCATGAATTGGTTTCACAAGTTTTGCCTAGTCCTTTAGCAGTTGTCTCTCCCGGTAAGCGCATGCAGGCTAACTCCATCGTTCCGGATGTTTCTATGACTTTGGGTGACTACAAGTTCTTGGCTTCTCCAACGGTTCTTGGTGACTCGGATATTGATCTTATTCTCGGAATGGATTGGCTTTCTAAGAACAAGGCTCAGCTTGATTGTGCAGCCATGCAGATTCAATTGACTCATTCGTCTGAGGATGTAATTGTCTTTGCCGCCCGTGATGATACCATTCGTCTGTTTTCTCTCAATGAGAAGGGTGAATTGGATGCCATCTCTCAAATTCCAGTCGTTTGCGATATCAAGACGTCTTTCCAGAAGAGCTCACAGGAATGCCTCCGCACCGGCCAGTTGAATTCGTTATTGAACTTGAGCCTGGCACGGAACCTGTGTGCAAGCGTCCTTACAAGCTCGGACCTGAAGAGTTGAAGGAGCTGAAGAAGCAACTCGATGAGCAAGAGAGAATGGGTCTCATCCGGCCTAGTTCTTCTCCGTGGGGTTGTGGTGTTCTTTTTGTGAAGAAGAAGGATGGAACGGACCGACTTTGTGTTGATTACCGTCCAGTGAATAAGAAGACCATCAAGAACAAATACCCACTTCCCAACATCAATGAGCTGTTCGAACAACTCAAAGGTGCCCAAGTATTCTCCAAGCTTGATCTCCGTATGGGTTATCACCAGATTTGCATTCGTGAAGAAGATATTCCCAAGACAGCATTCAGAACAAGCTTTGGTTCATATGAATACACTGTCATGTCTTTTGGCCTCGCCAACGCTCCTCCGACGTTCTCTTGCATGATGAACTTCATCTTCAATGCCTACACCAATGACTTCGTTTTGGTCTATCTCGACGACATTCTGGTTTTCTCGAAGAATAAGGAAGATCATGCCAAGCACTTACGTTTGGTTCTTGATAAGCTCAGGGAACATCAGTTCTACGCCAAGTTCTCCAAGTGTGAATTTTGGCTCGATGAGGTTCTTTATCTTGGTCATATCATCTCTGCCAAGGGCATTTCCGTGAATCCCGAGAAGGTGTCTGCAATTGTGAATTGGGAACCTCCTCAGAACATGAAGCAACTCCGCAGTTTTCTCGGTCTCGCAAGCTATTGCCGAAGATTCGTTGAAAACTTTTCTAAGATCGCGAAGCCTCTCTCAAATCTTCTTCAGAAGCACGTCAAGTACGTTTGGTCTCGAGTGTGATATTGCTTTCAACACTTTGAAAGAGAAGTTGATCACTGCTCCAGTTCTGACTCCACCTGATGAATCCAAACCATACGAGGTCTTTTGTGATGCCTCTCTCCAAGGTCTTGGCGCAGTTTTGATGCAAGAGAAGAAAGTTGTTGCTTATACATCTCGCCAGTTGAAGCCTAATGAGAAGAACTACCCCATTCATGATCTCGAGTTGGCGGCAGTTGTGCATGCTCTTTTGACTTGGAGACATCTTCTATTGGGAAGAAAAGTGGACATTTTCACTGATCACAAGAGTCTCAAGTACATCTTCACTCAGCCTAATCTCAACCTCAGGCAAACTCGATGGGTCGAAATGATTCAAGAGTATAATCCGAGTATTGAGTACACTCCAGGCAAGGCCAATGTGATTGCTGACGCTTTGAGCAGGAAGGCTTACTGCAACAGTCTGATTCTTAAGCCTTATCAACCCGAGCTTTGTGAAGCTTTCCGCAAACTTAATCTGCAAGTTGTTCCTCAAGGTTTCCTCGCCAACCTTCTAGTCTCTCCTACCTTAGAAGACCAGATTCGCCAAGCCCAGCTTCTTGATGCTATGGTGAAAAAGGTGAAGATTGGGATTGCCAAGAGTCAGTCCAAGTACAACTGCTACCGCCTTGATGACAAGGACACTCTCTTCTTCGAGGATCGTATTGTTGTGCCCAAAGGTGACCTCCGTAATGTGATCATGAACGAGGCTCACAATTCTCTCCTCTCCATCCACCCTGGGAGCACGAAGATGTATCAGGACCTTAAGCAAGCGTATTGGTGGACTCGAATGAAGCACGAGATCGCTCAATTCGTGAATGAATGTGATGTCTGCAGAAGAGTGAAGGCAGAACACCAAAGGCCAGCTGGTCTCCTCCAACCTCTTGCTATTCCAGAATGGAAGTTTGACCACATTGAGATGGACTTCGTGACTGGGTTTCCGAAGTCCAAGCGTGGCAATGATGCTATATTTGTTGTCATCGATAAACTCACCAAAGTGGCTCATTTTCTGCCTATCAAAGAGTCGATCACTGCAGCTCAATTGGCGGAACTCTATACCTCTCACATTGTCTCTCTGCACGGTATTCCTCAAGTGATCTCTTCAGACCGTGGCAGCATTTTTACCTCGAAGTTTTGGGATTCTTTTCAGAAGGCCATGGGCACTAACATCCGCTTCAGCACAGCTTTCCATCCTTAAACAAGCGGTCAAGTCGAGCGTGTCAACCAGATTCTTGAAGATATGCTTAGGGCTTGTGTGATCTCCTTCGTCATGAAGTGGGAGGATTGTCTTCCTTATGCTGAATTCTCCTACAACAATAGTTTTCAAGCAAGTTCGGGCAAGGCCCCTTTTGAAATTCTGTATGGCAGGAAGTGCCGTACCCCTCTCAACTGGTCTGAAACCGGTGAACATCAGCTTTTGGGTAATGACTTAATCACAGAAGCAGAAGAAATGTGCAAAGTCATTCGAGATAACCTCAAAGCATCCCAATCCCGCCAGAAGAGCTACTATGATAGTAAGCACCGTGATTTGGCTTTCAAGATCGGAGATCATGTTTACCTACGTGTCTCTCCTATGAAAGGTACTCGTCGCTTCGGTATCAAAGGGAAGCTTGCCCCTAGATATGTGGGACCTTTCAAGATTGTCAGCAAGAGAGACGACCTCGCCTATCAACTCGAGGTTCCTTCAAACTTTGCAAATGTTCATGACGTGTTCCATGTCTCTCAGCTTCGAAAGTGCTTCAAGACTCCTGACCGCACCGTCAACTTCGAGGACATTGAGCTCCAAGAAGATCTATCTTATCGCGAGCACCCAGTTGCTATTCTTGAAGAGACTGAACGCAAGACTCGCAACAAGTCAATCAAATTTCTCAAAGTCAAGTGGTCACACCATTCCGACTATGAAGCTACCTGAGAACATGAGGATCACCTTCGTTCTGAGTACCCGGCGTTTTTTCAGTCCTAGATCTCGGGACGAGATCTTTTCGTAGTGGTGGAGTGTTGTAACACCCCGGATGTAACTTTCCCTTTTTGTACTCCAACTCTTGCCGTTTCCGGCGTTAAGTTATATTTATTCCTCGGGTTCAGGTCTTTGTCTCCGTGTGTTGTTGTCTTTGTCATGCATCTCATATCATGTCATCATGTGCATTGCATTTGCATACGTGTTCGTCTTATGCATTCGAGCATTTTTCTCGTTGTCCGTTTTGCATTCCGGCGCTTCGTTCTCCTCCGGTGGTCATCTCTAGCTTTATTTCATGTGTGGGGATTAAACATTTCCGGATTGGACCGAGACTTTCCAAGCGGCCTTGGTTTCCTACCGGTAGACCGCCTATCAAGTTTCGTATCATTTGGACTTCGTTTGATACTCCAACGGTTAACCGAGGGACCGAAAAGGCCTCGTGTGTGTTGCAGCCCAACACCTCTCCAATTTGGCCCAAAACTCACCAAACTCTGCTCCATGTCCTAGAGCGTTCGATCATGATCGTGTGGCCGAAAACCGCACCTCATTTGGACTCTCCTAGCTCCACTTATGCCTATAAATACACCCCCTCCGTTTTCGGATCTCCCCTCTCCCCGAAACCATAAAAAAATCCCCAGATCCGCCGCCGGACGTGTCCGGACGAGCCGGACAACGTACGGATCCCGCCGCCGCCTCTCCCGAGCCGACACGTGGCGCGCCGCCCTCCACCCGCCGCCGGCCTGCGAGCCCGTCCCCGGCCCCCGAAGCCCATCGGCCTCCCGCCGCCGCCTGGGTGCCCGCGCCGCCCGACCGGCCTCGCGCCGCCCAACCGGCCTCGCGCCGCCGCCGCGCCGCCCGACCGGCCTCGCGCCGCTACCGCTCCTCCCGAGCCGGCGAGCTCCGCCCGCCTCGCCTCCTCCTCGCCTCGCCCGCCTCGACGCCGGCGACGCCGCCGCCCGGTCGCCGCGCCGCTCCCGCCGGAAGCCGCCGCCGCCCCGACCGCTCCGGCCGACCTACCTCCTCTCCGGTGAGACCCCGACGCCGGCGACCTCGGACCCGCCTCCCGTGAACAGTGCAGCGCCGCGCCTCGGTTTCCGTGCGAACCCTAGATCCAGATCCAGAGGTTGTTTTTTTGCTAAGTCCCTAGATTTTTTACTCCATATGCTCCTGTTCGAGGCCCCGTAACTTTGCATCCGTAGCTCCGATTTGGGCATATAGCATATCAAAATGTTCGTCTCGACGAGTACATCATTTCATTCCATTGCATTATTTTCATTTGAGTGCATCTTTGTGCCCGAAATGCTGTTAGAAGGAGGCTTCGTGAGTTAATTGTCAGATTTGCTAGTTCATATCATTTTTGCCATGATTATTGTGTGCATGATATGCCTGTGAGTCCTTCATATGTTTTGTTAAGGATTTTGTCTTCTTTCCAAAGGTGCAACCCATGCATTTTTGTGATGTGTGTGGTGACTTGTGCAAGCTTGCAAAGTGAGGCACCCGGTAAATCTGTTTTCAAGGACTTAGTAGTTTTCACTAAGTCTGGGATTATTTAGTTCATGATGCCATATGTTCATGCTATTTCCTAGTGATCCGTGCATCTTTTGAGGATGATCAGTAAAGGAGTTTTGTTAGTCTTGTAGTGCTTTATCCATCAATGCCTTTGTTTGCAATTATGGAGCACCCTAGCTTGAGTCAATCGAGCTCTACTTTTGCTTCACTGTGAATCTGGGCAGATCGTTAACTTGTTTGCGATTTTGCCGATGTTATTGTAGTTGATCCGTGCATGCTATGCCATTGTTATTGCCATGTCTAGCTTGTATTTTGTGCCTTCTTGATGGATGTATGCTTGTCTTGCCGTGACTTGCACCGTAGTGAGTGCATCGAGCTCGTTTACATGCCTTCGTGAGTTATGTTTCAGCATGTCCCAGTTTTCACTAAGTCTGAAAACTGATTATGTTTTTGCGATGGTCGTGTGCTTGTTAGTATATTTTGTGATCCCTTTTGGCTCAAGGTCACTAAGGGACTTTTGTTAAGCTTGTTGAGTAGCTCCATGCCATGTTCTTCTTTGTCATAATCAGGTCCTGTAGCATGTTGTTTTGTTGCTCCGAAGAGGGCTATATGATCTGAAATTTCAGACAAGTGTTAATTTCACTAAGTCTGAAATCTGTTTTGCATTTGCGTTTTTGCCATGCTTGTTTGAACCTCATAATGGATGATTTGGCCGTAGCTCAGTGCTAGACTTTTGTTAAGCATCTTGTGTGCATCCCTACCATGTATTTTGTTGTCATGTTTGGGTGCTGTAGCATGTTCATCTCATTGCATTTAGATGCCTACTTGCTGTAAATCGCAGACCGGTGTCATTCTTAAAACGCTTGCCATTTCCAAACCGTAACTCCGATTCCGGCGTTTTTTATATCGTTTTCAAGCGATTTCATCTCATATTTCCATTGGCAGACTTGGATTTCCAAGTTGAGGCCAGGTCCATGCATTTCCTGTCATATCTTGCATTTTGCATCCCGCATCGCATCTCGCATAGCATATCATCATTTCATCATATTGCTTGGTCTTGCACGTGGTTGATTGTATCCTTGTTGCTTGTTTGTCTTGTTTGGGTAGAGCCGGGAGACGAGTTCGCTAACGAGGAGCCCGTTGAGTTTGCTCTTGAGGATCCAGTCAACTCTGACAACTGTGCAGGCAAGATGATCATGCCCTCGAAATCACTACTATCTTTGCTATGCTAGTTTGCTCGCTCTTTTGCTATGCCAATGCTACGATGCCAACCACTTGTTTGAAAGCCTCCAAAATGCCATGTCAAACCTCTAACCCACCATGTCCTAGCAAACCGTTAAATGGCTATGTTACCGCTTTGCTCAGCCCCTCTTATAGCGTTGCTAGTTGCAGGTGAAGATTGGAGGCCGTTCCTTGTTGGAACATTTACTTACTTGTTGGGATATCACTATATTGCTATGTTATCTTAATGCATCTATATACTTGGTAAAGGGTGGAAGGCTCGGCCTCTCGCCTAGTGTTTTGTTCCACTCTTGCCGCCCTAGTTTTCGTCATATCGGTGTTATGTTCCCGGATTTTGCGTTCCTTACGCGGTTGGGTTATAATGGGAACCCCTTGATATTTCGCCTTGATTAAAGCTTTTCCAGCAATGCCCAACCTTGGTTTTCCCATTTGCCACCTAGCCTTTTCTTTCCCTTGGGTTCTGCAGACTCAAGGCTCATCTTTATTTTTAACCCCCCCGGGCCAGTGCTCCTCTGAGTGTTGGTCCACCTGTCAGCTACCGGTGGCCACCAGGGGCAACTCTGGGCTGGCCTACCCGTACCTAGGACAATCTGAGTGTGCCCTAAGAAAGAGATATGTGCAGCTCCTATCGGGATTTGTCGGCACATTCGGGCGGTGTTGCTGGTCTTGTTTTAACCTGTCAAAGTGTCTTGAGTTACCGAGATACCGAGTCTGATCGGAAAGTCTTGGGAAGAGGTCTATTCCTTCGTTGACCGTGAGAGCTTGTCATGGGCTAAGTTGGGACTCCCCTGCAGGGATTGAACTTTCGAAAGCCGTGCCCGCGGTTATGGGCAGATGGGAATTTGTTAATGTCCGGTTGTAGATAACTTGAACCTTAACTTAATTAAAATGAATCAACTGAGTGTGTTGCCGTGATGGCCTCTTCTCGGCGGGGTCCGGGAAGTGGACACGGTGTTGGAGTAATGTTTGCGCAGGTTGCTCTCTAGTTCTCGCTCGTGCTTAGCCTCCTCTTCTCGCCCTGCTTTGCGAATAAGTTAGCCACCATACTTGCTAGTCGCTTGCTGCAGCTCCACTCATATTTTACCTTGCCATACCTATAAGCTTAAATAGTCTTGATCGCGAGGGTGCGAGATTGCTGAGTCCCTGTGGCTCACAGATTACTATTACACCAGATGCAGGGCCTGATGATTCCGCTCCAGGAGACGCGTATGAGCTCAAGTGGGAGTTCGACGAAGACTCTCAACGATACTACGTTTCCTTTCCCGATGATCAGTAGTGGTGCCCAGTTGGGGGTGATTGGGACCGTGTCGCATGTTGGGTTTTCTTTTATTTTGGCGCCGTAGTCGGGCCATGAGTGTTTTGGATGATGTAATGTTATTTATGTTCTTGATTGACGTGGCGAGTGTAAGCCAACTATGTTCTCCCCTTTATTATTCATATTACATGGGATGTTGTGAAGATTGTCTAACTTGCGACATATGCCTTCAATGCGATTATGTCTCTAAGTCGTGCCTCGACACGTGGGAGCTATAGTCGCATCGAGGGTGTTACAATTAGTCCTAGAAGCCTGCTATATAGAGAAGCTCGAAGGAGCAGCCGCGGCTGGGTTTATAAACCAGTGCGGCTGCCCTTCGCTCGGCGAGGTGGGACTAAACATTGTGCACCGCCGGTGGCAGCGCACAACCTTTAGTACCGGTTGGTGGCTCCAACCGGTACTAAAGGGGGGGTCTTTAGTACCAGTTCGTGGCACGAACCGGTACTAAAGGGGCCGTTTCCTGCCCCTTGGCCTGGCGAAAATTGGCCTTTAGTACCGGTTGGTGGCTCCAACCGGCACTAAAGACCCCTCCTATATATATGGCACCTACGAAAAAATCAGTTTCATCGACCACCAGTAGTTCTTCTCGATCCAACTTCTTCGCCGCGCCCGTCGCCCATCGCGCGCCGCCCCCGCCGCCCGCCGTCGCCGTCACCGCCGTCGCCCACGCCACCCGTCGTCGCCGTCACCGCCGTCGCCCCCGCCACCCGTCGTCGTCGTCACCGCCCGGCCCGTCGCCCCCGCCGCGCCCGTACATCGCCGCCGCCTCTCGCCCGCCGCGCCCGTCCCCGTCGTCGCCCGCCGCCGCCCGTACGCCGCCACCCCCCGGTCGTACACACACACACACAGAGGCACACACACACACCACACACACACACACATTTTTTTTACTTATTTTCTATTTTCTGTTGTTTAGATTAATGTTAGATAAATTACGTAGATAATAATGTTAGAATGTTAATGTTAGATGAATTATATGGAAAAGATGTTAAATATTAATGTCAAATATATTTTACATGAATTAGAACAAGTTGAACTAGTTGAATTAGTATAGCTAGATATTAATTAGGTATATATATGAGATTTGAACTAATTGAATTAATATAACTAGTTTATTTTTAGTATGAAAATTAATAGAACAAGTTTATTTTTAGTAAGAAAATTTAGGTATATGAGATTTGATGATCTAATCAAAATATTACTATATAGAACTACCTACTTTATTTTAGTAAGAAATTAATAGAACTAGTTTAGTTGAATTAATAGAACTAGTTTATTTAGTTGAATTAATAGAACTAGTTTATTTAGTTGAATTAATAGAACTAGTAAGTGTTTAATGTTTCACCTATATATGAACATATGTTAGATATTAATGTCAAATGTTAGATGAATTAGATATAAATTATATGTTAGATATATATTTAATTTAGTTATATGAGATTTCATTATCTAATTAACATTTTATTATATAGAACTAGCTACCTTATTTTTAGTAAGAAAATTAATAGAACTAGTTTAGTTGAATTAATTAGTTGAACTAGTTAGTTGAATTAGTTCAATTAATTAGGTATATTTTTCGTAAGTGCTTAGTTGAATTAGTTCAATTAATTAGTTGAACTAGTTGAATTAACAGAATTAGTTGAATTAATAGAACTAATAAATGTTTAATGTTTCACCTATGAACATAGGAATGTCGTCTGACAACGAACACGATTTCATTATGTGCGAATACTGCAAAGACCAGCGCGGCCTGTGCAGCAGAAATTTTCTAGTTGATGATAGACGCTTCAGCATCAAGCTGGATGAGAGCTTCGAAGTGGATACAGTAAGTCACAACGACAAGTATTTTTTCGTAATTAAGCATGACTTATGCTTCATTTGCTTCAACTTTTAATTTTAATTTTTCACTATTCTACTAGCGTATCCCCTGTCATGCAAGAATTTTTATCTTGGATAAGATAGGTTTCAGTCCTAACGAAACTATGGAGGTAAAAAGAGTTTACTTGAAGACCGAGCATGGTTATACCTTCAACGTCAAATTATACAATGCAGACACATACACCTATTTTGAATGCAAAACTTGACAAGCACTATGCAAGGCTTATGCATTTGAGCCTGATATGGTTATCACTTTTGATATTCGTCCGGAAGATGATATTGAAGGTGTCGTGGTATTCTCACGGGTGGCTTGCGAGTCGACAGATGCCACAAGGGCTTAGTGTGAGGGTAAGACTGCTGCTGATAGGACCGGGAGCGGGTATGCGAGTAGCACGCGGTAGTTTACCCAGCTTCGGAGCTCTCCGGAGAGATAATACTCCTACTGCTGCATGTCTGAGTGTATATGGTATATCTGGTACAGAGTTGCTCCTAGAGCTGTATCTGAGGTCAGTGCCATAGGCATCTGGCCTCGTATATGCCTGTATGAGGCATGCTAGTGGCCGGCCATGCATGGCTATGGCTTGTGGCCGTGAGTGTGTTTGTCTCCATGTGTGTATGAATGGATGGATGGTTGCTAGCTAGCTTGCTTGCTAGCTTGCGTATATGCTAGGCCTTGTGTCCGTGAGTGTCCATCCCCTGGATGGATGGATGTGTGCCTCTTTTTATAGTGTGAGGTAGCTTAGGATGTGAGCTAGGTAGTGGCATGGGCTAGGCATGGTGGGTGTCATCCTTGTCCCCTGGGTCACTTCATAAATAGTGCCAGGGACAAGTGACACTATACATGATGGCTGAGATGACACGTGAATAGTGCTCGGGTACAATTGTCTCGTCCGTGGTATGGCCGCCACGTCGGGGTCTTGTCGATATCGCTTCGGGCTGCAGTCGGCAGCTGGCTGGTTGGCGTAGTCGGCAGCCGGCTGGCTGGCAGAGTCGGCAGCCGGCTGGCTGGCGCAGTCGGACTGAGGGGCTTTGCTAGCCCCGATGTCTTGAAATATTGTCTTGCCGTCCTCGGGGTACCCGTGGTCGATTACTCCGACAGAAGGTAATAGAGACATATGGGTCGATGTGCAGACGCCTCCAGTTCTACCATTATGTGAGTTTCTCAACCATATTTATGTCTTCGATATGAGATTATTTGAACTAGTTAAATAATTAATAGATCTCAATTTATATTGACAGCTTACTTCCAATCAAGCAAACATGTCCGGCGCTTGGTAGACAGGACCGTCCACTGTCCCGGGGCTGAACTAAACTGCGAGGAGACAAGTCATTATGTTTCATGGCTTGAGGATCTTGATGCTGTCAAGACAAATTCTTTCCTGCACTTAGAAATGTTACTACTCAAAACGTGCGACCAATAGTGTTCGTACTGAACTACGGTCACATATATTTAGGAAATATGGTAAGATTTCTACTATTTCTCCTCAGTGCATCTTTTGCATACATTATTTTTTAAGCTAAACTTCATTGCTAAGTATGTTACTATACGATGTTCTTCAACAGGGACTCCCGATGAATGTTGTGCCTGATTGGATCGAGACTAAATATACCATGAATATTGTTAGCTTACGGCCAAGATATCCTACAATGCACTTTAGTGCATTCAGGATTTCTAATAGCGAGGAATGCTTAATAGTAAAAGACTGGAGCAAAATTATGAACGATCATAGAGAAGTACTAGGGGGCAGCAACCAGAAGCGCAACCCACGATTAGGAGACAGGTTCATCTGCATGCTCCAATATGATGAATCAGCAAGGCTATACATGTTCTATGCTATTTTACCTGAGAGAGAGCAGCAGGAGTGATTAATTAGCTAGTTCATGCTCTTAGTATTTGTCCTCTCATGTCCGTGTTCTTCGTCCTGAACTTAATCTCAAAGAGTGATTTGCTTTTGTGGTGTTATGAACGCTTATAATATCATTACCATGCTGAACTTGATGATATCTTTGCTATGAAAACCGTTGGTGATGATATATATGATGCAAGAGTTTTTATATTAATTAATATGATGATGATGATGATGAGTTATTATATCATTTATGAAAGAAATTGCATATTAGTTTCAACTGGATGGATTCTAGCTAAGTGATCAAGTATATGCCATATTCATATTACCTCGATCACTTAAGTAGGTGATCAAGTATATATAATATGGATATGACATATACTTGATGACTTAGCTAGGATCCACGCATCCAGTCAAACTAATCACCTAATGATTTAACAACTCATTATAATGTAAAACAATCACTAAATTAAATTGAAAACACAAAATTAAAGTAAAAATAAAAAAGAAAACCAAAACACACCCAAACATTTAGTACCGGTTGGTGTTACCAACCGGTATTAATGTCCTACGCGTCCACGGAGCTGGCTCGTGCCACGTGGTTGCCCTTTAGCACCGGTTCGTGCTGAACCGGTACTAAAGGGGGGGGGGGCTTTAGTGCCTACAATTTAGTGCCGGTTACCGAACCGGCACTAAAGGGCCTTACGAGCCGGTGCTATTGCCCGGTTCTGCACTAGTGATACATACATACATACATACATACATACATACATACATACATACATACATGCATGTTTGTTTCGGCAGACTGGCCTAGTGCTTCAGCCAATCAGCCTAGAATTTCTCTGAGTTTAGGCAAGTTTATCTTGGAGCAAGGCATCGAGTTTGCCCATTCCAGGGCAAAACTTTTGTGCCAAGATTCACAAATTCTAGCAAGGAAATTTCTTTTGTGTGTGTGTGTGTTTTGTCGTCACTCTGGTATGTTTGGACTATGACCAAAGTGTACCTTACATGATTTTTGGCAATAACCGAAAACTTGGTATTTGTTCGATAATTGACAACATTTTGTCATGTAACTCTTTTGTCAACTCTAGTTTGTTTTCTTTGCTAATGTTGGACAACTCATGAGCAACCAAAAATTCAACCAAATCATTTGCTAGTTAATGTTTTGTTAGGAAAACCTTCCCCGCTTTTTCTATAATGATAGCTGCACTTTCTAAAAATAATATGAATAGATAGATGCTTCCCTATGGTGCAGTTTGTATGGAGACATTCGGACAGACATGGTGCAAATTCATTATCATCCATCCAAGCCAAATGCACCTCTAATTAGTAAATTCATTATTTCATTTATTATGTCTAAATTAATCATTAATATCACCATATCCATGTCCGTACAAAACTATTGGAAATAGAATTCTCCGGGAAGAGTCCGGCCTTCACCTATCATCGGGGACATCTTCCAACCTCTTCCCGATGACGTAGCGCTCATCCCTGATCGAATCATGGAGTTTGACACACAACACCTTGAAGAGATAGCAGAGCTCACAGGAGCCGAGGCTGCCCAGCCATGCGAAGCGATATACTGCTGAGTTCACAGCAGCGGAGTAGCCAAATCTTGGGAAGACAACCTTGGCGAGCACATAAGGAACGCCTAGAGCAGCGAGTAGTCTCGTGGCAATAGGCATGAAGATTTCTTGCAAGAACCAGAACATTGATATCTCCCAAGAAAGACAATCGGCCTTCCACCGAACAATCGTCGGAACCCACCTTTCATCAATGATATAGGCAAGGACAGGTCTGGCCCTTATCTGCTGAACCTTCAAGACAAAAATCCGGTGAGTCAAATATGTTTGCTATTGTTGACCTAAGTATAAGCTAATGAGAATAGTTTGGGAATTGGCTGCATGCTACCCAAAAACTGTGGCAAACAGAAACAGTGATAATTATGGAAATGCTTGGCGTCCCATAGGAGACAAGGAAATAGACGGATTATATGAGTTATTAATAATGGGAATAAAGAAGGAAACTGAACTTTGTCAGTGAGACCTGACTAACCTAAAATATGAAATGAGACACGACTTTGAGTGCCATGTAGCAAATCATTCCCGATTTAGATATGTTAAATTTGGTACATAAATGAGCAACATACACCCTCTGTCCCATAATATAAGATGTTTTTGCAAGTTAATGTTAGCTTGCAAAAACGTCTTATATTATGGGATGGAGGGTGGAGGGAGTACAATTTAAGAGAACAGAAAGCAATAAGAGAAGTTGCCACTCACCAGCTTTAGCCAGATTCTCATAAATAGAAACCCAAGGGCCCAAATGTAGGATAATGAAACGTCGTCAGCAGGCCCAACGATAGGTGATATTAGAAATAAATCAACCAGCAAGCCATTCAGGAAGGGAATGGCGATAGACTGAGAGAAAACAGCTTTTAAGTTATTTAACTTCAGCACAGAATAGAGAAAATAGAAAGAAAACCACCGCAAGTTAAGTAGCTCACCCATAAGAACACAATCGTTGAGTACTTCAAAGCTAGATGGCGTGGTCTCCCACAAGTCATGCAGGCAATTGAATCTCTAGTGGCAGCAATAATGGTTAATATGATGCCAATCCCAACAACCAAAGCAAGCAGATCTAGGAGGGAATATCGACAAGTAATTAAGCCAAAACTTGATAAAAATATATTCGCTTTGCTTACGAAGGAAGTTCAGCAACCATCTAGTATGAATAATCATTACCATTGGATTCAAATCCACTTGCTACTGGCAGCTGGGTGATGGCAAGCAACAAGGGACGCCCAATTGAGATTGGAAAAATGAGCACAGCCGAACTGTATATCGCAACAGTCGACCATGCAAGCACCACATTAGTGCCATACGAATACCGAGTTACCTTCTTCACTAGCGACTCAAGGTATGTGACTGTAGAAGTGCCCTTAATGAGAAACCACACAATGAAAACACGAGAAATTGAATTGGCATAGTTTCGTGGCGCTTGCCATAATGATAAGCCTTCAGCAGCACAACTGAAATTAATAGCCACGAATCACAGACATTAAAACTAAAGTGTTCTAAAAAACCCGGACAGTACACATCAGATGAAACAAAAAAAGGAATTAATACAACTTACGTGATATCTAATGGGAACAGCTCCGGTGCCAATTGGCCAGCAATTTGAACAGGAGCAAAAATTACTACGGCCATAAAGATAACATCATACAGAAGAGCACGCTTAAAATAAAATTTGTGGAATGGTTCCTGAATATGGTTACGGTGGATGTGGCAACAGGGACAGGCAACTCCCAGCCTCAATATCTAGCCACAAGATAAACAAATTACAACACTTATTATACCCATGAACTAGTATATACTGCATATACTATAATACTAGTAACATCACGAGGTAATATAGATAAAAATATGATAAATACCTTGTGAAGAGTTACGGATAACCAGAGACGTAGATTCAAAAAGATGTGTCCAATAAAACAATGATGAGAAGCTGAAGCAAAAGATGGAGCAAACAGAAGTTCCAACCTTTGAGACATTGTTGCACCAAACATTTTTGAAGTGAAGATATCAAGCAACCAGCCAAAGAACAACGGGTACATTATAAATGCGCTCAGGAGAATACTTGCAAGAGTGGTAAAACCTGCGGTCTCTCTGAGGAATCTAGCATGGAGCCGTCTAATGAAAATTGCAATCATAAGGCGCTCCCCCCTAAAGTATTGCAGAGTGTTCAGCCCAGGAAAAGTGACACCGACAGAAATGATAAGTCCATATCCAATTAGAAGGGCAGAGCCTGTTGAAGTGTAGGAGTTGACTTCACCCACACTGGAAAAACTGGAACACGATATGCACCAGTGGATTATCCTTCCCAGCGAGAATGGGATAAAAACCAAAATACAAGCAAGAGCCATGTCAAATATTACCACCTGATTAGAAAAGCATGTTGTTATAATTTTCTGGAAATATATGAGTACAAAAGGTAAGCATAAGAAATGTGAGGTGGTCGTTCATATCATATATTGTACTCCCTCCGTCCCATAATATAAGAACGTTTTTACACTAGTGTAGTGTTAAAAACGTTTTTATATTATGGGACAGAGGGAGTATATAACAACGAATATCAAATTAGAAGGATATTAATTAGTTCTTTACTGCAAATATAAGAACCTAATGATCTTATTAGAAGAAGCACACACAGAGAACATTGGTTGAGAAGCAGAGCATGTTGAGGACTGATCAACTTAGATAGAAACTAACTCATTAACCTGAACAAGATTATATTGCTAACAGAGCATACCATCAAGAATGCTTCAACGGCAAGTAGCGCAAGGACTTGCAAGCCATCAAATCCACGAAACCCCTGACGCCAAGTTTCTAGGCGCGCAACCCATTGTGCAAATGGAGCTACAGCAAATGGAGCAAACCGGCGCGCGAATGCAATGCAGAGCGCAAATAAAGCGAGGGCGGAGGCGGTAGAAAGACGGAGGGAGAGCAAACAGCACGCTTGAGCAAAGGATCTAGCAAGCGCGAGGCGCCAAGCCCAGAGCGCGGCGAGGTGAACGGAAAACTCCGGCACGACGCATACGGCGAAGACGAGCAGCAGCAGCAGACCCGTGAGCTTGTCGGACGCTCCCACCATGAACTCGGAAACGGGCAGCCTCGCGGGGGCGTCCGCGGCGTAGAGAAGCCGGGTGGTGATGCCGCGGTTGCATACCTGAAATGGTTCAAAATGACCGAGTGCGTCAATGTTGGCATCACATCAGATCATACTAAATGAAATATGAAAAGGAATTGAACGCAACCACATCACCACTGTGACAAGAACATACTACATTGCAACAATATTGACAAGAACGTGTTAATTGATTATACTCCACAAGGGGACATTTTTCACCGATCTCCTTTTTCAGTAAGTCTGACATTGCAAACAGCATGACAAGAATGCATTGATATTTGAGTATTTGATCACATTACAAAATGGTAAATTTTGCACTTCACTAGGGAATTAATCACACGATCCAGCCAGCTTGACATGACACCTACAGCGGCATGGAAGGATCATGGAGGGGAAACCCTAGGTCGGAGGGATCGAGAGACAAATACCTCGCATAGGGGTTTTCCGCGGGCGGCGATCCACCGGAGCTGGCACTCGTCGTGGACGAACCTGATGCTGCCGCGGCAGGCGCATGGGCTCCGCAGGGGGCGCTCCGCCTCGGCGGGGAGACGGCAGATGCGGCACAGCTGCTCCTCCGCCTCCTCCTCTCCTTGGCCTCCCTTCGGGGAGATCCTCGCCCCCTCTTCTCCTCCTGTGGCGTCGGCGACCACCATTGATCGGCCTTCCCGTCGTCTCTAGCGCGGCGACAGTGAGTTTTTTTTTTAGATCAGCGCGGCGAGAGCGAGTGAGAGATCGTGTAGGAGAAGCGGCAGCACGGGAGATGTTGGGCCGCTCTTGCTCTCTTCTCGTCTAGCTAGGGTCGCCGGCCCAAGGAGAATCCGTGCCATTATTTTTGTTCTTCCGTTTTTCTTCTGCTAATCCCCTTACCTTTTCGCTTTTGCTTTTTTGTACCCCTTTTCAGTTCTATTTATTTTGTTGAATTATTTACCTTTATTTCAACTATTTTTTCTGCTTTCTTTCATATTTTTTTGGCTGTTAGTGTGTACCATCAGTCATCGGCGAATATTTTTAAATTATTACATGTTGCTACAAATATTTATATGTTCAAGGCCAGACAATTTTTTCTTTGACATTTAGGTCCTATTGTTTCATAAAAATATTAGCATTGATGAACCCATCGTTTTAATCAAAGTTCTATGATTTTTTTAATTAACACGCCAATTTTTTAAAATTGGTGATTTCTTCAAAAATACATGAATGCTTACATGCATAACAGTATAAAATTATTATCCGTGTTTAAGAAGCCAAGTCAAAAATTACCTGACTACCTTCTCAAAAATACAAAAACATTTTTGACACTACATTTTTGACACTACATTAGTGTCAAAAACATTCTTATATTATGGAACGGAGGGAGTACATATTACCTGACTAGAAAGAATAGTTAATATAGGTGATGGTGATCTACATCTGCAGGTATCATGTGATGTTTTGGGACCAAGAGTTACTTATTGGTGTAGACCCGAATCTCAAACTTGTAAATCGTGCTTTCATCGTGTAAAATCTTGTGCTTTCTATCTATATCGATGGTTGCAGGCCTAGTGGAGGTGTCGGAGTCCTATGTGACAGAGGCCTAGGCGCCCAAAAATGTCCCTCCAGTTTGCATTCGGTTTGGGAAAATTCAGACAAGCAAATGCGACAACGAACAAATACGGTCTATGTTGGATGGATAGCTACGTCTGGACAACTCGATCCGCACGTACACTAGTGTTTTAAGAGTCGGAGTTGGAGATCCCTAAGATATTATTTTCACCTCACCGAACGACTTTACCACATGCGAATGACGTTCTTTCTCCTCATTAACAAAGTATGGTAATCTGTCGCCGACTCCAAGAACCATCTCAAGGCATGGAACCCCTCTCCACTTCAACGTCACACTCAATCCTTGTGGCGCTGGCGCACTTGGTTGAACTTTTTGTAGCCAACAATCAACAATGTTGTCCTCATGCTCATCAAGAGAGGCGCTCCACTTGAACACCAAAAAATAGTGTCGACAATTTTGCCCATGGGTATACAATCTTGCCAAGTATCACCCATGCCTGTATTCGTAAGAAAAACCACCGTTTAAAAAAAGTTGGGTCAAAAAAAGCTCTCCAACAGCCTCATAAACGCGAAAAAAATTCACAAAATCCCATAAATCCTTCGAAATTACCCCTCCATCTATTGGAAGATGGCCTTTTCATAAAAGTGCCACATCAGCTAACCGCCATTGGAGTCCGCCGCGCCATCACCGTTGACCACTGCACACCGCAACCAACCGTTGTTGCGCCGCTTGCCTGCCCGCCACCGCCTCCGCTTGCAGCCGCCGTCGCCATTGCGCCAGTGCCAAAAACCACTTTTAGGGAAAAAAATTACGGGAACTGAGAAAAGACCTAACCTGAGAACTTCTAAATTATATGGACACCCCCGTAAAACTACTATGATGTTTTTTTTACATAAATTCTAGGATATGCTCTAAGAACAAACATGAAAACGGAAGTAGCATCATTATTATTTGATAAATAGATAAATAAAACTATAATAAAATAAATAAAAGAGAAAAGGGAAAGGGAAAGAAAAAGAAAAACGAAGAGAAGAGGTAAAAAATAACCCGGAGTCTTCCTGGGCCGGCCTTAGCTGTCAAAGGATAGTCCAGGTGTGACCGTGTGAGTGAAGAAGAAAGCCACACCTGGTGAATCGCAAGGACGGCCCAGTATCACTCTTCCTCACTCACTCTCGCCGTCGCCGTCGCCGCGCTCGAGACGAGACACCAACGGCAATGGCGACCACCGGAGGCGAGGACGAGGCGATGTTCTCCGCGGAAGAAGACTTCCGAGACGAGGAAGAGGAGTTGGTGGATCAGTGCCGCATCTGCCGCCTCCCCGCCGGGCCGGGCCGCCCCCTGCGCCTGCCGCGGCAGCATCAGGTTCGTCCACGACGACTGCCAGCTCCGGTGGATCGCCACCCGCGGAAAACCCCGCTGCGAGGTACCGCCTCATGTCTATGCCCATGTCTATGTGATGTGATTCCTTAGGGAAGTGAAAAGTGTACCCCTTTTGCAGTGTGATTAACAGTACATTCCTGCCATATTGTTGCATTGTAACGAGTTATCGGCATCATATCCGCCGCGAATGATCGATCCCCTTCACCCTGTCGCGGTGCTTGGAGCGCGCTTACTTTCCTTTCTTTCAGTTTTGTTTAGACACATCTTGTTTACAAATAATTTTAACCCCTCATACTGCGTGCCGAGCGTCGCACATTACTACGACCATGATTCCTCACTGACAATCAGCCCCCCCTCCCCCATTGTGATGTGATTAGTATGTTCTTGTCATATTGTTGGTGTGTTTTGTGCTTAATCCTTTTTGTGTTCCATTTTGATGTTGCTAAAGTTGATGCACTCCATCGTTTCGAACCATTTCAGGTGTGCAACCACGGCATCTCCGCCCGACTTCTGTACGCCACGGACGCACCTGCGAGGCTGCCCATTTCTGAGTTCATAGTGGGCTTGCCGGACAGGCTCACTGGTCTGCTGCTCCCACTCATCTTCGCTGTCTGCGTCGTGCCGGAATTCACCATTCACATCGGGACCCTCTGGTCATGGCGCCTCGCGCTTGCTAGGTCCTTTGATGAAGCACACTATCTGCTCTCACTCCGCCTCTCTACCGCCTCCGTCCTCGGTTTGTTCGCGCTCTGGGTTGCATTTGCATATGAGTATATGCCGTTTGCTGTAGCTCCATTTTTCCACTGGGTTGCATGCCTGGAAGCTCGGCGTCAGGGGTTTGGAGGATTTGATGGCTCGCAAATCCTTGCGCTATTTGCCGTTGAAGCGTTCTTGGTGGTATGCTCGGTGCTTCTCAACCAATGTCCTCTATCGATCTGCTGCCTTTTTTATGCTATGGCGAATGATAAGATCATTATAGGTTCTTATATTGTAGTAAAGCACCAATTAATGCCCTTCTGTTTTGGGGATTGGAGCAGCATTTAGCACACATTGTCATGGTTTCTTGTTTGTTCAGAGTTGGTTACGGTTCAATATGGCTCCAATTCAAAGTTTATCATCCTAGAGGTGTCCAGATAATTAGATGAAATAGTAGCAAAACTAAAATTAAGGTCACATGAGAAAACTACTGTGCCATGTTATATGAAATAATACGAACGAACACACCAAATTTCGTATGATTGGTTTTCTACTTGTTTGCAAAAGTTGTAACAGTATTCTTGTCTAACCAGGTGGTGATGTTCGACCTGGCCCTTGCTTGTGTTTTGGTGTTTCTCCCGTTCTCTTTGGGAAGGATCGTCTTATGGTGCATATTGTGTTCCGATTCTTGCAATGTGGGTGAAGTCAACTCCTACACTTCGACAGCTTCTGTCCTTCTAATTGGATACGGGTTTATCATTTCTGTGGGTGTAATTTATGCTGGGCTGTACATTTTTGGCCAATACTTGAGGGGGAAGCGCCTTGTGATCGCAGCTTTCATTACAAGTCTGTCTGGTATATTCCTCACAGGGATTACATGTTTTACCAGTGTTGCCAGTTTTTGTCTTAATACCCTGCACGGACTTATAATATACCCGCTCTTCTTTGGCTGGTCGCTTGATATCTGCACTTCAAAAATGTTCGGTGCAACAATGTCTCAAAGGTTGGAACTTATGTTTGCTGCATCTTTTGCTTCAACTGCTCTTCATTGTCTTATTGGATTCGAATTTTTGTATCTACACGGCTTATGGTCCACACTTCTTCACAAGGTATTTGTCATACTATATATGTGGCCTCATCATGTCAATAGTATATGGAGTATATGATTCAGGGGTATAATGGGTGTTGTATTTTGTTATGAGTAGATATTCAGGCCAGGAGTTGCCGTTCCCACTTTCGACTATGATATTAACATTGACGAACCATTCTACAAATTTTATTTCAACAAGCCTCATCATCTTCTGCATGGCATTCTCTATATGGCTGCGGTTATTTTTGTTCCTGTTCAAATTGCTGATCGTCTGGCACCGGAGTTGTTCCCATTAAATATCACGTAAGCATTCAATTTAGTTTCATCTGATGTATTGGCCAGTCAACACCTTATTTTAATGTGTGTGATCGTTGCTACTCCAGTTGGCCTGCTGAGAGCTTATCGTTTTGGCAAGCACCTCGAAAAGTTGGCGATTCACTTTCTCGTGTTCTTCTTCTGAGGCTTCTCATTGACGAAACTTATATGCCAAATTATACTGTGTTGCTAGTGAAGAAGATAACTCGGTATTCGGTTGTCACTAATGTGGTGCTTGCATGGTTGACTGCTGTGATATTCTATTCGGCTGTGCTTATTTTTCCAATATCAATTGGGCGTGCCTTGTTTGCCATCACCCGGCTGCCAGTAGCAGGTGGATTGAAATCCAATGGTAATGATTGTTCAGAGATGGTTATTTGACTGTTAGGCCTGGCTGTAAACAAAGCAAATATTTTCTTTTTATCATGTTTGGCTTACTTGTTGATGATGTTTTCTCTTAGATCTGCTTGCTTTGGTTGTTGGATTCGGCGTCGTAGTAACTACTATTGGTGCCTCTAGAGATGCATTTGCCTACATGACTAAAGGGAGAACGCACCTTCGAAATTTGAGCCAAGCTCTGATTGTGTTCTTATGGGTGAGCAACTTTAATTGCGGTGGTTTCCTTTGTATTTTTCTTTAATCTATTTCATGCTATGGCCAAAGAACTTTGTGTTTTCTGCTCTCAGTTGGCCATCGTTCCTTTCTTGATCGGGTCGCTGGTTGATTTATTGCTAATACCATCACCCACTGGGCCTGATGATGAAGTTTCGCTTTTCTACACTTGGTTCCTGGGATTTCGATCTCTGAGAATCTGGGTGAAGCTGGTGAGTTGCAACTTCTCTTGTTGCTTTCCGTCCTCTCATAGTTTATCCATGTATGTACCATTATACCAAACTTAACATAAAAAAAATTGAGATTTTATAATATAATCAGATAGGGACTAATTTGGTACATTGCACTCAAATTGCACTGGTTGTGAAAACCACACTGCTAAAGCGAGTACCAAAAAGAACACTTCCAAATTTTTATGTTAAAAGTCACATCTCATCCCCAAGTCCAGTTTTTATACATTATATGCCCATTATTAAACTCATGCACTCGCACAATTAATTATCGCTATTTCTATTTGCCACACTTTTGGGTAGCATGCAGCTAATTCCCAAACTATTGTCAGTAGCTTATAGTTAGGTCGAAAATGGCAAACTTTTTCAAGTGGCCTGGTTTTCATCTTGCAGGCCCATGAGACAAGGGACACACCTTTCCTTGCCTATTTCATCGATGAAAGGTGGAGTCCAAAGATCGTTCGGTTCGCTGCGGGTTCTCGTTCAGGGAAGGTACGGCTGCGATTTTTCCTCCGAGAACTATTCATGCCTATCGCCACGAGGCTGCTCCCTGCTCTGTGCATTCCTTATGTGCTTGCCAAGGGCGTCTTCCCAAGATTCGGCTACTCTGCCGCCATGAACTCAGCAGTCTACCGCTTCGCGTGGCTGGGTACCCTCGGCCCTTGTGCGCTCTGCTATATCTCCAAGCTGTTGTGCACGAAACTCCATGATTCGATCAGGGATGAGCGCTACGTCATCGGGCAGAGGCAGGGAAGACGTCGCCGAAGGTAGCTGAAGACCCCTATTCCCTGAGAACAAGGATCCGGCGATATTAACGGTTAGCGCGCAAACATGAAGGAATTGTTGATGAAGTTTCCCGTGGAGAACCGTGTCGTTTTGATGGTGTTGCTCCCGACGAACGGCTCTTGTGTATGGCTGCCCCTTTTTTGTGAATGTCTGCCCCTTTTTTGGACAGCATTCTCATGGAGGAGTATGTATATATATATATATATATATATATATATATATATATATATATATATATATGTGAATAAGAATACTGGTACTGTCGAAACCTGGTGGAGTTTGTTGCCTGTGTTAGGCTTCAATTGCAGTACCTATTCATGTCTGGCTGATTTGATACTTCTCTTTTTAATCAAATAGGGATACTGGTACTGTCGAAAGACGAATAATAGCAGGATGTGTTTCCAAATTATTAATGTAAATACAATGTTTTCAGCTGCTTTTCGTAAACTATGTCAATGAATTCCAACGAGCCGAGAATTGCCCGTTCGGAGGCGCGGCTATGAAGGATAGGGAACAAGAGCGAGATCATGGAGAGCAAGCCTTGAAATGCCTTTGTGAAATAATGAAGTTACTAATTAGTGGCACATTTGTTTGGATGATCTCAAAATTTATGTTCTAAAGGAATTTTTCTTTTTTACCCAGCTTGTTCCGTCAAAAAAATACAATCCCAGCCTTCCTCTGTCATCTAACTACCATAAAAAAATCAAAAAAAAATTAGCAGTTGATGGTGAAACCATGTAGATATAAGCGGTGGAAAATACTGCTCATGATTCAGGGCTACCCAATGTTGCACCGGTACAAACTAAACCACATACAAGTAACTACACGATCCAGATAATGTACACGCACTCAGCGCAAATGAGCCACATCAACAGAGACTTCTTCAGCATGACAGTATCGTCGTCATCCAAAGCTCCGCACAGCAGAGGCATTAAGATCCAAGATACCAAGTTTCTTGGCGAATCGACCACCCATCCATTGACCCTAGTGGCACGCTCTGCTGCCCAAGGGTACCCAACACTGGCACAGGATCTTCCATCCAGCAGAATACTTGGATTTCGGATGCATGGAGTATCATCGGTGTTCACGAAGAGTGCAGTTTTCGTCTGCGCTGCCCTGTTCCTCAAAGTATGCCGTTATGGCTTTCAGCTTCCCATTGAGGTAATTCTTCTCCACCTGCCAGAACAAAAGGGCTCACTATGACATCGGTCTAGAGGCATCGCCATCGCTACACTGCGGTGATGTCAAGCCAACATGACATACCTCAACCGCCCATGGAGGATCGATCGACAAGCACATGTCCGCCAGCTGGTCTAGGTCACTGTTGCGAGGAAGGAACATGACTACTCTTGAAGCGATCGCCGTGGCAACTTTGAAGAGATGGTACCTGAAGCGTTCGACTAGGGCATGTGAACATATGTGAGCACAGCAAGGAAACAAACAATATTCTGAACCAAGGAGCTCACCCATCACAAGGCTTAAGCATGGTTTTGACGTCATACACATCTACTTTTGCATAGTCCGGTCCACCCCATGGAGGTGACATGAAGACAGTTTCCCCCTGCACACAACAACTTCTCACGAAAGCATACAGACCAACTTGTAGACCGATTAGAGTGGCATAGCAATAAGAAGGTAACTTTTTTAGCTTAGCGGTAGTGCAAAGCTTCCTGATCTTAGCCCCTTCTGTCCCATCTCTTAGCACTGCTGCTAGCTAATTTCTCTCACCTTAACGTCTGGTTAACAACTAGGCATGTAGATGTTAAAACTTGTTTACATTAAGAAGGAAGTTATCATTATGGCAGTCATCTATGATTACGTTCTGGGACTGAACTTGAATGCTTACAATTGGTGCATTTTCTAATAAACTGAAACTGAGGCTATGCCCTATGATTCCAAAAACGGTTAGAACAAAAACTTCCTCTTGTTGGACTTCCAATGGCAAAAGATCGGTACCCTACCTAATAGTTACAGTGAACGAAAATGGTCAAATAAATGTGTTCTCACTGGCAGCTATGAAAGATATGCAGCTGTACGGAATGACATGTGCAGAAACCTAAAGGCGTGATAATCTCAAGGTATAAGGCATACATACCTTCAGATGAGGTGCTATACGGATAAAATCTCCTATAATGAAGTCTATATGATCATTGACTCCATAAACAGTTGCATTATGCTGTGCACAATCAATCTTCTGTGGGTCAATGTCAACAGAAACAACATGCTTACACCTGAAAAAGAAAAGATGATGTCAGAGACGTGGAAATCTACAGTTTGGGTACTGTAGAAGAAACTTGAAAGTTCACCTCATATCATCTTCAACCATTATGCATGCTAATTAAGAAAGTCAGCTATAGCTCTAAATACGGATAAAGCAACTTAGAAGCCATTCTTTTCATATGATGTGTCATTTTACAAGACACAAATACCTCGGTATAAACTAGATGAGTGCACAAACGCGTTTTCTACTGTCATTCATTCTCGACCAAGTATGCCCTTGACGCACACAAGACACATTATACTGAAGGTTGTTAGTGACCACTATTATCAAGCAAAGCAAGAAAAAAGGTACCTATGGAAAAGTAAGGTTTCATGCTAACATATCGTTCATCATCATTAACAGAAGATATAATAACACAATAGCAGTGACTTACTTTGTGGCAAACTGGATGGTATTTCCACCTACTCCCGTGAAACAGTCAATCAATATGCCTGCACCAACACGAGATGCATGATGCTTTGCAATGGGCTCTGGCGTTACTGAAAACCACCCCTCTTCATCCATCTTTATACCACTATCAAAAAGGGAGAAAAGCGAGTACCGCTGATTCCAATACTTGGCGATGTCATTGGAAATGTTTTCTGCCAAGTCCTGACATGAATGAGCTGTAGAATTAGAATGAAATAAAAAGTTAGTTACCTTATATACATAAATAGAAAAAGTACAAAAGATGTAGGTCCAGCAACAAGCTGCATATTGACACCACCCTCACACAAAAAGAAGAAATCTGCCAGTCAACGATATCATGTGAAAAAAATAACACAAACAACTCCTAGGAAGCTCTAACTGAGTAATATGGTCTTACACGATTGAGATCTCCTTACTCTCTTTTTCTTTTTGGTGGTGGTAGCTTCCTGGCTCACTTCTAACACTTCAGCCACTGAACTATCATTCTGCATATTTTCACCATCTTGTACTTCATCGATGGTAGCTATCACACTACATAGAGATGAGATGTTAATGAAAACCATACATATGTCAAGGAAGCAAGGAAACAACATTTAGTATAATCAGGCACACCTTGGATATATCGACTCTTTATCAGGAATGTCTGATAAACTTTGTGCTTCATTGTAATAAAGATCATGCCTCTGCTCATCTAGATGGCTGTTGTCACCAGCCTGATCTGCCAGATAAGAATGCTTGATATCACTAAACAAACTATTAATTATTGGTAAGGATAGAATATAACAGCTATGAGAAAGAAATCTCTAGATAAAAATAATTAATGCCACGGATAAGGATATTAATAACTGAGTTGATTTTGTGAAGTGTCAGCATCAAGACTTGTACTGTATCAACACAGTAAGCAATGTCCTCTGGGATCAATGCAAAATAACAAATCTCTTGCGGATCACATAAAATGGAATTCACATCTTACCAAATGTTGTTTCTCCATTGTCACATGGGCTCGCGTTAGCTCCATATTGTACAACATCTTCATCAGGTTGTGAGATATAATGCTTGACACAGGATAAAACTCCAGATGATTTGTCAAGCTTTGCATTGATTTGATTGTGTTCTTCCACGAGTGTGCTTGTCAGTTGTGATACTTGTTCATCCAACCCTTGAGATGAATATGTGCTACAATATGATACAAAATCCTCCAATCCTTGAGGGGGATCCCATGTAGATTCCTGTGTCAGGATGTTGTAATAGTAATACCGACTATAGAACTGATCCCAAAGAACCTGCCAATCTCCGCATTCATAGTAAAAATCAGAGCCAGAGTTTTCAACATGATTATTAACAGGAGATGGTTCTGCTGGACATGGATCATCATTATCATGGGACGTGGGTGGAGTCTCCCCAGATATTTTATCTTCTCTTTCAGACGATTTTTCTTCATGACAAAGTTCAGCACAGGACATTATAGATTCATTATCAACAGAATTTCGCCCCAGCATCACTTTGTTCAACTGCATAAAACTGTCCGCAGCTTCATTTTGTTGAACAGGAGAGCCTGATTTTACTGGACTGCTCATGTTACCATTTGGTTCACACTGATTAACACTGACTTCACCAAGCGTCTTTTCAACATCACCATGGTAGGCTTCACTGTAACCCGCAGTAGTCCTAGATGAAACGCATGAGTTTGTTTGCTCCATGCAATCCATCGACTCCTGAACGTGTTCCAGTTCTTCAGAATCTGTGCATGTCCTAACATTATCATCCATTGGAGTTCTTGCCGCTTCATATGGTGCTTGTCGTCCCTGATGCTTACCCTTGGCAGGTGTCTTCTTTTTCTGTAACAGGTAAGGGCTTAGGGTACAGATTAACCAGCAGCAGAACTCTACATGCTGTTTTGGGCACTTACCTCTTTCCTTGTGCTGAATGAAACAGGAAGCCCCAAAGAACCCATGAGACTAGCCAATTCCATATCTTCAACAAATGAATGGTCTGTTGATAACAAGAAACAACAGACAGTATATCAGAAGAAATTGGTGGATACTTGCAGCAAAAGAAGAATAACAATCTGTAATGATTTGTTCGTATTATTTTTTATGTGCTGTCTGTGCGGGGACAGTGAGTTATGATATGAGCCAATGCTGCAAGTAGGGTGTTTACGAACGTCAGAAGAAATAAACTCATTGGATTACAGGAAAGCAAATCGCACCTTCATCTGTCTGCTTGGCTGCTTTGTTGCGGGTTTTGGCTGTTTGAGATCCCTGCAAAGTTGAAGGTTTTCAAATTGCTGGTACGGAAGGCTGAAACACAGAATGGAGAATGAAGACCATGAAATAAAAAACAACATCAACTAAACATACTCTCCAAGTAAAACAAATATTTAACTTGCCGCATTTACCCCCTCCCCCCTAGCCCTAAAACCCCCCAAAAAGGAGACAAAACGTTAGCGACATTTCGAGTCAATGTATCGTGTAACGTGTATTCACCATTCAATTTTTGAAGTGATCTCAATAAAATGATGTTGGCATATGTAGTATACTGATTTGATGGTCTTGCTCAGGAAGTAAAATCGTAAACCATGACGTAGCTAGTTCAACCGCACGAGCTATTCTTTTGAAACATGATGCTAGTGCAATAAAACATGCTGGTAGAAGGAAATGATTGTTCCTTGGCTGTTCTGTTCTTTCACAACAGAACTCTGAATGAAGATCATGCCACCAAGAACAGTTCGCATGCCTACCGGGCAAAATTGGGACTATTATCTCTAAAAAGAAGTTAAGGTATAAATCACATTTTCTTTTGTGAATTAGTCTTTGGAAAACTAATCGGCTGGTCTGCTGCTCGTCCTGCTCAACGGGCTACAGAAGAAGCAAGATTTTCCATCTTGATATAACGAAATTGTCAACTGAACTGACGACCAAGCACAAGACTCAGAATCATTCATGAGCTAAATCATAGATGAAAGAGGCTGGAGTCTTCTTACCGTGCAACCAACCGTCTCAGTGGCACGCCAATCGTGAGGCTTCACATAAAAATCATCCCTGCAGCGAAGAAACGAGCTGTGTAAGGGGAAAAACACTGAGCTGAACGAGGAGGGTCGGAGAGGGACGAGGACGAGGGGATCGATTACCAGAGGTGCACTTCGGTGAGCCTGAAGAGCCGCCCAAGCTTTCTCATCGACGAGGACTCCGCCTCCGCCGCCGCCGGCATCTCCGTGGGCACCGGTTCGCGGGCGGGCGCCGCTTCACACGACCCGGGGCCGGGGTCGAGTCCGCTGGGTGGGGAACGAGGCGGAGAGTGAGAACTAGAGATATGGAAGTAGGGAGGGAGGGGCATATGGGGGGAGGGGGGGAAGCAGGGAACACCCACCTCAGCTCGCCGTCGACGCCCCGTCGGGGCTCCTGCGGCTCCTCGGCCGCCGTGGCCGCCATGTGACTCCTTTCCTCGTTGTCCGCACTGCGCTGGATTCGCTTTAGGATTAGGATAGGGTGAGAGGAGGATTCGCCGTGGCCATGGGAGAGCTCGCGGCAGAGTACAGAAGTGGCGGCTCCGGCGTGGAGCAGCAATGGAGTCGACGGAATAGCGGCGGCGGCGTGGGGAGATAAGGGCTAATGGGCTTCCGAAAGAAAGGCTGGCCGATTATTCCCGAGCGATGATAAGCCTGGCATCAAGTACTGCGGCCCATAAAAATAGGTATACTGTTTTTTGTTCTTAAAAAAAGCATTTTATTTTATTAAATAAATAAATAAGTCAAATATATATACTCAGGTATCTAAGGGACATCCAGGGAAGGACGCCGGAGGCGCGTGTCGCCACCATGGCTACCATGGAAGAACGCAACATACCATATATAGGAGATTGAAAAGATGGGACGCAGGGACGCACCTGTAGTCCTGTGCATGGAGGGTAGAGGACACGGACGTCAATGCACATCTGCAGTAGCAGTTCGCAACTGGGAGGTAGGATGACGGCAGCGGGCACCGCCGCGACTGGACTCGCTAATTAGGGATGGAATTTTTCGGGGGGAGACGGAAGAGGCGTTTTTAGGAAGAGACCTCCTATTGAACGCCCGCGTGCGTCGAACGGTAGAGCTTTCGCTGAAAGCACGCGCAAACGGGCCGGCCCATGGCAGCGTCGAACCTAAAATTCAGCAAAAACAAAACGTGCCACGCGAAGTCAAACTCCAGACCTCTGGTTGCAGAACACCCCTGGTAACCACTCGAATTTGTATGTTAGAATGGTAAATCGCAGCGCTAAACTTTTAAGTATCTATCTACAGTAGCAGATCCGTCTTTTTTCAAAAAAAAAACATTCATGGAAAAACTGTGAGCAAAATTTATTAAAAAATGCGAAAAATATTTTAAAATGTGAACAAATTTAAATTCAAAGGAAACCTTTAAAAGGGAACAAAATTCTAAGAAATGAAAAAAAATAATAACATAAACAACTTTATATGCCCTGAACAATTTTTTAATATACGCTGAACAATTTATAAATACACATTGAACATTGCTTTGATATACACTGAACATTTTTAAATACATGTTGAACATTTTTATGATGTACGCGGAACAATTTTCCAGTACACAATGAACATTTTTTTAAGATACGCTGAACATTTTGTTAATATACAGTGAACATTTTCTTAAAGTACGATGAACTTTTTGTATAACACACAGTAAAAGAAGGAAAACAAAAAATAAACAGAAAAAAGGGGAGAAAGAACCATAAGAAAAACCAGAGAAAATAAAAGAGCAAAAAAATATGAGTGAAAAAAGGGGAAGAAAAACAGAAAGAAAAAGCAAAAGAAAAAACCGGGACAAAACAATTGAAAACTGGCCAAAAGAGTGAAAAAAAACTGGAAGCAAAATACCCATATAGAAGAAAAACGAAGAAAAAAACCCGCAAGAAACAAGGAAACAGTAGCGAACCAGATCCGTACGTGGTCTGGCCCAAGTGGGGACTTGCTTCAGCGAAGGCTCGTCCTCTTGACGCCTGCGGGCGTCAAATAGGATCTGCCTTTTAGGAATGGATAGGCAGGGAACACGCTGAGTTTGTGCACTTTCGAGTGGGCCTCTGTGGACCATCGACTGGAAAGGCCCGATTAATGACAGCAAGTCCAACACGTTCTGCGGAGCAGCTGCCCAATCATTATGGGCCAAGTGGGCTGCGCCTGGGAGAAGGAAATAATTTCCACAGATTACAGTTGGATGGCTGAGCTAATCCAGGACGTTAGTGAAGGAGATCCCACGGCTCAGGGGTTCAAATCGCTGTAGAGGGGTGTAGGTGGCTGAGTTATACTGTTTTTAGTAATACGGGATGGAATCCAAGTTTCTTTTTGTGCGGAGAAACTCGCTTCACCAATGAGAGGCTACCTTGTCTTTTTTGCAGAAAAAAACTGGCTGGATGGGTTGGTTCTTGCATCAGGCTATTACCTCGCCATCACAGTTCAAGCCCGCTCGCTGTTTTTCTTTTTCTTTTTGAGACTATATACTACATGTTATATTTTTTTTCTGAAGGGTAGAACTAAACTTTATTCATCAAACTCCACAACATGTGGGATACGGTTAAGATCATGGGATTGGCCAAATCAGAAGTGGCGTCCCAGATCCAAAGACAAAGAAAATTTAGCTAAGCTATGTGCTTCTACATTCACTTCCCTACGTTCAAAAGTAAAAAACATTGAAAAAGTTCTGCTTGACTACGGATCTCACTAATAATAGCACCGTATCTTCCCCGAGCGTCCTTGTTGATGTCTGAGATAACTTGTTTCGAGTCCGAGGCCACGATAAAGCTTTGCAGATGCAGATCCTCGGCGAGTGCAAGGGCCTCGCGGCATGCGATCACTTCAAGGGTGGCTGGATCGTCGAGACCTGGGATCACCAAAGATGAACTTGCTATGAAGTTCCCTTGTCTATCCCTACACAGTGCTGCAGCTGACCCTCTTCTGCCCGGACGAACTCCCGCGTCCACATGAATCTTTGCGAAACCCGGTGGTGGGATCTTTGGTAGTCGTCTAGGTTCTCTCGGGGGCGCAACAGAATCTGATGGGCGGCTTTCCTTGCACATGTCAAGCTCAGATATGAATCTTCTGATATATAAATGAGTCGCTTGAGGGGAATGAAAAATGCCCTCGTGTATTGCTTGGCGCCTAGATGACCATATTGCCCATAAGGTTACCGCGATGAGAACGAACTGATGATGCTGCAGGGATTCCATAAGAGTAAAAAGCCATTGCTTTGCATTCGGTTCCGTCGTGCTGACCAGCTGCTGCGCTAGCTCCTCATCCACCAGTGCCCAGGTACATCTCGCGACGGTGCAGTTGATGAGAGAGTGTCTCCACGAGTCCTCCGCCCCGCAAAGACCGCAGCAAGAAGAGTCCGTCATTTTTCTGTGAGAACGCACATCCTCCGTTGGGAGGGAATGCTTCGACAGACGCCAGAGAAACATACTTATCTTGGAAGGAACAGGTGTCTTCCATAAAGTTTTCCAAGAACTTTCTTCAGCCGACGTACTTGAGGATCCAGGACGTTCTTCAAGCCATGGTTCCCTGCGCTGGATTGTTGAGACCAACATCCGGTAGGCTGATCGGACCGAGAAGTTTCCTTTGTTTTCAAAATGCCACGACCAGAAATCGCTGATATTTTGGGTGCAAATAGGGATCTGAATAATTGCCTGGATGTCCATCGGCATGAAAACCTGCTGCAGCTTTTGCATGTCCCATGATGCATTTGTGGAGTTGATCAGCTCCGAGACATGCACCGGAGGATTAGGAATCAGACTTACATGAAACGGCGACGTCGATGGACACGTGCGAAGGCCCAACTACATTGGCTTTTGTATTACAAACCCAGTGAGCGACGGACGCGGCGATGCATGCCCAGGCTAAGGCCCAGTCAAGCTACAAGCACAATAGACGACCCAAATGAAAGACTATGGGTTGATTCCTAAATCGTCAGGGGCTTTTTCACAAGATCTCATGATGGGCCAAGAATATTACCTTCCTTTTGTAGGGGAATGTAGTAATTTTAAAAAAATTCCTACGCACACGCAAGATCATGGTGATGCATAGCAACGAGAGGGGAGAGTGTTGTCTACGTACCCTTGTAGACTGAAGCGGAAGCGTTGACGCAACGTAGAGGAAGTAGTCGTACGTCTTCCCGGTCCGACCGATCCAAGCACCGTTACTCCGGCACCTCCGAGTTCTTAGCACACGTACAGCTCGATGACGCTCCCCGGGTTCCGATCCAGCAAAGCTTCGGGGATGAGTTCCGTCAGCACGACGGCGTGGTGACGACGATGATGTTCTACCAACGCAGGGCTTCGCCTAAGCACTGCAACGATATGATCGAGGTGGAATATGGTGGAGGGGGGCACCGCACATGGCTAAGGAACGATCACGAAGATCAACTTGTGTGTTCTAGGGTGCCCCCCTGCCCCCGTATATAAAGGAGGGAGGGGGAGGTGCGGCCGGCCCCCAAGGGGTGCGCCTGGAGGAGTCCTACTCCCACCGGGAGTAGGACTCCCCTCCTCTTGCCTTGTTGGAGAAGGAAAGGGGGAAGGGGAAGAGGAAAGGGGGGCGCCGCCCCCCCTTCCTTGTCCTATTCGGACTAGGGGGGGAGGGGGGCGCGGCCTGCCTGGCCAGCCCTCCTCTTCTCCCTTATGGCCCATGTAGGCCCAATAACCCCCGGGGGGGGGGGGGGGTCCGGTAACCCCCCGGTACTCCGGTAAAGTCCCGATTTCACCCGGAATGATTCCGATGTCCAAATATAGGCTTCCAATATATCGATCTTTATGTCTCGATCATTTCGAGACTCCTCGTCATGTCCATGATCACATACGGGACTCCGAACAACCTTCGATACATCAAAATGCATAAACTCATAATAACTGTCATCGTAACGTTAAGCGTGCGGACCCTACGGTTCGAGAACAATGTAGACATGACTGAGACAAATCTCCGGTCAATAACCAATAGCGGGACCTGGATGCCCATATTGGCTCCTACATATTCTACGAAGATCTTTATCGGTCAGACCGCATAACAACATACGTTGTTCCCTTTGTCATCGGTATGTTACTTGCCTGAGATTCGATCGTCGGTATCCAATACCTAGTTCAATCTCGTCACCGGCAAGTCTCTTTACTCGTTCCGTACTCACAACTAACACATTAGTTGCAATGCTTGCAAGGCTTATGTGATGTGCATCACCGAGAGGGCCCAGAGATACCTCTCCGACAATCAGAGTGACAAATCCTAGTCTCGAAATACGCCAACCCAACATGTACCTTTGGAGACACCTGTAGAGCTCCTTTATAATCACCGAGTTACGTTGTGACGTTTGGTAGCACACAAAGTGTTCCTCCGGTAAACGGGAGTTGCATAATCTCATAGTCATAGGAACATGTATAAGTCATGAAGAAAGCAATAGCAACATACTAAACGATCGGGTGCTAAGCTAATGGAATGGGTCATGTCAATCAGATCATTCAACTAATGATGTGATCCCGTTAATCAAATAACAACTCTTTGTCTATGGTTAGGAAACATAACCATCTTTGATTAACGAGCTAGTCAAGTAGAGGCATACTAGTGACACTCTGTTTGTCTATGTATTCACAC
Source organism: Triticum urartu (assembly GCF_003073215.2). NCBI lineage: Eukaryota > Viridiplantae > Streptophyta > Magnoliopsida > Poales > Poaceae > Triticum > Triticum urartu. The sequence continues at coordinate 572,654,356 of NC_053022.1, read as the reverse complement.
ATGTATTATGTTTCCGGTTAATACAATTCTAGCATGAATAATAAACATTTATCATGATATAAGGAAATAAATAATAACTTTATTATTGCCTCTAGGGCATATTTCCTTCAGTCTCCCACTTGCACTAGAGTCAATAATCTAGATTACACAGTAATGATTCTAACACCCATGGAGCCTTGGTGCTGATCATGTTTTGCTCGTGGAAGAGGCTTAGTCAACGGGTCTGCAACATTCAGATCCGTATGTATCTTGCAAATCTCTATGTTCCCACCTGGACTGGATCCCGGATGGAATTGAAGCGTCTCTTGATGTGCTTGGTTCTCTTGTGAAATCTGGATTCCTTTGCCAAGGCAATTGCACCAGTATTGTCACAAAAGATTTTCATTGGACCCGATGCACTAGGTATGACACCTAGATCGGATATGAACTCCTTCATCCAGACTCCTTCATTTGCTGCTTCCGAAGCAGCTATGTACTCTGCTTCACATGTAGATCCCGCTACGACGCTTTGTTCAGAACTGCACCAACTGACAGCTCCACCGTTTAATGTAAACACGTATCCGGTTTGCGATTTAGAATCGTCCGGATCAGTGTCAAAGCTTGCATCAACGTAACCTTTTACGATGAGCTCTTCGTCACCTCCATATACGAGAAACATATCCTTAGTCCTTTTCAGGTATTTCAGGATGTTCTTGACCGCTGTCCAGTGATCCACTCCTGGATTACTTTGGTACCTCCCTGCTAGACTTATGGCAAGGCACACATCAGGTCTGGTACACAGCATTGCATACATGATAGAGCCTATGGCTGAAGCATAGGGAACATCTTTCATTTTATCTCTATCTTCTGCAGTGGTCGGGCATTGAGTCTTACTCAATTTCACACCTTGTAACACAGGCAAGAACCCTTTCTTTGCTTGATCCATTTTGAACTTCTTCAAAACTTTGTCAAGGTATGTGCTTTGTGAAAGTCCAATTAAGCGTCTTGATCTATCTCTATAGATCTTAATGCCTAATATGTAATCAGCTTCACCGAGGTCTTTCATTGAAAAACTCTTATTCAAGTATCCCTTTATGCTATCCAGAAATTCTATATCATTTCCAATTAGTAATATGTCATCTACATATAATATCAGAAATGCTACAGAGCTCCCACTCACTTTCTTGTAAATACAGGCTTCTCCAAAAGTCTGTATAAAACCAAATGCTTTGATCACACTATCAAAGCATTTATTCCAACTCTGAGAGGCTTGCACCAGTCCATAAATGGATCGCTGGAGCTTGCACACTTTGTTAGCTCCCTTTGGATCGACAAAACCTTCTGGTTGCATCATATATAACTCTTCTTCCAGAAATCCATTCAGGAATGCAGTTTTTACATCCATCTGCCAAATTTCATAATCATAAAATGCGGCAATTGCTAACATGATTCGGACAGACTTAAGCATCACTACGGGTGAGAAGGTCTCATCGTAGTCAATCCCTTGAACTTGCCGAAAACCTTTTGCGACAAGTCGAGCTTTGTAGACAGTAATATTACCGCCAGCGTCAGTCTTCTTCTTGAAGATCCATTTATTCTCAATTGCTTGCCGATCATCGGGCAAGTCAACCAAAGTCCATACTTTGTTCTCATACATGGATCCCATCTCAGATTTCATGGCTTCAAGCCATTTTGTGGAATCTGGGCTCACCATCGCTTCTTCATAGTTTGTAGGTTCATCATGATCTAGTAGCATGACTTCCAGAACAGGATTACCGTACCACTCTGGCGCGGATCTTACTCTGGTTGATCTACGAGGTTCAGTAGTATCTTGTTCTGAAGTTTCATGATCATCATCATTAGCTTCCTCACTAACTGGTGTAGGTGTCACTGAAACAGTTTTCTGTGATGCACTACTTTCCAATAAGGGAGCAGGTACAGTTACCTCGTCAAGTTCTACTTTCCTCCCATTCACTTCTTTCGAGAGAAACTCCTTCTCTAGAAAGTTTCCGAATTTAGCAACAAAAGTCTTGCCTTCGGATCTGTGATAGAAGGTGTATCCAATAGTTTCCTTTGGATATCCTATGAAGACACATTTCTCTGATTTGGATTCGAGCTTATCAGGTTGAAGCTTTTTCACATAAGCATCGCAGCCCCAAACTTTCAGAAATGACAACTTTGGTTTCTTGCCAAACCACAGTTCATAAGGCGTCGTCTCAACGGATTTTGATGGTGCCCTATTTAACGTGAATGCGGCCGTCTCTAGAGCGTATCCCCAAAACGATAGCGGTAAATCAGTAAGAGACATCATAGATCGCACCATATCTAGTAAAGTACGATTACGACGTTCAGACACACCATTACGCTGTGGTGTTCCGGGTGGCGTGAGTTGCGAAACTATTCCACAATTTTTCAAATGTACACCAAACTCGTAACTCAAATATTCTCCTCCACGATCAGATCGTAGAAACTTTATTTTCTTGTTACGATGATTTTCCACTTCACTCTGAAATTCTTTGAACTGTTCAAATGTTTCAGACTTGTGTTTCATTAAGTAGATATACCCATATCTGCTTAAGCCATCTGTGAAGGTGAGAAAATAATGATATCCGCCACGAGCCTCAATATTCATCGGACCACATACATCTGTATGTATGATTTCCAACAAATCTGTTGCTCTCTCCATAGTACTGGAGAACGGTGTTTTAGTCATCTTGTCCATGAGGCACGGTTCGCAAGTACCAAGTGATTCATAATCAAGTGGTTCCAAAAGTCCATCAGTGTGGAGTTTCTTCATGCGCTTTACACCGATATGACCTAAACGGCAGTGCCACAAATAAGTTGCACTATCATTATTAACTCTGCATCTTTTGGCTTCAACACTATGAATATGTGTGTCACTACTATCGAGATTCATAAAAAATAGACCACTCTTCAAGGGTGCATGACCATAAAAGATATTACTCATATAAATAGAACAACCATTATTCTCAGATTTAAATGAATAACCGTCTCACATTAAACAAGATCCAGATATAATGTTCATGCTTAACGTTGGCACCAAATAACAATTATTTAGGTCTAATATTAACCCCGAAGGTAGATGTAGAGGTAGCGTGCCGACCGCGATCACATCGACTTTGGAACCGTTTCCCACGCGCATCGTCACCTCGTCCTTAGCCAATCTTCGCTTAATCCGTAGTCCCTGTTTCGAGTTGCAAATATTAGCAACAGAACCAGTATCAAATACCCAGGTGCTACTGCGAGTATTAGTAAGGTACACATCAATAACATGTATATCACATATACCTTTGTTCACCTTGCCATCCTTCTTATCCGCCAAATACTTGGGGCAGTTCCGCTTCCAGTGACCAGTCTGCTTGCAGTAGAAGCACTCAGTTTCAGGCTTAGGTCCAGTTTTGGGTTTCTTCTCTTGAGTAGCAACTTGCTTGCCGTTCTTTTTGAAGTTCCCCTTCTTCCCTTAGCCCTTTTTCTTGAAACTAGTGGTCTTGTTGACCATCAACACTTGATGCTCCTTCTTGATTTCTACCTCCGCAGCTTTCAGCATTGCGAAGAGCTCGAGAATAGTTTTATTCATCCCTTGCATATTATAGTTCATCACGAAGCTCTTGTAGCTTGGTGGCAGTGATTGGAGAATTCTGTCAATGACGCAATCATCTGGAAGATTAACTCCCAATTGAATCAAGTGATTATTATACCCAGACATTTTGAGTATATGCTCACTAACAGAACTGTTCTCCTCCATCTTGCAGCTATAGAACTTATTGGAGACTTCATATCTCTCAATCCAGGCATTTGCTTGAAATATTAACTTCAACTCCTGGAACATCTCATATGCTCCATGACGTTCAAAACGTCGTTGAAGTCCCGATTCTAAGCCGTAAAGCATGGCACACTGAACTATCGAGTAGTCATCAGCTTTGCTCTGCCAGACGTTCATAACATCTGGTGTTGCTCCAGCAGCAGGCCTGGCACCCAGCGGTGCTTCCAGGACGTAATTCTTCTGTGCAGCAATGAGGATAATCCTCAAGTTACGGACCCAGTCCGTGTAATTGCTACCATCATCTTTCAACTTTGCTTTCTCTAGGAACGCATTAAAATTCAACGGAACAACAGCACGAGCCATCTATCTACAATCAAACATAAACAAGCAAGATACTATTAGGTACTAAGTTTCATGATAAATTTAGGTTCAATTAATTTACTTAAAGAACTCCCACTTAGATAGACATCCCTCTAATCCTCTAAGTGATTACGTGATCCAAATTAACTAAACCATGTCCGATCATCACGTGAGATGGAGTAGTTTCATTGGTGAACATTACTATGTTGATCATATCTACTATATGATTCACGCTCGACCTTTCGGTCTCCGTGTTCCGAGGCCATATCTGTATATGCTTTGCTCGTCAAGTATAACCTGAGTATTCCGCGTGTGCAACTGTTTTGCACCCGTTGTATTTGAACGTAGAGCCTATCACACTCGATCATCACGTGGTGTCTCAGCACGAAGAACTTTTGCAACGGTGCATACTCAGGGAGAACACTTCTTGATAATTAGTGAGAGATCATCTTAGAATGCTACCATCAATCAAAGCAAGATAAGATGCATAAAAGATAAACATCACATGCAATCAATATAAGTGATATGATATGGCCATCATCATCTTGTGCTTGTGATCTCCATCTTCGAAGCACCGTCGTGATCACCATCGTCACCGGCGCGACACCTTGATCTCCATCGTAGCATCGTTGTCGTCTCGCCAATCTTATGCTTCCACGACTATCGCTACCGCTTAGTGATAAAGTAAAGCATTACAGCGCGATTGCATTGCATACAATAAAGCGACAACCATATGGCTCCTGCCAGTTGCCAATAACTTGGTTACAAAACATGATCATCTCATACAATAAAATTTAGCACCATGTCTTGACCATATCACATCACAACATGCCCTGCAAAAACAAGTTAGACGTCCTCTACTTTGTTGTTGCAAGTTTTACGTGGCTGCTACGGCCTTAAGCAAGAACCAATCTTACTTACGCATCAAAACCACAACGATAGTTTGTCAAGTTGGTGTTGTTTTAACCTTCGCAAGGACCGGGCGTAGCCACACTCGGTTCAATTAAAGTTGGAGAAACTGTCACCCGCAAGCCACCTATGTGCAAAGCACGTCAGGAGAACCGGTCTCGCGTAAGCGTACGCGTAATGTCGGTCCGGGCCGCTTCGTCCAACAATACCGCTGAACCAGAGTATGACATGCTGGTAAGCAGTATGACTTATATCGCCCACAACTCACTTGTGTTCTACTCGTGCATATAACATCAACACATAAAACCTAGGCTCGGATGCCACTGTAGGGGAACGTAGTAATTTCAAAAAAATTCCTACGCACACGCAAGATCATGATGATGCATAGCAACGAGAGGGGAGAGTGTTGTCTACGTACCCTTGTAGACCGAAGCGGAAGCGTTGACGCAACGTAGAGGAAGTAGTCGCACGTCTTCCCGGTCCGACCGATCCAAGCACCGTTACTCCGGCACCTCCGAGTTCTTAGCACACGTACAGCTCGATGACGCTCCCCGGGCTCCGATCCAGCAAAGCTTCGGGGATGAGTTCCGTCAGCACGACGGCGTGGTGACGATTATGATGTTCTACCGACGCAGGGCTTCGCCTAAGCACTGCAATGATATGATCGAGGTGGAATATGGTGGAGGGGGGCACCGCACACGGTTAAGGAACGATCACGAAGATCAACTTGTGTGTTCTAGGGTGTCCCCTGCCCCCGTATATAAAGGAGGGAGGGGGAGGTGCGGCCGGCCCCCAAGGGGTGCGCCTGGAGGAGTCCTACTCTCACCGGGAGTAGGACTCCCCTCCTCTTGCCTTGTTGGAGAAGGAAAGGGGGAAGGGGAAGAGGAAAGGGGCCCCCCCTTCCTTGTCCTATTCGGACTAGGGGGGTAGGGGGCGCGCGGCCTGCCCTGGCCTGCCCTCCTCTTCTCCCTTATGGCCCATGTAGGCCCAATAACCCCCGGGAGGGGGGTTCCGGTAACCCCCCGGTACTCCGGTAAAGTCCCGATTTCACCCGGAATGATTCCGATGTCCAAATATAGGCTTCCAATATATCGATCTTTATGTCTCGACCATTTCGAGACTCCTCGTCATGCTCGTGATCACATCCGGGACTCCGAACAACCTTCGGTACATCAAAATGCATAAACTCATAATAACTGTCATCGTAACGTTAAGCGTGCGGACCCTACGGTTCGAGAACAATGTAGACATGACTGAGACAAATCTCCGGTCAATAACCAATAGAGGGACCTGGATGCCCATATTGGCTCCTACATATTCTACGAAGATCTTTATCGGTCAGACCGCATAACAACATACGTTGTTCCCTTTGTCATCGGTATGTTACTTGCCTGAGATTCGATCGTCGGTATCCAATACCTAGTTCAATCTCGTCACCGGCAAGTCTCTTTACTCGTTCCGTAATACATCATCTCACAACTAACACATTAGTTGCAATGCTTGCAAGGCTTATGTGATGTGCATCACCGAGAGGGCCCAGAGATACCTCTCCGACAATCAGAGTGACAAATCCTAGTCTCGAAATACGCCAACCCAACATGTACCTTTGGAGACACCTGTAGAGCTCCTTTATAATCACCGAGTTACGTTGTGACGTTTGGTAGCACACAAAGTGTTCCTCCGGTAAACGGGAGTTGCATAATCTCATAGTCAAAGGAACATGTATAAGTCATGAAGAAAGCAATAGCAACATACTAAACGATCGGGTGCTAAGCTAATGGAATGGGTCATGTCAATCAGATCATTCAACTAATGATGTGATCCCGTTAATCAAATAACAACTCTTTGTCTATGGTTAGGAAACATAACCATCTTTGATTAACGAGCTAGTCAAGTAGAGGCATACTAGTGACACTCTGTTTGTCTATGTATTCACACATGTATTATGTTTCCGGTTAATACAATTCTAGCATGAATAATAAACATTTATCATGATATAAGGAAATAAATAATAACTTTATTATTGCCTCTAGGGCATATTTCCTTCACCTTTATATTAGTATAGGTACATATGTAATTTCATAGTATTATATACAACTTAAGTGAGAGGAGGGCAACCATGCAACAATGATAGCAACTTTAACATTATTGTAGGCAACTAATTAGCAATGCCAGACCACTTATCAGTCATGGGAGGCTACTAGTAATCGATAGGAGACAACTAAGCATCACCGATAGGCAACTTTTATAGTCTTGTAGGAAACTAATCACCGATGGTAGGCAATTAAGCATCACTGGTAGACAATTTAATAGTCACGGTAGGAAAATTACAAAATTATATGTGAACCCACTACTATACACAATGCAAGGAAGTTGCGTCTACGCAGCACTGAAGTTGCCTCATCTTACATCAAAGTTGCTTTTAAAACAAATTAATTGGAAAATACCGGCATGGGGATCTAGTTTTGGGAGAGTCTGCCGTTTTTGTTGCACAATTAAGAACATGGGAATTTCTAGCTCTAAAGACTATAGTTCGTGAGCTACATGTAGTTTTTTGGGGGGGGGAGAGATTATGAGAAGACTTACCATAATCCAACTAGCAAGAAATTTTGCAATAAGTAAACCCTACAAGACCTTAGAGTAATAAATGAGCAAGGAAATTTTGCAAAAGAATGATCGAACAAAGAAGAGTTAAAGCGAATAACAAATGCTTGCTGTTAATGTTGGGTGCAGATTTTTTTGATCTAACAACAATGTCATTGAAGCAAAATGTTAGCTTTGTATGGTTTATTTATAGTGGGCAGTTCAATTTCATATCCCTGCGATGAGGCATGAAGAAAAATATGAACATTATCATTTGATAGCATCCGCGCACAACAGAACCAACTTGCATTGCTCAACTTGCAGATGAGGAAGTGGCATTGTGAATAATTTGCCATAATATTATTAAGAAATTTAGTAGCTTCATCCAAACTAATTTCCATAAAAGTACCACCCACGATGGAGTCCAAAAGATTTCGAGAAACAAAATTCAACCCCGCATAAATTTTTTGTATGATCATCCAAAGATTTAAACCATGAGTAGGACAATTTCTTAGCATCAATTTCATTATTTCCCAAGATTGCGCAACATGTTCATGCTCAAGTTGCTTAAAATTCATGATTTGTATCCTATGGGAAATAATTTTCGCGGGTGGAAAATACTTAGTAATAAAAGCATCCTTGCACTTATCCCAAGAATCGATACTATTGCGAGGCAAAAAAACCAAATTTTTGCATGATCTCGCAAAGAAAATGGAAATAATTTCAACTTCACAATATCATTGTCCATATCTTTTTTCTTTTGCATATCGCATAATTCCATGAATGTGTTAAGATGGGACGTGACATCCTCATTAGGAGTACCGGAAAATTGATATTCCATAATAAGATTCAGCAAAGCGGCATTAATATCACAATACTCCGCACTAGTGACGAGAGGAGCAATCGGAGTACTAATAAAATCATTGTTGTTGGTATTGGAGAAATCACACAACTTGGTGTTCTCTTGAGTCATCGTGACTATGCAACAAGATTGCACTCAAAAACAGATCTGACGAGAAAACGGCGAACGAAAAAGAGGGCGAATAAAACGGCAAATTTTTGTGAAGTGGGGGAGAGGAAAATGAGAGGCAAATGTCCAATAATGTAAATTGTAAGGAGATGAGATTTGTGATTAGGAACCTGGTAGATGTTGATGATGTCTCCCCAGCAACGGCGCCAAAAATTCCTTTTGATGCGGCTTGAACTACGTCGGTATTTCCCCAAAGAGGAAGGGATGATGCAGCACAACTACGGTAGGTATTTTCCTCAGTGATGGGACCAAGGTTATCGAACCAGTAGGAGAACCACACAACACCACGTAAACAGCTCCTGCACACAAAGAACAAATAATTGCAACCCGACGTAAGAGAGGGGTTGTCAATGCCTCACGGGTAAAAAGATAGGTAAAATTGTAGTAGATTGGATAAATAGATCTCATAGGAACGTGAGATAAAATAAATAAATAAATAAAAATTGCAGCAAGGTATTTTTGTATTTTTAGATTAATAGATCTGAAAATAAAATAAAATAAAATTAGATCACGAAGGCAAATATAATAAAGAAGAGACCCGGGGGCCGTAGATTTCACTAGTGGCTTCTCTCGAGAAAAATAGCATACGGTGGGTAAACAAATTACTGTTGGGCAATTGATAGAACTTCAAATAATCATGACGATATCCAGGCAATGATCATTATTATAGGCATCACGTCCAAGATTAGTAGACCGACCCCTGGCTGCATCTACTACTATTACTCCACACATCGACCGCTATCTAGCATGCATATAGTGTATTAAGTGTTGGGTAACGTAGCAGAAATTCAAAATTTTCCTACGTGTCACCAAGATCTATCTATGTAGAAACCAACAACGAGGGGAAGGAGAGTGCATCTACATACCCTTGTAGATCGCTAAGCGGAAGCGTTCAAGAGAACGGGGTTGAAGGAGTTGTACTCGTCGTGATCCAAATCACCGGAGATCCTAGTGCCGAACGGACGGCACCTCCGCGTTCAACACACGTACAGCCCGGTGACGTCTCCCATGCCTTGATCCAGCAAGGAGAGAGGGAGAGGTTGAGGAAGACTCCATCCAGCAGCAGCACGACGGCGTGGTGGTGGTGGAGGAGCGTGGTACTCCAGCAGGGCTTTGCCAAGCACCGCAAGATATGAGGAGAAAGAGAGGTAGGGCTGCACCAACAGGGAGAGGAACTCATGTGTATTGGGCAGCCCAAACCTCAACTATATATAGGGGGAGGGGAGGGGCTGCGCCCCCACCTAGGGTTCCCTCCCTAGGGGTGGCGGCAGCCGCTAGATCCCATCTAGGGGCGGCCAAGGGGAGGGGAGAGGGGGAGGCGCACCAGGGTGGGCCTTAGGGCCCATCTTCCCTAGGGTTTGCCCCCTTCCCCTCTTCCTTGCGCCTTGGGCCTTGGTGGGGGGGCGCACCAGCCCACCTGGGGCTGGTCCCCTCCCACACTTGGCCCATGCAGCCCTCCGGGGCTTGTGGCCCCACTTGGTGGACCCCCGGGACCCTCCCGGTGGTCCCGGTACGTTACCGATAAAACCCGAAACTTTTCCGGTGACCAAAACAGGACTTTCCATATATAAATCTTTACCTCCGGACCATTCCGGAACTCCTCGTGACGTCCGAGATCTCATCCGGGACTCCGAACAACATTCGGTAACCACGTATATCTATTCCCTATAACCCTAGCGTCATCGAACCTTAAGTGTGTAGACCCTACGGGTTCGGGAACCATGCAGACATGACCGAGACGTTCTCCGGTCAATAACCAACAGCGGGATCTGGATACCCATGTTGGCTCCCACATGCTCCACGATGATCTCATCGGATGAACCACGATGTCAAGGACTTAATCAATCCCATATACAATTCCCTTTGTCTATCGGTACAATACTTGCCCGAGATTCGATCGTCGGTATCCCGATACCTTGTTCAATCTCGTTACTGACAAGTCTCTTTACTCGTTCCGTAACACATCATCCCGTGATCAACTCCTTGATCACATTGTGCACATTATGATGATGTCCTACCGAGTGGGCCCAGAGATACCTCTCTGTCACACGGAGTGACAAATCCCAGTCTCGATTCGTGCCAACCCAACAGACACTTTCGGAGATACCCGTAGTGCACCTTTATAGTCACCCAGTTACGTTGTGACATTTGGCACACCCAAAGTATTCCTACGGTATCCGGGAGTTGCACAATCTCATGGTCTAAGGAAATGATACTTGACATTAGAAAAGCTTTAGCATACGAACTACATGATCTTGTGCTAGGCTTAGGATTGGGTCTTGTCCATCACATCATTCTTATAATGATGTGATCCCGTTATCAATGACATCCAATGTCCATGGTCAGGAAACCGTAACCATCTATTGATCAACGAGCTAGTCAACTAGAGGCTTACTAGGGACATGGTGTTGTCTATGTATCCACACATGTATCTGAGTTTCCTATCAATACAATTCTAGCATGGATAATAAACGATTATCATGAACAAGGAAATATAATAATAACCAATTTATTATTGCCTCTAGGGCATATTTCCAACAGTCTCCCACTTGAACTAGAGTCAATAATCCAGTTCACATCGCTATGTGACTAACACTCAAGGTCACATCCCCATGTGACTAACACCCAAAGAGTTTACTAGAGTCAATAATCTAGTTCACATTACCAAGTGATTAACACTCGATGAGTTCTGGGTTTGATCATGTTATGCTTGTGAGAGATGTTATAGTCAAGGGTCTGAATCTTTCAGATCCGTATGTACTTCACAAATTTCTATGTCATCTTGTAGATGCAGCTACCACGTTCTATTTGGAGCTATTCCAAATAACTGTTCTACTATATGAATCCAGTTTACTACTCAGAATAATCTGGATTAGTGTCGAAGTTTGCATCGACGTAACCCTTTACGACGAACTCTTTTACCACCTCCATAATCGAGAAAATTCCTTAGTCCACTAGTTACTAAGGATAACTTTGACCGCTGTCCTGTGATGCATTCTTGGATCACTCTTGTACCCCTTGACTGACTCATGGCAAGGCACACTTCAGGTGCGGCACATAGCATAGCATACTGTAGAGAGCCTATGACAAAAGCATAGGGGACGACCTTCGTCCTTCCTCTTTCTTCTGCCGTGGTCGAGCTTTAAGTCTTAACTTCATACCTTACAGCTCAGGCAAGAACTCCTTCTTTGACTGATCCATCTTGAACACCTTCAAGATCATGTCAAGGTATGTGCTCATTTGAAAGTACCATTAAGCGATTTGATCTATCCTTATAGATCTTGATGCTCAATGTTCAAGTAGCTTAATCCAGGCTTTCCATTGAAAAACACTTTCCAAATAACCCTATATGCTTTCCAGAAATTCTACATCATTTCTGATCAACAATATGTCAACAACATATATTCATCAGAAATTCTATAGTGCTCCCAGTCACTTCTTTGGAAATACAAGTTTCTCATAAACTTTGTATACACCCAAAACTTTGATCATCTCATCGAAGCATACATTCCAACTCCGAGATGCTTACTCCAGTCCTCAGAAGGATTGCTGGAGCTTTGCATACTTATTAGCATCTTTCAGGATTGACAAAACCTTTCGGTTGTATCACATACAACCTTTCCTCAAGAAAATCGTCAAGGAAACAATGTTTTGACATCCTATCTGCAAGATTTCATAAATAATGTAGTAATCGCTAATATAATTCCAACAGACTCTTAGCATCGCTACGAGTGAGAAAGTCTCACCGTAGTCAACTCCTTGAACTTGTCGGGAAACTTCTTAATGACAAGTCGAGCTTTCTTAATGGTGACATTTACCATTATTGTCCATCTTCCTTTTAAAATCCATATGTACCTAACAGCCTTACGACCATCAAGTAGTTCTTCCAAAGTCTACACTTTGTTTTCATACATGGATCCTCTCTCGGATTTTATGGCCTCGAGCCATTTATCGGAATCCGGGCCCACCATCGCTTCTCCATAGCTCGTAGGTTCATTGTTGTCTAGCAACATGACTTCCAAGACAGGATTACGTACCACTCTGAAGTATTACGCATCCTTGTCATCCTACGAGGTTTGGTAGTGACTTGATCTGAAGTTTCATGATCACTATCATAAGCTTCCACTTCAATTGGTGTAGGTGCCACAGGAACAACTCCCTGTGCCCCGCCACACACTAGTTGAAGAGACGGTTCAATAACCTCATCAAGTCTCCACCATCCTCCCACTTAATTCTTTTGAGAGAAACTTTTCCTCGAGAAAGGACCCGATTCTAGAAACAATCCCTTATTGCTTTCGGATCTGAGACAGGAGGTATACCCAATTGTTTTGGGTGTCCTATGAAGATGCATTTATCCACTTTGGGTTCGAGCTTATCAGCCTGAAACTTTTTCACATAAGCGTCGCAGCCCCAAACTTTTAAGAAATGACAGCTTAGGTTTCTTTAAACCATAGTTCATACGATGTCATCTCATCGGAATTACGCGGTGCCCTATTTAAAGTGAATGTGGTTGTCTCTAATGCCTAACCCATAAACTATTGTGGTAATTCGATAAGAGACATCATGGTATGCATCATATCCAATAGGGTGTAGTTATGATGTTCGGACACACCATCACACTATGGTGTTCCAGGCTGTATTAGTTGTGAAACAATTTCCACAATGTCTTAATTCTGTGCCAAACTCGTAATTAAGATATTCATCTCTATGATCATATCATAGATCTTTTATCCTCTTGTCACGACGATCTTTCAACTTCACCATGAAATTACTTGAACCTTTCAATAATTCAGACTCGTGATTCATCAAGTAAATATACTCAACATCTACTCAAATCATCTGTGAAGTAAGAACATAACGATATCCACTACATGCCTCAGCACTCATTGGACTGCACACATCAAAATGTATTACTTCCAACAAGTTGCTTTCTAGTTCCATTTTACTGAAAACGAGGCTTTCAGTCATCTTGCCCATGTGGTATGATTTGCATGTCTCAAGTGATTCAAAATCAAGTGAGTCCAAACGATCCATCTGTATAGAGTTTCTTCATGCATATCTACCAACAAACATGGTTCGCATGTCTCAATCCTTTCAAAAATGAGTGAGTTCAAAGATCCATCAACATGGAGCTTCTTCATGCATTTTATACCGATATGACTTACATGGCAGTGCCACAAGCAGGTGGTACTATCATTACTATCTTATATCTTTTGGCATGAACATGTGTATCACTACGATCGAGATTCAATAAACCATTCATTTTAGGTGCAAGACCATTGAAGGTATTATTCAAATAAACAGAGTAACTATTATTCTCTTTAAATGAATAACCGTATTGCGATAGTCATAATCCAATCATGTCTATGCTCAACGCAAACACCAAATAACAATTATTTAGGTTTAACACCAATCTCGATGGTAGAGGGAGCGTGCGATGGTTGATCATATCAACATTGGAAACACTTCCAACACATATCGTCAGCTCACCTTTGGCTAGTCTCCGTTTATCCCGTAGCTTTTATTTCGAGTTACTAACACTTAGCAACCGAACCGGTATCTAATACCCTGGTGCTACTAGGAGTACTAGTAAAGTACACATCAACACAATGTATATCCAATATACTTCTATCGACCTTGCCAGCCTTCTAATCTACCAAGTACACTTAAATGCAACAAACAAATAACTCTCTAGCTAAAGCATTTAAATGCAACAACAAATACGATCAAGATCGCAACTAAGGTAACAATGGATCCAACAGCATAATGATACCAAGCCTCACTATCGATGGCATATTTTCTAATCTTTCTAATCTTTAAGCGCATTTTCTCCATCTTGATCTTGTGATCATCGACGACATCGACAACATGCAACTCCAATTCCATCTTCTCCCCCTCAATTCTTTTCAATTTTTCTTTCAAGTACTCGTTTTCTCTTTCAACTAAATTTAACCTCTCGGCAATAGGGTCGGTTGGAATTTCCGGTTCAGATACCTCCTAGAAAAAATTTCTATGTCAACTTGATGGGCATAATTTGTCATAAACATGAAATGCAACTAGTTTTAAAAGAGAATATACATACCACATCCGAATCATAACAAGGACTAGGGCCGACGGGGACGGATATCAAAACCATGGCACTATATGTATAACAAACAACGTATGGGTAAGATAATTATACGAGTAACTATATATCCAAATCACACAAACATCAATTTTTATATAAAATTTCATGAACAAGAGGCTCACCACAAGGTGGTGCCGGCGACGGGACGGTGCGGGCGATCGACGGTGGCTACGATGGAGATTTAGAAGGCACTAAGTAAACCACACCTACATATGCAAACTAAGTGTTATTTTTGACCTTAAATTGCATATAAATCAAATACTAGCAGGTATATATATATATCCTCCCAAATTACTAAACTCACAAATTAATCACTATATAAACCAATGCAAGAGCTAATCTAGCAATGAGAGATGAAAGGACAAAGTTGCTAACCTTTGTGATCATTTGAATGGATGAGGGCCTTCAAATATTGACAAATTTTGGGCAAATTTTGTGATGAACTCGAGAGGAAGAAGGGAAGAACAGAGGAGAGGGCCGGAGAGGGGAAAGGGGGAAGAACAGAGTGCTGGTGGATGAAGGGTTTATATAGGACGACCTTTAGTACCGGTTCGTGGCACGAACCGGTACTAAAGGTGCTGGAGGGGCCCCACTCTGACAACATCCTGCCACCACTCTCATTAGTACCGGTTCGTGGCACGAACCGGTGCTAAAGGTTCGCCACGAACCGGTACTAATGAAAGCGGCCCGGCTATCCGTTGGAACCGGCACTAATGTATACATTAGTGCCGGCTCAAATACAAACCGGCACTAATGTGCTTCACGTTTGACCATTTTTCTACTAGTGGCTCCTGGCATATCGAGAAAAATATGCAGAGGCACCTGCATTACAAGTCACTGGATGAGTTCAGATCGCTCTTGTACTATGCCACCTCTCAAGCGAACTTTGAGCAGAGATGGAAAGCTTTCTATGATAAATGGAAGACGGATAGAACTGAAGAGTGGCTTGACAGGATGTACAGGAAGAGGCGACTGTGGGCAGCTTCATATCTTTCCGATGGTTTTTTCCTTGGTATGCGAAGTAACCAGAGGATTGAAAGCCTCAACTCCTGCCTTCACCTTCACCTGGACTATGGTATGACTATTGTAGATTTGGTGGTGCATTATGAGAACTGTATAGTTCGCCTACGTGAGAACGAGGCATACGATGACTGCGAGGCATTCCAGAAGGAACCACCATCAGTTACTGAATATAAGGCCCTTGAGGAGCATGCCGCCAAAGTATTCACACCTGCTAATTTCTACATCCTGCAAGATGATTTGCATAAGATGGGTCAGTTGGAGATATTTGAGACGCTCGTGGGAATTGGCCGTCAGACATTCATGGTGACATGGAAGGATAACCACAAGTTCAGGTACAATGTTGTTTATGAACCAGGTAACTCAGAAGAAACTATTACATGCAGTTGTCTTAGGATGGTTTGGAAAGGGGTGCCATGCAAACACATTCTGTTTGTTCTCCATCATCTGAAATTAACTAAAATACCAAAGTGTTGTGTCCTGCATCGGTTGTCCAAACATGCGAGAGATGGGCTTCCTGTGCAGCGGAAGAGTGATATGTTTGGATGGGGTTGGTCAGGGCCATTGGAGAGAGAACGGTATAGTGCAATAACCATTAAAACCGCAGAAGCTGCTCATGTTGCAGCAAATGATCCCTTCTTGTACGACGAGTTGATGAAGTGTCTGGACAACATAATAGCGTAGAAAAAGATTTCAGAGGAGGAACTTATAGGAAGTAGAAGGTATGCTATGCTGAAGAAGGAGGCAAGTCAGGCGCAACAAGTTGAGCCTGGTATTGGTGATCCTCAGAAAGTTTCGACGAAGGGTGCACCTAAGAAGGGGCGATCGAAGGGGGGCCCCGACGTTACAAAGAATGGTAGGCCAAAAGATTTTACAGAGAAGAAAAGTGGTCCTTTGTGCAGTCTTTGTGGTCTCCCAGGTCATAACAAGGCTACATGCAGTAAGAACGAGAAGTGAGTTGCAACCTTTTTATTTTTGTTATGTTGCTATTTTGATTTTACCAACTATATTTGCTCACCCATTTCTTTATGTTTTGTTCAGGAACTGGGCGTAGAGACGCAGCTTAGTTTGTAGGAAGAATAAAAGTGATCGCACGAGTCATGTCTGAATAACCTATGCTATTTTTATTCGCACATGTGTGCCAGAAAACTTGATATGTACTACAATTTTTACTCGCAGTTTCGAAACTCTGTTTATTTTTTATGATGATTACTAGACCTGATTTGTATTCATTGTACATTGATAAAATGCAGCCGGACGCTGCTATTTTGTACTGTGATTCCCTTTGTACTGTTTTGAAATGCGACCGGCCGCTGCTTCTGTCCAAAGTAGCAAGTTCGGAAAAAAATTGCCCAAATACCTCTGTCGGGCCCATAGTAGCATGCAGAACCTACCCAAATCTAGCCCAAAGGCGACTCAGGCGGCCGATGCAGCCCACTAATGGGCCCAGACACGGGGTCCAACGGGGCTGCGGTTACTAAGTAGAGAGGAGCTCGGCGGAGGGGGCGGAGGCAGGTATTTAAGCCGGTCCTCGCCCGCCCCCGCTTCCGAGGTGGGACTAAACCCTGAGTTCAGCAACGCGCGGGGGAGGGGAGTGGGCGGGGGCCGGGGGAGGGGGCGACTGGCCGCGTGCCTTCATTGGGCCGAACTGGGCCGGCCCGAGACAGCGCACATTAGGCCTCCTGAGCCTTACGGCGACCAAGTGCAGCGTCGGGCGCCATGGGGGCGCCATATTTAGTACCACCTCGGAAGCCGGGGGGCGCGAGGAGCGACTTAAATAGCTGCCTCCGCCCCCTCCACCGAGCTCCTCTCTTATTACCGCCCGCAGCCCCGTTGGACCCCGTTGCCGGGCCCATTAGTGGGCTCTATCAGCCGCTCGAGTCGCCCCCTTCGGGCTTGATTTGGGTATGATATGTTCGCTACTATGGACCCGGCTGTGGTGGTTGGGCATTTTTTTCTAAGCTTTTTTTTGACAAAAAGCAGCCGGCGTCCACATTACATCACACTACAATATACAAAACAATATAAACTAGCAACACCAGGCCGGCCACGGCGGCGTAATCATCACACTATATAACAAGTTGAAAAATCATCACCCACAATGATGCAAATAAGAGTGTCACTCACAACGATGCAAATAAGAGTGACATTGAAAAATAGATATTGTAGCAAATACCGACCACGGCACATTTATTTAGTTGCGGAACATGCTAAACCATGCCGCATTACAATATAGAGATGTCTTATTATGAAAATTGTATCAAGTACCGACAACGGCACGTTTATTTAGTAGAGATAATAGCCAACACCCCATCCTCCGACTCATTTCTTCTCCATGATCTTGAGGATCTTCTCTTTCACTACTTCCTTCGTGTTGCACTCTGAAAAAAGTATTTCAGCTAGAATGCGTCCCCTTGAAGCATTAACCTCATCTTGATCAAACTCAAATGTCCAATCATCTCCATCCTAGTTTTGAACGCATTTCACTACGAAAAGACCACAAGAGACTCTGCAAGAAACCACAAGTCAATTATTGATGGTCAGACAAGTACATACTAATTCAACATTTGCAACATACCCGTTTGTTTGTGATGGCATATCGTACTCCCTTATTGGCCAGGAAGATACGTCAGGATGTTCCGTTCCAATAAGAGCATTCACCTCATTTGTATCATTAGCTATTTCTGCCCTCTGAAATAAAAATGACAAATCCATATGAAGTACGTTTCGAATAACTATATATTGTTTTATGTAACGTTGTAAGCTTACCAGCTTAGCAATCTTTGCAAGAACTCTTTTGCTGCATTTACCAGTAGAGTTTAAAACTTGAAACTCTTTTTTCTTGTTGTGCATAAGAACTGTTATCCAATGATTTTCTTCCACATGAAATGGAAAGTATGCCTACAACAAAGTTTATTCATGTTGGTGTACACACAGATAGTTATTATTATGAATGATCATACTAAACTGAAGTACCTTATCTTTGATGAAATACTCTTCAGTAACTCTAGACACCATTTTAGTTTGGTTTGTGAAATGATCCATAAAATGCCTCTTAGAGTTGTTAACCTTTCCATCAGCACGAAGAATAAGCCAGTGGGACACCCAAGATGATAATATGTGACGGTCAGCATGAGGATTATGGGTCTGCATATGGTTGCAATAACTATTGATGACCTACAAAATAACATAACAGCAATACGCCTATTAGATAATTTATGTAAATGACATGTACAACTTAATAACTTGGTGCTAATACTTACACCGCCATGCAACCACTTTTTTGAAATGATGGCTTGAAGCATATCAGGTGTACATGTTTCCTCACCAATTCCCGTCATGTGCACAACAATTTTTCTACAAAGCTTCTCCGACTCTGCCAGTGTCCGGATATAAACCTTCACGGCCTCTATGTGATCCTCATTAATATAATCAGTACTAATCATAGCAGCTCTTATACCAAATAGACCTAAAATAGTAGGAAACAATGAGTTAATAAAGTGTGCATGCAAGGACAGAAGTATGTTGCAAGAATAAATTACCTAGCACATACTTTTCTTTGCACGTTTACGTCCACCGTTCTGCTGGTAAGGTGAAAGACAGTATTTTGACTGTTTCCTTTTGCGTTTCCCATCATTCTCCTTCCCATCATTTTCCTTCCCATCATTCTCCTGAGTGCCATTTTCTTTCGCATTTTTAATACGGGTGTTCAGACTATCCATACTAATCTCCTCAGATTTATCGGCGCTAGACCCGTCTGACACTTCATTAATATTCTTGGGGGTTGAATTAATAGTTGGAAAGTCCTTCGTGTCTACCGTCGTAAGAGATGGGTTGGGTGAATTACCATTGTCCTCAATAACGAAGGGGTCGGCTTCATCTCCTGTACCAGGTGTGTTGTGATGCACACCTTTCTCACGCGCCAATTTGTTCCCGTTCCCAGTGGTGAAGGATGCGTCCACCTTGTTGTCCATATCTTCTTTTCCAGGAGTTGATTCTACATTTGGCCAATATTTTGATGGACCATACTTCCCCACCCAGTCTTCACTATGCTCCACAAACTCAATGTCATCATCAGACCCCTTGTTTGGCTTGAAGACAAGACCTTTCTTCTCCAGCTTCTCCACTACTATCTGCAATGACACATCGAAAGCATTAACTACATGCATAAATTATGAATAATCCCATGTAAACTGAAGTACACATCACTCATATTACCTCAGCACATTTTCCAGGGAGAAGTTTAATTTCTTTTTGCATATCTTTGATGCATTTCATCACTTGATGTAATGTAGTATCCCTGCTCGATGACGCCTCATCTCTATTATCTTTCTTTTTTTGGGCACGATCTTCTTGCTCTAATTCTTCCTCCGCCTTTCTTCCTTGTTGAGCAATTAATGTCTGCCTGTACTTCTCACTTATCACGTCATCAATCTGTGACAGGTTAAATCAATTTAAATTTCTCAACATGTAAATAGTAACAGAAGTGCATGCAGTACGAACCAATTAAACTTACCGTCCCATTACCACGGCCGTATGACGTGTCATACGTGTCACGCTTCTTAGCCTCATCTTCTGACCAATTAAGCATCAACGGATATTCATGAGCCAGTGGATCAAATGCGTCATCATCCAGTGGCTGCACTTTCTCCCAAAACAAGTACTGCATGAACATGAAGTATATTAGCAAAAAAAATTTCACAAACTGTAAGTGCATCTAGTGCCACCCCTAGTTGGTTTTGGAGTATTGACGACAAACCTAGTTGAGGGACTAATGTGTTTGTGAGAATTGCAAGAAAACACAGGTAGAAGTCCCTTGTTGATTCGGTTTTACTACCAGAGATGACCCCTAAAAATGTATGAAGACATTGAAGACAATGGTGGTTTATGAAGATATTCATATTGAAGACAATGACATGAGAAGACTCCCTATGAAGCTTATGGAACTCGAAGACTTAGATCCTTCGTAGTTTCATTTCATTTATGTTGTGTCGTAGGAACCACCGTACTGTTAAGTGGGGTCCAAGAGAACCAGACAGAATGACTGAAGTGATGCCTAACTCAAATCCTATGTCTTCGAGCGAAGACTATGAGAGCAAATCTTGTCCAGAGTCAGACAAGTCAGCTTTACTTGTAGCCCAAGTAAAGTTGCTGTGTGAGTTCAAAATTCGACCGTTGGTACACGTGTCAGTTCCTTAGTGACCCAGGGTCATTTCGGACAAATCAGGTCGGGTTGCCAAGTGGCTATAAATAGTCCACCCCCACAACCATAAACGGTTGGCTGCTCAGATTTCAGTGCACGGCTTTTGTCGTTTGAGAGCAACCCACCTCGAAGCCTTTGAAAGAAAAATTCCTAGTGAGGAGAAAAGCCCTAACCACCCAGAGCCAGAGTAAATTGGGCATCACTTAAGTCTTCTTGTCTGTGTGATCTGAAGACTTATTACACTTGAGGACTGTGCATCCTCCCGACGGTTAGGCGTCGCGTTCTGAGCATCCAAGAGACATTGTGGATTGCCAGTGAACGAAGTCTGTGAAGGTTTGGGAGTCTACCTTGAAGACTTACCAGAGTGATTGCGAGGTCTGTGTGACCTTAGCTCAAGGAGAAAACGGTGAGGACTGGGTGTCTTGGACTAAGTGTCCTTGACTGGGTGTCCGGGACTGTGTGTCCTTTGGTTTAAATACCTAGCCGCTCCAACCAGACGTACAGTTGTCACAGCAACTGGAACTGGTCCAACATATCATTGTCTTCAACGAGTCACTGGTTTCATCTTCACTTCCTTTGACTTACTATTATTCATTATGAAGCCATTGCATGCTTGCTTTATCTTTTGTCTTCACAACGTGAATGTATGATCTGTTTGGCTTCATAACTTTTTCCTACCTGATCCTTATTACACTGAAGCTGTTTGTCATTGTGCTTTCACTCTATTGAATACCTGACCATGGCTGGCCTAGTGTAATATAACTTCCGCTGCATAGTAATAGGCATAATCTTCACTGTATGTCTTCATAACTCCCACGTTTTGAAGACTTTCATAAAAATCGCCTATTCACCCCCCCCTCTAGTCGATATAACGCACTTTCAATTGGTATCAGAGCGAGGTGCTCCCTTGTTCTGTGTGATTTGGTTTAACCACCTGGAGTTTTAGCTATGTTGACTGCAGGGATAATCAAAGTCCCCGCTGCGTGCCCCGTCTTCGATGGAACTCAATATCCCTACTGGAAGAATAAGATGCGCATGCATCTTGAAGCCATTGACGTCGACCTATGGTATGTCGTCGAAAACGGCGTTTCCAAGGCTGGAGAAGGTGTCACTGCTGCTGATGTCAAGAAGTTCACTCAACTGGACTCTACTGCCAAGAATATCATCTGTGGTCATCTGACCAAAGGACAGTATGGCCGTGTGAGTGCCTTGAAGACATCCAAGCTAGTCTGGAACTGGCTCTCCAAGGTTAATGAAGGCATCTCAACCCAGAGAGATCAGAGAATCAGTGTTCTTCGCAACCTCTTCAACCGCTTCAAGCGAAATGACAATGAGAATGTTCAGCACACCTTTGATCGGCTCACTGACATCACAAATGAGCTTCAAGCCCTCGGCGCCACTGAGATCACCAAACATGAAATCGTCAAGACGCTGCTGAGATCACTTGATAGTTCATTTGACATTCTGGCCCTGATGATTCAAGAACGTCCTGATTTCAAGACACTCGATCCGTCTGACATACTTGAGAGGCTCAACACACATGAGTTTCAGCTTTCTGAGAAAAGAGATATATACGGTCCAAACTATGGGCGAACTCGCACCTTGAAGGCAAAAGCTGTCTCCTCATCTGAAGAAGAATCTGACTGCAGTGCTAGTGAAGAAGTTCCAAAAATTCACCAAGAAGAAAGGCTTCAGAAAATCTTCACGATCAAGCTCAAGGAATGATGAAGCTTCTGCTCATGATTACAGAGAAGAAAACATGTCACAAGTGCAAGAAAACTGACACTTCATCTCTGAGTGTCCATCAGTGGGACAATGAGAACAGAAGGAAGAACGAAGAGCAAGGAATATGATTCTGACGACAAGAAGAAGAAGAAATACTCAAAGTCTTCTTCCAAGTCTTCATCAAAGTCTTCATCACACAAGAAGAGCTCATCTGGCAAGGCACGTGCGTTTGTTGGAAAGGAGATGGATTCAGAGGAGGAGTCCGCATCTAGGCAGAGGTGGAGTCTGAGGAGGAGTCTGATTCTGGCATTGCGAGTCTGGCTACAGCATACGTCGCCAAGTCCATCTTCAACACTGAAGACAATGACTGCATCACCGACACCGACGCAAATGACAAGAACGACTCTACCCCTACCTACTGCTTCATGGCACGCGGTGCCAAGGTAAACACACGTACTACTCGCTATGAAACATCTAGTGACGATGACTCCGAATGTGATTCAAAACCTAGCTACAAAACACTTGCTAAAATTGCAACTGAACAACAGAAAGCTATGGAACATATTCAAAAACTGTTAGACAGAAGCGATGATCTGTTGGGTGCTGAAATGACTCGTTCTGAATCCTTAATTGAAGACATAAAAAATCTTCACGTTAAGTATCAGGAACTTGAAGATCGTCTTGAGACTCTCTCAACTACTCATGAAAAGCTTTCCTATGATTATCTTCAAAAGAAGCAAGATCTTGAGAAGTTGAGAGCGGATCATGAAGATCTTCAAAAGGAAAATGAGTCACTTCGAGCCGAATAGATCAGTTCCGCTCAGGAAGGATTTGAACCACCATGTCTTAAATGCATTGAGCATGATAATACTAATTCTGTTGCTGAATGTTCCATAATGTTCCACTGCTATTACTGTTGCAATATCTTCAACTGTTAATGTGGTAACTAGCCTCTCTGCGGAGGATCCCACTGCTATTGCTGATGAGAATGCTAGGTTGAAGACATTGCTTGAAATAGGGATGTACAAAAGTCTGAAAGGGCATCAGACACTATGTGATGTCCTTAAGAAGCAGATTTTGAACCGAAACCCTAGGAAAGAGGGTGTTGGGTTCGTGAGGAAAATTAATGCAGATGGCTCTTACTGGAAACCTGAGCAGTACCCCAAAACCACATGGGTTGCTACAAAGGAATCCTCAGCAGATCCATCTAATCTATCTGGCTTCACTTGTGCTAACCCCATTATCATTGATGAATCCTTTGATGCAAACTACAAACTGTTTAAGAGTTAGAATGGTGAAGTATTTGCCAGGTACATTGGTACTAACTGCAGGAATGGACCGCCTATGAAGAAGATCTTGTTGGAAATATGCCCTAGAGGCAATAATAAATTGGTTATTATTATATTTCCTTGTTCATGATAATCGTTTATTATCCATGCTATAATTGTATTGATAGGAAACTCAGATACATGTGTGGATACATAGACAACACCATGTCCCTAGTAAGCCTCTAGTTGACTAGCTCGTTGATCAATAGATGGTTACAATTTCCTAACCATGGACATTGGATGTCGTTGATAACGGGATCACATCATTAGGAGAATGATGTGATGGACAAGACCTAATCCTAAGCCTAGCACAAAGATCGTATAGTTCGTATGCTAAAGCTTTTCTAATGTCAAGTATCATTTCCTTAGACCATGAGATTGTGCAACTCCCGGATACCGTAGGAGTGCTTTGGGTGTATCAAACGTCACAACGTAACTGGGTGACTATAAAGGTGCATTACAGGTATCTCCGAAAGTGTCTGTTGGGTTGGCACGAATCGAGACTGGGATTTGTCACTCCGTGTAAGCGGAGAGGTATCTCTGGGCCCACTCGGTAGGACATCATCATATGCGCAATGTGACCAAAGAGTTGATCACGGGATGATGTGTTACGGAACGAGTAAAGAGACTTGCCGGTAACGAGATTGAACAAGGTATATGGATACCGACGATCGAATCTCGGGCAAGTAACATACCGATAGACAAAGGGAATTGTATGCGGGATTGATTAAGTCCTTGACATCGTGGTTCATCCGATGAGATCATCGTGGAACATGTGGGAGCCATCATGGGTATCCAGATCCCGCTGTTGGTTATTGACCGGAGAGTCATCTCGGTCATGTCTGCATGTCTCCCGAACCCGTAGGGTCTACACACTTAAGGTTCGGTGACGCTAGGGTTATAGAGATATTAGTATGCGGTAACCCGAAAGTTTTTCGGAGTCCCGGATGAGATCCCGGACGTCACGAGGAGTTCCGGAATGGTCCGGAGGTAAAGAATTATATATAGGAAGTGCTATTTCGGCCATCGGGACAAGTTTCGGGGTCATCGGTATTGTACCGGGACCACCGGAAGGGTCCCGGGGGTCCACCGGGTGGGGCCACCTGCCCCGGGGGGCCACATGGGCTGTAGGGGGTGTGCCTTGGCCTATATGGGCCAAGGGCACCAGCCTCAAGAGGCCCATGCGCCAAGAGAGAAAAAAAAAGGGGAGAGTCCTAAAGGGGGAAGGCACCTCCGAGGTGCCTTGGGGAGGATGGACTCCTCCCCACCCTTGGCCGCACCCTTCCTTGGAGGAAGGGGCAAGGGCTGCGCCTCCCCCTCTCCCTTGGCCCTATATATAGTGGGGAAAAAGGAGGAGCAAATCTAAGGCCTGGCGCCTCCCTCTCCCTCCCGTGACACATCTCCCTCCTCCCGCAGCGCTTAGCGAAGCCCTGTTGGAATCCCGCTACTTCCACCACGCCGTCGTGCTGCTGGATCTCCATCAACCTCTCCCTCTCTCCTTGCTGGATCAAGGCATGGGAGACGTCATCGGGCTGTACGTGTGTTGAACGCGGAGGTGCCGTGCGTTCGGCACTTGATCATCGGTGATTTGAATCACGACGAGTACGACTCCATCAACCCCGTTCTCTTGAATGCTTCTGCGCGCGATCTACAAGGGTATGTAGATCCTCTCCTTCCCCTCGTTGCTAGTCTCTCCATAGATAGATCTTGGTGACACGTAGGAAAATTTTGAATTTCTGCTACGTTCCCCAACAGTGGCATCATGAGCTAGGTCTATGCGTAGTTTCTATGCACGAGTAGAACACAAAGTAGTTGTGGGCGTTGATTTTGTTCAATATGCTTGCCGTTACTAGTCTTATCTTGATTCGGCGGCATCGTGGGATGAAGCGGCCCGGACCAACCTTACACGTATTCTTACGTGAGACCGGTTCCACCGACAAACATGCACTAGTTGCATAAGGTGGCTAGCGGGTGTCTGTCTCTCCTACTTTAGTCGGATCGGATTCGATGAAAAGGGTCCTTATGAAGGGTAAATAGCAATTGGCATATCACGTTGTGGTTTTGCGTAGGTAAGAAACGTTCTTGCTAGAAACCCATAGCAGCCACGTAAAACATGCAAACAACAATTAGAGGTCGTCTAACTTGTTTTTGCAGGGTATGCTATGTGATGTGATATGGCCAAAAGGATGTGATGAATGATATATGTAATGTATGAGATTGATCATGTTCTTGTAATAGATGATCATGGAGCCCCAAGATGGAGATCAAAGGAGCTACATGATATTGGCCATATCATGTCACTATTTGATTGCATGTGATGTTTATCATGTTTATACATCTTATTTGCTTAGAACGACGGTAGTAAATAAGATGATCCCTCATTAAAATTTCAAGAAGTGTTCTCCCCTAACTGTGCACCGTTGCTACAGTTCGTCGCTTCGAAGCATCACGTGTTAATCGGGTGTGATAGATCCTTTCGTTCACATACAACGGGTGTAAGCAAGATTTACACATGCAAAAACACTTAGGGTTAACTTGACGAGCCTAAGCATGTGAAGACATGGCCTCGGAACACAGAGACCGAAAGGTCGAACACGAGTCGTATGGAAGATACGATCAACATGAAGATGTTCACCGACGTTGACTAGTCCGTCTCACGTGTTAATCGGACATGGCCTGGTCGACTCGGATCGTGTAATACTTAGATGACTAGAGGGATGTCTAATCTAAGTGGGAGTTCATAAGATGAACTTAATTATTCTGAACATAGTCAAAAGGATTTTGCAAATTATGTCGTAGCTCGCGCTTTAGTTCTACTGTTTAGTTATGTTCCTAGAGAAAAAAAATTAGTTGAAAGTTGATAGTAGCAATTATGTGGACTAGGTCCGTAAACTGAGGATTGTCCTCATTGCTTCATAGAAGGCTTATGTCCTTAATGCACCGCTCAGTGTGCTGAACCTCGAACGTTGTCTGTGGATGTTGCGAACATCTGACATACACGTTTTGATAACTACGTGATAGTTCAGTTAAACGGTTTAGAGTTGAGGCACCAAAGACGTTTTTGAAACATCACAAAACATATGAGATGTTTTGAGGGCTGAAATTGGAATTTCAGGCTCGTGCCCACGTCAAGAGGTATAAGACCTCCGACGATTTTCTTAACCTGCAAACTAAGGAGAAAAGCTCAATTGTTGAGCTTGTGCTCGGATTGTCTGAGTACAACAATCGCTTGAATCGAGTGGGAGTTGATCTTCCAGATGAAATAGTGATGGTTCTCCGAAGTCATTACCACCAAGCTGCTAGAGCTTCGTGATGAACTATAATATATCAGGGACATATATGATGATCCTTGAGATATTCGCGATGTTTGACACCGCAAAAGTAGAAATCAAGAAGGAGCATCAATTGTTGATGGTTAGTGAAACCACTAGTTTCAAGAAGGGCAAGGGCAAGAAGGGATACTTCATGAAACGGCAATTCAGCTGCTGCTCTAGTGAAGAAACCCAAGGTTGAACCCAAACCCGAGACTAAGTGCTTCTGTAATAAAGGGAACAGCCACTGGAGCAGAATTACCCTAGATACTTGGTAGATTAGAAGGCTGGCAAGGTCGATAGAAGTATATTGGATATACATTATGTTAATGTGTACTTTACTAGTACTCCTAGTAGCACCAGGGTATTAGATACCGGTTCGGTTGCTAAGTGTTAGTAACTCGAAATAAAAGCTACGGAATAAACGGAGACTAGCTAAAGGTGAGCTAATGATATGTGTTGGAAGTGTTTCCAATGTTGATATGATCAAGCGTCGCACGCTCCCTCTACCATCGAGATTGGTGTTTGCGTTGAGCATAGACATGATTGGATTATGTCTATCGCAATACGGTTATTCATTTAAGGAGAATAATGGTTACTCTGTTTATTTGAATAATACCCTCAATGGTCTTACGCCTAAAATGAATGGTTTATTGAATCTCGATCGTAGTGATACACATGTTCATGCCAAAAGATAATAATGATAGTACCACCTACTTGTGGCACAGCCACGTAAGTCATATCGGTATAAAACGCATGAAGAAGCTCCATGTTGATGGACCTTTGGACTCACTCATTTTTGAAAAGTTTGAGACATGCGAACCATGTCTATTGGTGTATATGCATGAAGAACCTCCATGCAAATGGACCGTTTTGTACTCGCTTGATTTTGAATCACTTGAGACATGCAAATCATACCACATGTGCAAGATGACTGAAAGCCTCGTTTCAGTAAAATGGAACAAGAAAGCAACTTGTTGGAAGTAATACATTTTTGATGTGTGCAGTCCAATGAGTGCTGAGGCATGTAGTGGATATCGTTATGTTCTTACTTCACAGATGACTTGAGTAGACGTTGAGTATATTTACTTGATGAATCACGAGTCTGAATTATTGAAAGGTTCAAGTAATTTCAGAGTGAAGTTGAAAGATCGTCGTGACAAGAGGATAAAAGATCTATGATATGATCATAGAGATGAATATCTGAATTACGAGTTTGGCACGGAATTAATACATTGTGGAAATTGTTTCACAACTAATACAGCCTGGAACACCATAGTGTGATGGTGTGTCCGAACATCATAACTGCACCCTATTGGATATGATGCATACCATGATGTTTCTTATCGAATTGCCATGATAGTTTATGGGTTAGGCATTAGAGACAACCACATTCACTTTAAATAGGGCACCACGTAATTCCGATGATATGACACCGTATGAACTATGGTTTAGAGAAACCTAAGCTGTCATTTCTTAAAAGTTTGGGGCTGCGATGCTTATGTGAAAAAGTTTCAGGCTGATAAGCTCGAACCCAAAGCGGATAAATGCATCTTCATAGGACATCCAAAACAGTTGGGTATACCTCCTGTCTCAGATCCGAAAGCAATAAGGGATTGTTTCTAGAATCGGGTCCTTTCTCGAGGAAAAGTTTCTCTCGAAAGAATTGAGTGGGAGGATGGTGGAGACTTGATGAGGTTATTGAACCGTCTCTTCAACTAGTGTGTGGCAGGGCACAGGAAGTTGTTCCTGTGGCACCTACACCAATTGAAGTGGAAGCTTATGATAGTGATCATGAAACTTCAGATCAAGTCACTACCAAACCTCGTAGGATGACAAGGATGCGTACTGCTTCAGAGTGGTACGCAATCCTGTCTTGGAAGTCATGTTGCTAGACAACAATGAACCTACGAGCTATGGAGAAGCGATGGTGGGCCTGGATTCCGATAAATGGCTCGAGGCCATATAATCCGAGAGAGGATCCATATATGAAAACAAAGTGTAGACTTTGGAAGAACTACTTGATGGTCGTAAGGCTGTTGAGTACAGATGGATTTTAAAAGGAAGACGGACAATGATGGTAAATGTCACCATTAAGAAAGCTCAACTTGTCATTAAGATGTTTTCTCACAAGTTCAAAGAGTTGACTACGATGAGACTTTCTCACTCGTAGCGATGCTAAGAGTCTGTTGGAATTATATTAGCGATTACTGCATTATTTATGAAATCTTGCAGATAGGATGTCAAAACATTGTTTCCTCGACGATTTTCTTGAGGAACGGTTGTATGTGATACAACCGGAAGGTTTTGTCAATCCTGAAAGATGCTAATAAGTATGCAAAGCTCCAGCAATCCTTCTGAGGACTGGAGTAAGCATCTCAGAGTTGGAATGTATGCTTTGATGAGATGATCAAAGATTTTGGGTGTATACAAAGTTTATGAGAAACTTGTATTTCCAAAGAAGTGAGTGGGAGCACTATAGAATTTCTGATGAGTATATGTTGTTGACATATTGTTGATCAGAATGACGTAGAATTTCTGGAAAGCATATAGGGTTATTTGGAAGGTGTTTTTCAATGGAAAACCTGGATTAAGCTACTTGAGCATTGAGCATCAAGATCTATAAGGATAGATCAAAACGCTTAATGGTACTTTCAAATGAGCACATACCTTGACATGATCTTGAAGGTGTTCAAGATGGATCAGTCAAAGAAGGAGTTCTTGCCTGAGTTGTAAGGTATGAAGTTAAGACTTAAAGCTCGACCACGGCAGAATGGAGAGAAAGGACGAAGGTCGTCCCCTATGCTTAAGACATAGGCTCTACAGTATGCTATGCTGTGTGCCGCACCTGAAATATGCCTTGCCATGAGTCAGTCAAGGGGTACAAGAGTGATCCATGAATGGATCACAGTACAGCGGTCAAAGTTATCCTTAGTAACTAGTGGACTAAGGAATTTTTCTCGATTATGGAGGTGGTAAAAGAGTTCGTCGTAAAGGGTTACGTCGATGCAAGCTTAACACCTATCCGGATAGCTCTGAGTAGAGATACCGGATGCATATAATGGAGCAACAATTTAGAATAGCTCCAAGCAGAACAGTTATTTGGATTAGCTCCAAATGGAACGTGGTAGCTACATCTAGGAGATGACATAGAGATTTGTAAAGCACACACGGATCTGAAAGGTTCAGACCCGTTGACTAAAACCTCTCTCACAAGCAACATGATCAAACCTAAAACTCATTGAGTGTTAATCACATAGTGATGTGAACTAGACTACTGACTCTAGTAAACTCTTGGGTGTTAGTCACATGGCGATGTGACCTGTGAGTGTTAATCACATGGCGATGTGAACTAGATTATTGACTCTAGTGCAAGTGGGAGACTGTTGGAAATATGCCCTAGAGGCAATAATAAATTGGTTATTATTATATTTCCTTGTTCATGATAATCGTTTATTATCCATGCTATAATTGTATTGATAGGAAACTCAGATACATGTGTGGATACATAGACAACACCATGTCCCTAGTAAGCCTCTAGTTGACTAGCTCGTTGATCAATAGATGGTTACAGTTTCCTAACCATGGACATTGGATGTCATTGATAACGGGATCACATCATTAGGAGAATGATGTGATGGACAAGACCTAATCCTAAGCCTAGCACAAAGATCGTATAGTTCGTATGCTAAAGCTTTTCTAATGTCAAGTATCATTTCCTTAGACCCATGAGATTGTGCAACTCCCGGATACCGTAGGAGTGCTTTGGGTGTATCAAACGTCACAACGTAACTGGGTGGCTATAAAGGTGCATTACAGGTATGTCCGAAAGTGTCTGTTGGGTTGGCACGAATCGAGACTGGGATTTGTCACTCCGTGTAAGCGGAGAGGTATCTCTGGGCCCACTCGGTAGGACATCATCATATGCGCAATGTGACCAAAGAGTTGATCACGGGATGATGTGTTACGGAACGAGTAAAGAGACTTGCCGGTAACGAGATTGAACAAGGTATATGGATACCGACGATCGAATCTCGGGCAAGTAACATACCGATAGACAAAGGGAATTGTATGCGGGATTGATTAAGTCCTTGACATCGTGGTTCATCCGATGAGATCATCGTGGAACATGTGGGAGCCATCATGGGTATCCAGATCCCGCTGTTGGTTATTGACCGGAGAGTCATCTCGGTCATGTCTGCATGTCTCCCGAACCCGTAGGGTCTACACACTTAAGGTTCGGTGACGCTAGGGTTATAGAGATATTAGTATGCGGTAACCCGAAAGTTTTTCGGAGTCCCGGATGAGATCCCGGACGTCACGAGGAGTTCCGGAATGGTCCGGAGGTAAAGAATTATATATAGGAAGTGCTATTTCGGCCATCGGGACAAGTTTCGGGGTCATCGGTATTGTACCGGGACCACCGGAAGGGTCCCGGGGGTCCACCGGGTGGGGCCACCTGCCCCGGGGGGCCACATGGGCTGTAGGGGGTGTGCCTTGGCCTATATGGGCCAAGGGCACCAGCCCCAAGAGGCCCATGCGCCAAGAGAGAAAAAAAAGGGGAGAGTCCTAAAGGGGGAAGGCACCTCCGAGGTGCCTTGGGGAGGATGGACTCCTCCCCACCCTTGGCCGCACCCTTCCTTGGAGGAAGGGGCAAGGGCTGCGCCTCCCCCTATCCCTTGGCCCTATATATAGTGGGGAAAAAGGAGGAGCAAATCAATCTAAGGCCTGGCGCCTCCCTCTCCCTCCCGTGACACATCTCCCTCCTCCCGCAGCGCTTAGCGAAGCCCTGTTGGAATCCCGCTACTTCCACCACGCCGTCGTGCTGCTGGATCTCCATCAACCTCTCCCTCTCTCCTTGCTGGATCAAGGCATGGGAGACGTCATCGGGCTGTACGTGTGTTGAACGCGGAGGTGCCGTGCGTTCGGCACTTGATCATCGGTGATTTGAATCACGACGAGTACGACTCCATCAACCCCGTTCTCTTGAATGCTTCCGCGCGCGATCTACAAGGGTATGTAGATCCTCTCCTTCCCCTCGTTGCTAGTCTCTCCATAGATAGATCTTGGTGACACGTAGGAAAATTTTGAATTTCTGCTACGTTCCCCAGCAGATCTGGGTTCCGAAAAAGTGTCTGGAAAATCTTCCTGTGAATGTCTTCATGACACCTCACTTAAAGAAGACAAACCTCAGACCAAAGGCTTCATACGGTCCAATGTCTTCATACAAACAGAGGACTCACCTGAGTTACACTAACGCAAATGTTTTGCAGGGAAACCATACTCAGGCATATGAATATGAGAGCGGTTCATCGAACCGTCATGTTCATATGACCAAAAATTATTCTGCTTATTCCTATGAGTATTATTGTCCCCCTGCTAGACTGTTTGCTAGGGCTCCAAAGCCAAAATTCTCAGATGCTGCACTTAGACTTATTGCTTCTAAGCCACCCTTGAAGATGTGGGTGGTTAAGAAAGCTTAACTCTCTTTTGCAGGGAAAGGTCTCCAGCAGAAAAACAAAATCTTCTGATGCTATTGCTGGGGACCTTAAAAATCTTGTAGGGCGCAAGATAAAATGCCCGAATGGCATCATTATGTACTTTGCTCCTGAATCGCATGATACTCTCCCTATTAGTCCTAATCTGGATCTAAGTTTTCATAACCCACTGGTTCGTCAAATGTTTATGCTTCACAACTCTCTTCGTGAAGCCTATCCCCCTAACTGCACTGTAGGGTACGACACTAGCGACTTCAAAGTCTTCAGAATGGATTATTGACAGTGGGTGTACAAATCACATGACTGGCAGAAGAAGCCTTCTTATGGACTCAACTTTACGTCCATCCGACAAGAGTCACATCACATTTGCTGACACTGGTAAAAGTAAGGTATTGGGTCTAGGTAGAGTTGCAATCTCAAAGGATCAACACATGGATAAAGTCATGCTTGTTGAATCCCTTGGCTTCAACTTAATGTCTGTCTCAATGCTTTGCGATTTGAATATGATTGTAATGTTTGGAAAATATCGTTGCCTGGTGCTAATGGAATCTGACAAATCTCTAGTGTTTGAAGGGTATCAGAAAGGTGATTTGTACGTGGTAGATTTCTCAGCAGGACCACAACTTGCAGTATGTCTTCTTGCAAAAGCTTCAGAATGCTGGCTTTGGCATCGAAGGCTTGGGCATGCTGGCATGAGGAACCTCCACACCCTTGCGAAGAAAAAGCACGTCATAGGCATCGAGGGCATCAAGTTCAAGAAAGATCATTTATGCGGTGCCTGTGAAGCAGGGAAAATGACAAGGGCAAAACATCCTTCGAAGACAATCATGACTACTACACAACCCTTCGAACTGCTTCACATGGATCTTTTCGGTCCCACTCACTACTCAACTTTTACTACTTCTGCTTGCCTCTATGGCTTCGTCATTGTTGATGATTACTCTAGATATACTTGGGTACACATAATCCTTTACAAGACTGAAGTGCAGGATGTCTTCAGACGCTTCGCCAATCGAGCCATGAACAATTTTGGCGCCAAGATAAAGCACATCAGAAGTGACAATGGCACTGAATTCAAGAACACTGGCCTTGATACATATCTGGATACCTTGGGCATCACACATGAATTCTCAGCTCCATACACGCCACAGCAGAATGGCATCGTCGAACGCAAGAACAGAACACTCATTGAGATGGCCAGAACAATGCTAGATGAATACAAGACTCCAAGAAAATTCTGGACTGAAGCCATTGATACTGCATGTCATACAATCAATCGTGTTTATCTTCACAAGCTTCTGAACAAGACATCTTATGAACTCCTAACTGACAAGAAGCCAAATGTCAGTTACTTCAGAGTATTTGGCGCAAAATGCTAGATCAAGGACCCACACCACACCTCAAAGTTTGCACCAAAAGCACATGAGGGCTTCATGCTTGGATATGGGAAGGATTCACACTCCTACAGAGTCTTCAATCTCTTCCATTACAAAGTGGTCGAAACAGTGGATGTGCGGTTTGATGAAACAAATGGTTCACAAAGAGAGCAACTGCCAAAAGTGCTAGATGAAGTTCCAGCTAGTGAATCAATCAAGCTTATGGGAACTGGAGAGATTATGCCTACTGAAGCTCATCCTGAAGAAGAACTTATCATCTCAGCACCTGATCCACATGAAGACAATGCTCAGCCTGAAGATATACCTCCAAATGACAACGCAAATAAGCAAGAGCAAAGTCTTCACCCTATACATCCTCGTGTTGCAAATGAAGTACAGATTGACAGAATACTTGACAGCATCAATGCACCTGGTCCACTCACTCGTTCAAGGGCAACTCAGCTAACAAACTTCTGTGGGCATTTCACATTCGTCTCAATATCAGAACCCAAGAAAGTTGAAGAAGCCTTCATGGAACCGGAATGGATTCAAGCTATGCAAGAAGAGCTTCAACAGTTTGAGCTGAATAATGTATGGGAACTGGTTAAGCGTCCTGATCCACGGAAGCACAACATAATAGGCACCAAATGGATATACCGCAACAAGCAAGATGAGCATGGTCAAGTTGTCAGAAACAAAGCTCGTCTCGTTGCTCAAGGATATACTCAAGTGGAGGGCATTGACTTCGATGAAACATTTGCTCCTGTGGCTAGGCTTGAAGCCATACGCATACTGCTGGCCTATGCAAATCATCATAACATACTTCTATATCAAATGGATGTGAAAAGTGCCTTTCTCAATGGCAAGATTGAAGAAGAAGTGTATGTTGCACAACCACCTGGCTTTGAAAATCCAAAACATCCTGATATGGTATACAAGCTCAACAAGGCACTGTATGGCCTCAAACAAGCCCCTAGGGCCTGGTATGATACACTCAAGTACTTTCTGAAGAGCAAAGGCTTCATACCTGGTTCCCTGGATCCCACTCTTTTCACGAAGACATACGATGGTGAACTGTTTGTGTGCCAAATATATGTGGATGACATTATCTTCGGCTGCACCAATCAGAAGTACAGTGAAGAGTTTGGATACATGATGCAAGAGCAATATCAGATGTCCATGATGGCGGAGCTGAAGTTCTTCCTCGGTCTTCAGATATGGCAACAACGCAACGGCATCTTCATATCTCAAGAGAAATATCTTAAAGAGTGCCTGAAGAAGTTCGGTATGCAAGATTGCAAAGGCTTCACAACACCAATGCCAGCCAAACATCATCTAGGTCCTGACGACAATGGTAAAGAGTTCGATCAAAAGGTATACCGCTCCATGATTGGGTCTTTGCTTTATTTATGTGCATCTAGGCCAGATATCATGCTTAGTGTTTGCATGTGCGCTCGATTTCAAGCGGCACCAAAGGAGTCGCATCACTTAGCTGTGAAGCGAATTCTTCGATATTTGGCTCACACCCCAACTCTAGGATTATGGTATCCAAAGGGCTCAGAGTTTGATTTGGTTGGATTTTCGGATGCTGATTATGCTGGTGACAAAGTTGATCGCAAGTCTACATCAGGCACATGTCACTTTCTGGGACGATCACTTGTATGTTGGTCTTCAAAGAAGCAGAACTATGTATCTCTCTCCACTGCTGAATCTGAATACATTGCTGCTGGATCTTGCTGCGCTCAGCTTCTGTCGATGAAGCAAACACTCAAGGATTATGGCATCCATCTGAAGCAAGTGCCACTTTACTGCGACAACGAAAGCGCCATCAAGATTGCCAACAACCCAGTTCAGCACTCGAAGACAAAGCACATTGAAATTCATCATCACTTTCTCAGAGATCATGTTGTGAAGGAAGACATTGATATTATACACGTCAACACTGAAGAGCAATTGGCGGATATCTTCACCAAGCCCTTGGATGAGAAGAGGTTTTGCAAGTTACGGTGTGAGCTAAATATCTTGGAATCCTCAAATGACCTGTGATCAGGCACACATCCTAACACTTATGCATATTGATGACTTAGATGTACAACACACAAAGTAACGTATATCTTCAATCAATGAATACATACATTCTAAGTGTGAATACATTAATGTGGAATTTGACTTCGGAGCGCCACGATAATTGTGCGCCGTGTGTGGATCTAATACTTCCTATACGGTGGGTAACGCCACCACCAAACGTTCCATTTTGAAGTGTTTCACTCATGGCGTTACCTTGCATTATCTTCACATTTGGTTTGGCTTCGAACTCAACATGTCTTCATGATTATCTTCACTACGTTGATTATATGGATATATATACATACTAGTGTTCTGTCCTCTACAGCATTCACTTATAGCTATGTCTTCTTGGTTGAATTTTTTGAACTAAGTGAATGTGATCGGACCCTAACCTCTCTATGCTTTCTATCTCAAACTCTATCTCTCCAAGTCATATGCATTCTGTTGAAACTGTCGAATGTCTTCACTGTGTCCTTGCCAGCCGAAGACATAGAGACAACCATAAAAGTCCGTTTTTTAATGCTCATTCCTCCACATAAGATCCGGAGAAGCAGGAACGACCGCCCGACAATTTAGGCGTGCGTGGGACGTGGAACAAACCCCACTATCCTCTAACTGGCCACACGTGCCTCAAATGCGAACCGCCAGGGGCACCTGAGTAATAGCGCAGTGCCGCCTATATCCCTATAAATACACGATTCACTGCGGTCATTATCTCTTCTTCCACCCTCGCACGAACCCTAGCGCCACCGCTAGCTCTCGACGACGCCGGCGACGAAGCGCTTCACCGCCGCAACCTCTCCGACGCCGTTTTCACACTGACAGCGGACATCGCTCTCTCCGCCATCGCCGTAGGTGTCTTCCGTCGCCAAGTTAGGGCACGGAGGATCGAACTGCTTGGCCTCAACTCCCACTTCGTCTAGCAGTTCCAGTGGGGTAAATAAAACTTCTTTTTACAGCTTCTTTTGATCTCTTGGTTCTGTCACTTTCAACCAAAAGAAGTTTCTCTTCACACCAGTTAGATCTCTCGCTGCAACTCATAACATGCCTAGTATATTCACTTGTGCTTCATAAAGTAGTTAGATTCCTCACTTGTACTGATCTATGGGTTCGTACAAATCTGGAACCAACTTCTTATCTATAAGTGAATGTCTTCGCACGATGAGGTCAATGTCTTCTAAACCAATTTATCTTCAAAATCTTCTGAGAATGCATATGACCTCTTCCCCTTCCCTCGCACCTTAATGCTGTCACAGGTACATGTCCGTGGGAGAATCCTTTGGTTCTCATAGTCTGCATTCATTTGCAGAGTACTTGCAGCATCACATCAACTCTCCTGAAGCCAGTTCTTGTTGGTCAAGCAAAAGGAAGCCTTTGAAGCCTTTGAACATCTTGAAGCCTTCCAAGTTAAGATTCATGGCTTCAGAAACAGCAGCAAGGAAGGGAGGCAGACAGAGACGTGGTGAAACGTCCAAAGATCTGCCTGATGAATTGGCTGAGATGTACAAAACTGATCCTGAAGAAAGCTATGATCAGCGCAAGACACGAATCCAATGGATTCGAAGATATTGGGTAGAGCAATGGTTTCAATACCGCTTCGTCACTCAGGAGTATGCCGAAAAGTGCGCCATCAAGAGACCGTGGGGAGACGTATTATACAAAAATCTCGTACCCAAGTCCAGAGACGAAGCCATTGCTCAAGGCTTCTACCCATGCATGGTGAGAGGACCACAGCCAGCTGAAGCACATCCATCGTCACTTCTCTGGTGTCGTGACGACAATCTCTTCAAGCGCAACCTTCAGTTTGCCCAACAGTCAGCGAAGATAAACAAGAAGAAATTTGGGCTTGACTTCAACCCTGACCCCTCATCACCAAGGGCAGATGGCACACGCGACGCAGAACCCAATATCATCGGTCCATTTGCCAATCTTGAGGGCCTGATTACCCACATCTTGGTCCAAGGGACTGCTGTGAATGACCCTCCAGCTGATTCTGAGTCTGATGAAGCTCCTGCTGTGCCGAAGCCAAAGCAGACAAAGAAACCAAAAGCTTCGAAGCCGGCCCCTGCCTCAAAAATCTCAAGGGCGAAGCCATTGAAAACTGCACCTCCTAAAGTCAGAGTGCAGTCTGAAGATGTATCACGAGTCCCCAAGCCCCAAGAAGCCAAGAAGTCTCAGCCACACACAGGCAAAGAGCTCACAGCTGCCGCCATTCTGCGCTGCGAAACCATTGATCTGTCAAGCGATGAAGATCTTGGAGATGACGCTCTTGAGCAGCTCATCAAGAGCAAGGAGGAGGCTGAAATCTTCAACAATCTGCCTCTGTTTGATGTCGCCATCATCCACAACTTCATCGATGAATGGCTTGCTTCACCAGACATCAGCTTCAACGATCTGCAGCTGCCCATAGGCCTTAGCGTCGCCTTCCAAGGCGCAATTGCTTCAGAACTTGCAATAGCCCAGCGCATTGTTGAACTGAAGCAGAAAATTGATTTTGAAAAGGCTCAGTACAAGAAGCACGTGACCAAGCTCAGCGTGCAAGAAGTGAAAAACTTCAAGATCATGTTGCACGAGATGAAAGAGAACTTCCTGAAGACGCGTGCCGAAGCTCAAGGCTCGCGAGAGCGCATGAAGACTCTGGCTGATCGCTGCGTGCAGGCCTACAATGAGGCCGAGAAGCGCAAGGCACTTGGGCGTCCAGGCATT
Organism: Triticum urartu; assembly: GCF_003073215.2. NCBI lineage: Eukaryota > Viridiplantae > Streptophyta > Magnoliopsida > Poales > Poaceae > Triticum > Triticum urartu. The sequence continues at coordinate 572,615,350 of NC_053022.1, read as the reverse complement.
GACCCCAGGATGGCCACAAAGAAGAAAAAGAAGCCTGCTGTGCCTGAACCAGAGGCGCCAAGGTCAGAAACTGCTCCGATTGTCTTCCCCACTGCAACGACTGGCTCGAAGCCAAAGAGTCGATCAACCGCCTCAGAACTCAAGAAGACACGGACTGCAGAGGCTGAAGCTAGGAAGAGAAAACAATCTGAAGCCTCTCCTTCTGACCCCATTATCAAGAAGCGCAAGACCAAGAAATCTCGGGCTGCTCCCACAAAGTCCTTGATAGTTGAACCCCTCTCCGTCCGCTATCCTGACGCAGATCGTCAGTTAACAGTGCATGAGCCTGCTTTCATAGAGGCTCCGCACGCTCAAGACATTCCAGCAGCCGACCCCAACGCTGCTGAAGACATTGGTCTCCAAGACAATGTTCAAGGTGATGCAGCCCTTCCTCAGCTTGAGACAAGCGAACTGATCAGCATTGGTCGTCCATTGACGCCAATCACACAAGATGCATCGTGGGCAGATCGCCCACAGGAGGAAGATAATGAACCCCAGCCCACTGCAACTCCACCGGCGTCGCCTAAATTTCGTAGGCTTCGCAGAGGGCCAAGGGCTCAGGCTGCTGACGACATTCCGGCTGCATCAGCCGAAGAGCATGCAGAAATACCACAAGCTCAAACTTCACCGCACCAACAAGAAGCAGTTCTCCAGGAGAACGTGCCTGAGTTTGTCCCTCCAACTACACGTGTGGAGACTGCAAATGTTGAGGCTGCCACAAACAACGCCGAAGCAAATGTGGAGCCCTCCCCAACAACAGCTTCAGAAGACAATGAAGACACTGCTCCTGAACCTTCTGTGCCTGAGTCTGCTGCGGGTCCCCAATTCAACTATCATGTTGCGCACAGGCCCCAGGTCCAGAAGCCGATCCCACGACTGCCAAGGTTCCCAGGTCCTGCATCAGCTCCTGGCTCCTTCAACATCAACGGCTTCAGGGCAGACAACTCGTTTTTCAACTGCTCCAAGAACCCTTATTCAAGGGAACGGATTGTATCAGATAGGTTCTGGAGCCATCAACAGCGCAGCTATTATTCATGCATCCTATACAACCAAGGCCGCATCTTTCCTCACAAGCGCCTTGAGGTTGAAGCTGTTGCTGGTTTGCCTGGTCTGGAAGAAGCACTGGATTGCTTCAAGCAAGTGGGTCTGCTGCCGTTTATCACCGATGAAGAGCACTGGAACGAAGAGCTTCTGCTCCAGTTCTATGCCACCCTGCATATCAAAGGCTATAACAGAGATCCGAAGACATGGATCCTGGAGTGGATGACCGGCAATGTCCATCATGAAGCCAATGCTTTCGACATAATTGAGCTTACCGACCTTCCCACTCCTGGCGAATTCTTTGAAGAAGGCTGCCAACTCCATGCTGAAGCAATTGAGAGCATATTTCAGCGTCCTGAGCCAGATATGAGTCAGATGCTCTCAATGATGAAGCCATTGCCTCCTAATGCACCCTATCCAACTCGGTTCTTCGTTGAAGACTTAGAGTACCTGCCCAGAACAATATATCACATCATAAGGCGGACTCTCTGGCCCGTTAAGGGACACTCTCGATATGCAACGATTGAAGGTGCTATGAAGACTCTCATCTTCTGCATTCTTCATGGCAAATGCTTCAACGCACAGGATCTCTTCATCCGTCAACTTGCAGCGTCTGCCTCAGAATTGTTTGGATTAAAGTTCTATGCTCCTTGGGTTATGAGGCTGATCAAGCTTCACTCTGCAATCTCCTATCAACCCTCAGCCCGCAACCATAGGATATTTTTGCCAGATGTGGACACATCTGCTGAAGCAATATATCCAGAGCCTGCCAAGCAACCATTAAGTCTTCAGAATGCAGAACACCAGAGCTTCACTCAAAATATTGAAGGTGTTGAAGCTCTCTCCCGAGTGTATCCAATGGTTGGCACCACACGTGCCCCTGCATCAACTGAAGCCACTAACAGCACAGCTGCAAAGAGACTCAAGAAGCGCGCTCGTGCACTCAATGACCGAGAGCTTCTTGTGGCTCTCCACCAAAAGCATGATAGGCATCACGACTGGCTCAAGAGGCAGATGAGAAGCATCATGCAAGACGTCAATCGCATCAGAAATCTGGCAACCAAGAATGCATTTATGGCACACGAGACCTGTCGCCGCACTTGGAAAGGCCTCACCATGATGAGCTCTGAAGCTGACCTGCATGAGGATGGCTTCAAAGAGAGATTCAAATTTGACTCCACGCCTCCAAGAAGAGCTGTGATGCGAAGCACACCATCACTTGAAGAGTCAGAGTTCTCTTCTTCTGCTGCCACCGTGTCTGCCCGGATTATTGAAGAAGAAGAAGACGACGCGACATCATCTCCACCTGCTTCAACACGCGTCGAATCTGCACCAAGCTCGTCTGCACCGCCACCAAACAACTCCACCGACCCTGCTGCGCCTGGGAACGCGTAGAAACCTCTATGTCTTCAAACCTTTTTGGTCATCACTGACAAAAGGGGGAGAAGCATATGATGTTTATAGTCTTCAAGCGGGTCACTATGGGCGGGTGCCTTCATACTTTGCTACATTTTGCTTCGTGCTTACAACTCCCTTTTTTGCTACATTTGCTTCATTGAGTTGTAACACTTAGCCTTGATGGTCGTCTGCTACCTGTTTGTCACTCCGTTTTGCGAAGATAAATTCCGCATGTGCGACGATAAATTCCGCACTCATCTCATTCTGCAGACGTCCATTTTCCATTATGCATGTCATTATCTTCATATACTTTCACATGCATAGTGGATTGTCATCATAAGTTGAAGTGGATCTCCACAAGTACAACCTACCATGTGCATTTGCATTCAAGAAGCAAATTACTTATATGCACATCTTCAGGGGGAGCCCTTGCAACTTATGAAGACAATTCCTTTACAATTTCACAAATTATGTTCCCCGTTGAAAACTTCAACTAGTTTGTCATCAATCACCAAAAAGGGGGAGATTGTAAGTGCATCTAGTGCCACCCCTAGTTGGTTTTGGAGTATTGACGACAAACCTAGTTGAGGGACTAATGTGTTTGTGAGAATTGCAGGAAAACACAGGTAGAAGTCCCTTGTTGATTCGGTTTTACTACCAGAGATGACCCCTAAAAATGTACGAAGACATTGAAGACAATGGTGGTTTATGAAGATATTCATATTGAAGACAATGACATGAGAAGACTCCCTATGAAGCTTATGGAACTCGAAGACTTAGATCCTTCGTAGTTTCATTTCATTTATGTTGTGTCGTAGGAACCACCGTACTGTTAAGTGGGGTCCAAGAGAACCAGACAGAATGACTGAAGTGATGCCTAACTCAAATCCTATGTCTTCGAGCGAAGACTATGAGAGCAAATCTTGTCCAGAGTCAGACAAGTCAGCTTTACTTGTAGCCCAAGTAAAGTTGCCGTGTGAGTTCAAAATTCGACCGTTGGTACACGTGTCAGTTCCTTAGTGACCCAGGGTCATTTCGGACAAATCAGGTCGGGTTGCCAAGTGGCTATAAATAGTCCACCCCCACAACCATAAACGGTTGGCTGCTCAGATTTCAGTGCACGGCTTTTGTCGTTTGAGAGCAACCCACCTCGAAGCCTTTGAAAGAAAAATTCCTAGTGAGGAGAAAAGCCCTAACCACCCAGAGCCAGAGTAAATTGGGCATCACTTAAGTCTTCTTGTCTGTGTGATCTGAAGACTTATTACACTTGAGGACTGTGCATCCTCCCGACGGTTAGGCGTCGCGTTCTGAGCATCCAAGAGACATTGTGGATTGCCAGTGAATGAAGTCTGTGAAGGTTTGGGAGTCTACCTTGAAGACTTACCAGAGTGATTGGGCGAGGTCTGTGTGACCTTAGCTCAAGGAGAAAACGGTGAGGACTGGGTGTCTTGGACTAAGTGTCCTTGACTGGGTGTCCGGGACTGTGTGTCCTTTGGTTTAAATACCTAGCCGCTCCAACCAGACGTACAGTTGTCACAGCAACTGGAACTGGTCCAACATATCATTGTCTTCAACGAGTCACTGGTTTCATCTTCACTTCCTTTGACTTACTGTTATTCATTATGAAGCCATTGCATGCTTGCTTTATCTTTTGTCTTCACAACGTGAATGTATGATCTGTTTGGCTTCATAACTTTTTCCTACCTGATCCTTATTACACTGAAGCTGTTTGTCATTGTGCTTTCACTCTATTGAATACCTGACCATGGCTGGCCTAGTGTAATATAACTTCCGCTGCATAGTAATAGGCATAATCTTCACTGTATGTCTTCATAACTCCCACGTTTTGAAGACTTTCATAAAAATCGCCTATTCACCCCCCCCTCTAGTCGATATAACGCACTTTCAAACAAACTATAGTTTGAAAGAAACAAATATAACATAAGATTTACCTCTAGGAGGGCAAGGTTTCCGACCGGCCAAGTAAATTTTGTATGATCTGATAAAGTCTTTGTGATTCCTTCAACGCAAACGCGTAAAGTAAACACGTTCCAATTATATGCTTTGATGGCCTCCACATCATGCACTAACTTGTAATAAGCATTAGGAACTTCTTTCGTGGACTGTGGTGCAAGAACCGTGCCTAGAAGAACCAGAACAATTCTACGGAGAAAATCATCATCGTACGTGCCACTGCCAATGATGTTCTCAATCAGCTCGTCTATCATCATTTCCCTCGTATTGGAATCTAGAAAGCGACTAGGCACCTTCACCTTCACCTTTAACCCCCCCTTTTCCTACGCTTTCATGGCATCTTTGCCCTTATTCTGTAGCCCGAAAATGTCAAACACATCTTCGGTGCGCAATGATATCGCACCGTTTTTTGATGGCATGATGAACCTTTTTCTGTCCAACGCATACGATTTAATAATGAACTTGAGCAAACATTTTCGCATGAGCACACTAGGAATCATCAGCATTTTTTCAGGACTAGTGCTTGCAAAACGCTTTTTCTGCCTAGAGTTTAGTTTGCTGACCAAGAGACACCACTTCTCAACTGAACAAAAAATCTCTCCGTACTCCACCGTCGCTAGGAATAGGAGCAAAAATAATGTTAGCTACTTTATATGGGTACATGATAAACATGATGAATGCATAGTACCTCGTGCCATGGGATCAGGGCCAGCCCTGGGGGACGATGGCGCGGTGGCGTTGGTGGCAGATGGCGTCGGTCGCAAACTGTAAATAAAATTGCAAGAGGTCATAAATAATACTTTTAGGTGTTTCGACTAGAACATGAAGGTGTTTTAAGATGCCATAGTATCTTTTATACCATGGTTTTTCTGCTTTATATACCTACAAAAACTGAATTAGGATCAGTTGTCATGCATGCATAATTATTACCAAAACTATAGCAAAACTACAATAAAGCCAAACACTTTGGTGGTTTATAAACCATGATTTTTCTCAGTTTTACCAAAACTACCTAGGCCTTTGGCTTGTGTTCTTATACTACAATTTTGATCGATTGTAAGGCGATGACAAATGAAACTAACTCAACTACACTGAAGGAGCTACATGACCGGGCTAATTAGCGTCTGCTAACAGCTGCCGGATGCATGCCTATACGCTCCATGTGCTTGACAAAATAGTTTTTGAGTGTACTGTATGCTCTCTGGTTGATCGGCTAGCTAGCTTTGCCTGGTGCGTATGTTCGCAATCCAGCCGGGACAAAACTCCTTATGCGTCTATCTTGACTTACTTGGGGGCGTCGGCGTTACGTGGCGACGGGGCCGTCGCGGGCGTCGGGGGCGTCGGCGTGAGGTGGCGTAGGGGGCGTCGCGGGCGTAGATGGCGTCGAGGGAGGCGTTCGCAGATGGCGTCGGGGCCGTCGCGGGCGTCGACGGCGTCGGCGTGAGGTGGCGTCGGGGACGTCGCGGGCGTAGATGGCGTCAGGGGAGGCGTACGCAGATGGCTAGGGTTTGGCGGCGTGGACTGCCGATCGTGGACTGGCGATCGTGGAGGCGTGGAGGCGGCGTCCACTTGGGCTTTGACCCCCGATGGATATGCATGTATACGCGGGCCTATCCACTAAAAAATTTTCTACGAACACATTCATTAGTTTTTTGTTCTCAATCATTAGTTATATTGATTGATAAATACATTTTTTACTCCGCCAAATGGCACGAGACTTTTTCCACACGTTGGCATCACCGTCGACAGCACCCACACCGATTTGCATATTTTTCCGACGCTCGATGCATTTTTCTAGGATTTTCCCGATGAAAATGCCCTAAAATACTGCCCGAACGTGACACAACGTTCGTTTTGTGTCCGTTTTTGTTTCAACCTTGCGTGGGGCCCCTACGTAGGCCTTGCCCACATGTACGCACACTTTGGTGCAATTGCATGCGTGCGATCACGTGGACCTTGTGCAACGAGCCTAGTTTCGATCTACCGGAGGGGCGGTTCCCAACTACGATTTTTATTTTACTCCGCCGAATGGCACGATACTTTTTCCACACGTTGGCATCACCGTCTACAGAACCCGCGCCGATTTTCGTATTTTTCCGGCGCTCGATGCATTTCCTAGGATTTTCCCTGTGAAAATGCCCTAAAACACTGCCCGGAAGTGACGCGACTTTCGTTTGGTGTCCGTTTTCGCTCAAACCTTGCGTGGGCCCCTACGTAAGCCCTGCCCACATGTACGCACACTTTGGTGCAATTTCATGCATGCGTTCACATGGACCTTGTGCAACGAGCCCGGTTTCGGTCTACCGGAGAGGCGGTTCCCAACTATGATTTTTATTTTACTCCGCCGAATGGCACCACACTTTTTCCACACGTTGCCATCACCATCCACAGCACCCACGCTAATTCTCGTATTTTTCCGGCGCTCGGTGCATTTTCTAGGGTTTTCCAGTTCGAAAATCGCAAAAACACTGCCCGGACGTGACGCAACATCCGTTTTGTGTCCGTTTTCATTCCAACCTTGCGTGGGGGCCTACGTTGGCCGTGTCCACATGTACGCACACTTTGGTGCAATTACATGCATGCGATCACGTAGCCCCAGTGCAACCAGCTACTTCTCGGTCTGCCGAGGAGGGGGTTCCCAACTACGGTTTTTTTTTCTACTCCGTCAAACGTCACGACACTTTTTCCACACGTTGCTATCACCATCCACATCACCCACGCCAATTCTCGTATTTTTCGGCGCTCGGCGCATTTTCTAGGGTTTTCCAAGTCGAAAATCGCAAAATCACTGCCCGGACGTGACGCAACGTCCGTTTTGTGTCCGTTCTCGTTCCAACCTTGCGTGGGGGCCTACGTTGGCCGTGCCCACATGTACGCACACTTTGGTGCAATTGCATGCATGCGATCACGTACCCCCAGTGCAACCAGCTACTTCTCGGTCTGCCGGGGAGGGGGTTCCCAACTACGGTTTTTTTCTACTCCGTCAAACGTCACAAAACTTTTTCCACACATTGCCATCACCATCCACAGCACCCACGCCAATTCTCGTATTTTTTCGGCGCTCGGCGCACTTTCTAGGGTTTTCCAGGTCGAAAATCGCAAAAACACGACCCGGACGTGACGCAACGTCCGTTTTGTGTCCGTTTTCGTTCCAACCTTGCGTGGGGGCCTACGTTGGCCGTGCCCACATGTACGCACACTTTGATGCAATTGCATGCATGCGATAATGTACCCATAGTGCAACCATTTACTTCTCAGTCTGCCGGGGAGGGGGTTCCCAACTACGGTTTTTTTCTACTCCGTCAAATGTCACGACACTTTTTCCACACGTTGCCATCACCATCCACACCATCCACGCCAATTCTCGTATTTTTCCAGCGCTCGGCGCATTTTCTAGGGTTTTCCAGGTCGAAAATCGCAAAAACCCTGCCCGGACGTGACGCAACGTTCGTTTTGTGTCCGTTTTCGTTCCAACCTTGCGTGGGGGCCTACGTTGGCCCTGCCCACATGTACGCACACTTTGGTGCAATTGCATGCATGCGATCACGTAGCCCCAGTGCAACCAGCTACTTCTCGGTCTGCCGGGGAGGGGGTTCCCAACTACGGTTTTTTTTCTACTCCGTCAAACGTCACGACACTTTTTCCACACGTTGCCATCACCATCCACAGCACCACACGCCAATTCTCGTATTTTTCCGGCGCTCGGCGCATTTTCTAGGGTTTTCCAGGTCGAAAATCGCAAAAACACTGCCCGGACGTGACGCAACGTCCGTTTTGTGTCCGTTTTTTTCCAACCTTGCGTGGGGGCCTACGTTGGCCGTGCCCACATGTACGCACACTTTGGTGCAATTGCATGCATGCGATCACGTAGCCCCAGTGCAACCAGCTACTTCTCGGTCTGCCGGGGGGTCCCAACTACGGTTTTTTTTACTCCGTCAAACGTCACGACACTTTTTCCACACGTTGCCATCACCATCCACAGCACCACGCCAATTCTCGTATTTTTCCGGCGCTCGGCGCATTTTCTAGGGTTTTCCAGGTCGAAAATCGCAAAAACACTGCCCGGACGTGACGCAACGTCCGTTTTGTGTCCGTTTGTTCAACCTTGCGTGGGGGCCTACGTTGGCCGTGCCCACATGTACGCACACTTTGGTGCAATTGCATGCATGCGATCACGTAGCCCCAGTGCAACCAGCTACTTCTCGGTCTGCCGGGGAGTGGGTTCCCAACTACGGTTTTTTTCTACTCCGTCAAACGTCACGACACTTTTTCCACACGTTGCCATCACCATCCACAGCACCCACGCCAATTCTCGCAATTTTTTAACCCTCGACGCATTTTCTAGGGTTTCCTAGGCTAAAGTACCCTACACCGATGTCCGGACACACACATTTTCTAGGGTTTCCTGTCTGATTTCGTTCATACCGTGCGTGTAGGACTACATTCGGGATGCACACACAATCGAAAATTTTTGTTCTGTTACATGCATGCAATCACGTACATTAGCGTCCTTACTATTTCATTATGTTTTAGCATATTTTCATGTACAAATTCATCATCAAATCAAAACTCTCGAATGAAATGGACAAAAGAAATTTCACTTAAATTTCATTCAACATAGATAAAATATTTTACATAGTCGAGCGAACTCGATGATTATAAGTTCATACATAAAGTCTACTACTTAGGCTTACAACGACATGACCAAATTAAATAAAAACACAGTAAAAAAACTACTCGTTGTCGCTATCAACGAGGTCAATCACGGCCGGGCCGTCGCCGCCGTCATCGTCGCTGCTGGACCGGTTGGCGAGGTCGTCCCAGTCCACCGGATCGTCGTCGGAATCCTCCTCCTCCGCCGGCGCCTGCTGCCACTCCGCCGGCGCCTGCTCCCACTCTGCTGCCACTCCGGCGGCACCTGCTGCCACTCCGGCGCCGCCATCGCCGCCTGCTGCGCCGCCGCCGCTGCAGCCTCCGACGCCCGTACGGCCACGTGGTACCCCGGCGTGTCATCCGGATCGCCGTCCTCGCGGAGGATGACCTGCTCCGGCGGCAAGTCTATCCCCGGCGGCGAGGGAGGGGCAGCCGGCGCGGGCTCTGGTGCCGGGTGCACACCGTGGCCGCCGTAACGTCTGTGGCGATCGTGCGGTGGAGGCGGTGCACGAAGACGGCCGCTGCGGCCCGTTAGGTCGGGGGTCTCGCTGGCCGCCGCAAGGTGGAAGGCGGCCATGACCTCCCAATAGTCCTTCCCGCACCAAAACCGCTTCCGGCCTTCGATATTGTGCCGGCCGCCGCTGTGGTTGCGGAGCTCCTCCTCCGTCGCGCCGGGACCCGGCGTCGCGTAGTCGTCCGCGTCGATCTTCCAGTTGCGTGGAAGATGGCAGCCCAGCGGCACAAGGAGGCAGTAGCGGTGGAGCTCCAGCGTCTCCGGCACACCGATGCTCGTCGGCCATGCGCCGGGGACGTCGTCGTCGGCGCCGCCGCCGCCGGTGCTGCTGCTGCCGCGGAAGAACGACATCGGGTGCGGGCAGGCGGCGACGGGTGTCGGTGGGACGGGTGTGGGCGGGGGCGGGGGAGGAGGCGGGCAGGCGACAGCACGGTGGGACGGGCGTGGGCAGGGCGTCGCCATTTTATAGGGGGGGGGGGGGGGGGGGGGGGGGGGGGGGGGGGGGGGGGGGGGGGCGGCAGCGTGGCTATTAACGCCTGCGCGTTAATGACCGCGCGGCAGGCGAGGCGACGCTTTGACCGTCGGGCGCCGCGAACGGCGGGCCGGTCGGGTGGCAGGCCAGGCGACAGCGGCAGCGGCGGCGCGGCAGGCGAGGAGCCGACAGCGACGGCAGGCAGCAGCGGTGGCGTCCGGCAGGCGCGGCGGCAGGCGGCAGTGGAGGCGCGGCATGTGAGGAGACGACAGCGGCGGCAGCGGTGGCGTCCGGCAGGCGGCACGTGCGTGCAACCGCCTACGTGCATGCGCGCCTCGGGCGCCGTGATTGGCGGACGGGTGCGGGCTGGCGTGGGGTCGGGGGACGTGGGCGGGCGGGGCCGCGATGGGTGCGGCGCGACGCGTTGACTGCGGGGACTGCCGCTGTGATCGCGGGCGGGCACGTCTGCATGCCTGCCACGTCATCAGGCGCGTGCGGCCGGCCGGTTTAATTTTTTTTCCCTCCCGGGCGGGCGGGCTGTATTCATATACGTATTGCTTCACCTATTTTTTTTTTGCGGGCGGTCGGGCCGGCGGGGGAAGCTTTTTCAAAATATGCCCATCCTGCCCTCTGTTATGAAGAGGTATTGGGTAATCTCGGCCGTCCTTGTGTTTACCAGGGGCGGGCCCATAGTGGTACAGAGTGTGCGGCCCACATAAGGCCCATAAAATTTGGGGTCCCAAATTTTTATAGGCCTAATATGTATATTTTTCAGGAAAAAAATGCTATTCCTGGGCCTGGGCCGCTAGCGTCCACGACTCCGCGTGAGTCTAGGCGCGAGCCAGGCCGCTGCTCGATCTCAGGCGATCCCACGCTGCTCGAACTCAGGCGATCACACCTTGTCCCAGGGATCGTCACACCTTCAAAAGAAAAAGAAAAACGGGATCTTCAGGACACGAGTCTATCGCCGTCTGATTGCTAGAATTGTGATCACTAACACAAACCCTCGCGCACAACGACTCTTACATATCGGCGCCGCCGTCACCTGGTTGCCACATCGCCATCTACCAGTCTCTCCGCAGCACCGGCAGCGACGCAGCGTCTCGCCGATCCATCACCCAATTGCAAGTAAGCTCCATTGATCCAGCCTCCTTGCTCTTATTTTCTACCCCATCCATGCTGCTAGTGCTGGGGACTTACGGGAGAGAAACTATTGAGGAAAATTTGCATTCAGATCTTTTCCATACAAACACTCAGATTCATTGACAGAAAAAACATAAACAAATTAGTATGTAACTACAGAGGACTTACGGAAACTACGGTCTACAGCGCAAGCTGTTCGTACTTTCAGCGCTTCTAAAAATTTATAAGACATCAGTAAATTTATTATTAACTTAGTTTCTAATGCACCGTTGAACCATTTTATTCATCCTCTACCCATAAATATACCTGCCGTATCCACGTAACATAGGTAGTCAGATCGATCGCAAAACAGCGATCGCGTCGCCGTTGCTACAGCCTACAGGAGGATCGATCGCCGATTTGGCGACAGTCCTCAGGCAGCCCCTCGATTGGAAACATTATATTATATCCTCAGGCAGCCCCTCGATTGAAAACATTATATTATATACAATTATATATTATAATTAGTTTGTTGCGGGATACATATATACATTATAATTGCTCGTGAGTTCATTTTTTGTAGTGTGATAGGGCCTCATTTTATACTTTCGCACAGGGCCCTGGATTTTGCCGGCCCGGCCCTGGTGTTTACAGGGGGTCTACCAAAGCGGAAGTGCTATATATTTACTTGGTGCAATACTTGGTGCCAAATAAATAAATGAGTTCATAGAAACAAAACATACGGTCCAAAGTGTGAAGAACCGAGTACGTGAACCACCATAGTGATTTGGGTAAACCTACAGGCATATGAAGAGGCACATGAGAGTTAGCTTCTGCTTAGAAAGTTTAAAGACCAACTATAAAGGGAAATGATACAAAGATGTACAATTACTATTTTAACGCCTCGTCATGCATGAAATGAATGAAAATTGGAAATATGCAAATTAGTGACAACATACTTGCCATCCAACCCAAATTGCGTCCTCCTTTGATTTGAAGTCGCCCTCCAGGTTACCAATAGTAATTTGTTGTTGTGCTCACTTGGCCATGAATGAGATTGTATCCATACACGTCCATAGTAACAACAAGCCCAAAGTAGCTACCTGCATTTGATTACAACTAATGGTCATGCAAAATGTTAGAAAAACAGAACAACAGGCTAGGGAACTCACATAAGGGTTGTCCCTCTCATATCCTGATCCAAGTACATGTTCATACCATGTCTGAAGGTAAAAGGAATAATCCAAAATGAGTATGCAACAGAAATGTTCTTGATTAGGTGGCCATTATTCAATAGTAAGATGAAATCCATCTCGTATGCAAAACATGAAAAAAAACATATATGTCTTGTGTGTGAGGCGAGTGTGTACGTGTGTATGTAGACACGTATTTTAAATTCTATATCAAAGTGTTCACCTGTTTGCTGGTTCGAAGAAACGGGCCTCCTTGAATTTGAGGTGCTAGGAAAATGAGATAGACAGCAAGGATATGTGTACCTAGACTAAGTGAAGACATCATGCATGAGATGAGCGAGTGCATGTAAAGAGTAGTTTGCTCGTGTGATAAGCTCTTTATATAGATGGATTTCTAGTGAGCATTTATTGAGGAAATTTTGAGAAAATCTGCATACATATATGCTCATAGTATATGGACATTTATTAAGGATGTTTTGAATAGAAAATCGACATAAATATGTGATGAGTAATACTATATGAACATTTATTAATCAATTCTGAATAGAAAAATCTGCATAAATATGTGCAAGAAACATGTGATCATTCATTAGCAAAGATATGAACATATATATGGACAAAGTAGCTATATGATCATTTATTAAGTGAGGTCCCTTCATCTTTTCACTATGAAAGTTACCATCCTCACGCTGTGGCAAACACCATAGTTGGAGACGGTTAGGATCAACCCACTTCAGAAAGGATCTATTCACGACACAACTACTGCATAATGGGCTATATAAAGTCAAGGCTTTCAAAAGAAAGGCGAGGCTTTCAAGATGGGCTAGAAAATCCCGCGATGAGAAGGCCTATGTCTTAGGAAGCTTCGGGCAGAAATCTCCACACACCACGAAAAGGTAGGTATTCTTAGGCAGCCCTAGAATAAGGTACGTCTTGGCAAGCATCTAGGAAGGCCCGTCTAGCATAGGGGGCCTATCTGAGGCATTCATCTCATATAGAAGCGAATGCATGGAACAAAATGTAAAAGAGAAGTTTGCTCCTTGCGTGAGTTCTTTAGATATATCCTTTTCTAGTAATCATTTATTGAGGGAAATTTGAGAGAAAAGCTATATTAATATGCACTCTTAGTATATGAAAAGTTATTAGGAAGATCAAGATAGAAAATCTACATAAAATGTGGAGAATAATATATAAACATCTACTCCCTCCGTAAAGAAATATAAGGGTGTTTAGATCACTAAAATGGTAATCTAAACGCTCTTACATTTCTTTATAGAGGAAGTATTAATGAAGATTGATAGAAAACGTGCATACCGTGTGAACAGTTATTTAAGGAGTATTACAAAACTACCTATCTGGTCCACTCCATCTGAGTGGTTACGACTATGTTAGCTGGAAAATGATCCACGCAAGGCGGTTGGGCTTTGAGCAGTATCGCGTATCCGTTCAAGCTGAAAAGCTGACTCCAAATGAAAAAATTTGGAGGTTGTCAGGAATTTTGTGATTGCCTCTTTCGGAGTAAGCTTCAACATATGAAACACTCTCAAATTCTGGCAAAGCAATTATCTTGGCGGCTTTAGATCCAAATTTGCCAGAAAATGTTTGCGAGTTTGAGTTCTGCTAAATGTTAGACCTGCCAATAAACTGGGGACGCCAAATTTTAGGTCAAAACCAAGCAGCCTTGCATCCTTCGTGGGGATAGAAACTAGAAGAAGTCAAGGCTCCTCAACTCATATATGATTATATACCACTAGCACAAATGCCCATGCGTTGCAACGAGAGATTTTTTTTAGATGCTTCTAGCTCAATAATCATAACTCAAGGCCCTCGAAAATCTCCAGCTCCTCTATTTCAACATGGCGCCTCACCTATATTATCGCCTATCTGCCTTTTTGCCTTGCCTAATAATGCTAGGGGTGGCCACCTAATCGCAATGTGTTTGAGTATTGGTCAGTCCTATCTTGGATCGTAGTATCTGTACAATTTGCATTAGGTAAAAAATTTAATCCATCTTTCAATCTCAAATTCTTACATGGTTTCAATCAAATTTTCCAATATAAAACACCGTAACTCTTTGATTGAAAAAAAATTCTCTACTTTATTGTACCAGTGAAGATGCTGGCCATCCCTATGTCTTTTGTCTTGTGTCGTGTTGGTTCTTGAATCTAGGCATGGCCACGAGGTGGGCAAGGTGGTAGAGTAGGGAAGAACATGGGGGCGCTGCTGAACGGCCTGAATACGTGTCATGTTGGCTGCTAGCTTCACTAACTATCTAAGGCCATTGTGCGCTCATGTTTAAATTAGATGGCGCAGCCAAAAGTGCTCAAGGCCACCACCAGCCATCATGCCGTCGCCGTGTCCAACTTGCATAGGAAATTCAGCTAGTAGTGGCCGCTGCTGCACGTACGTACTCTGCTCCGCTGCCCGACGCTACGCATAGGAGCGCTTCACTGCCCTGCATGTTTGGCTTGGAGGCCAGCGATCGCTTGAAATCACAAAACAAAGATCGCTAGCCCCAGCCGTGCATGTCCCTCCTCCCACACCCTGCCTTTATGTGGTCTCTTCTTTCTTTTTGAGTTGGACTTAATGGGTCTTTTTTAGCTTGTTGATTCTACTACAACTAACGTGTGTATATAAGTTGGTGATATTTAATTTAAAGGAGCGAGGTGGGACTAATATATATTGAATCAGTTCTCTAGAGCAATCTGAATATAGGCCGGCTGGCTATAGCCTTCGTGGCCCAAAGCAGAGGTTTGGAGTTCAATACCTAGGGCCTGTTCGGAGGCTCCCCAGCTTCTCAAAACTCCAGAAAACCAGCTTCTACTCCTTGCTTCTCCTCGCTTCAAGCTTCAGCTAGCGATCCCGGGAGCGTTCGGCTCGATTTGCAGCTTCTCCCGTTGCTGCAGCCCAATTGGGAGGAGATGTGGCCTGTTACGCGTACGTTGGGCCGGCTGGACGCAGCCCAATTAACCAGGTACCGATTCGAGCGAGGCTAGCATAACGCTTCGATCGATCCTTTTCTATTTGACAAGGGGATGCAGCGAAGCGTTTTCTTTAGCAGTGGCAGTTCGCTGTAAATTGAGGGAACTTCACGCTTCACGTTTTGGTGGAGCTGGGCCGGACGTGCTTCTCATTTTTACACTACGGGAACGAGCAGCTTCGTGAATTCAGCTTCTCGGGCTTCAACCGTTCTGGACAAATTCATCTGTGAAGTTTTGGAAGCGTGGAGCTGGAGGACATCAGAACAGGCCCCTAGTTAAAACATATATTTCTCACTTTTTTTCATCAAGGTGGCAGGAGCAGGCCCGTCAAAGAAAGGTCGAGGCCCAGCCAGTTGGGTCGTTGCACCTCCCGACTATGTTTTCCCATCGCACGAAAAGACGACCAAAATTTCACGTGAATAGTACCACCTCATTAGATTAAAAAAAGCCTAAATAATAAAATCATTTAAGCGGGACAAAACCAAGAATACCACCTTGCTTTATTAGTAGTATAGATATAGATATAGATATAGATATAGATATAGATATAGATAGCCTATGTAAAAATACCGTCCTAAGCAAAAGAATCCCCGTCCCTCCCTCCCGTCCCGTCCCTCGCGTCGCCCCTAGGGCGACTCGGGGGAGTCTAGGGTTTTCCTCCGCCGCCACCCCCACCCCCCTCGCCGCCACCGGAGACGACCGCCGGGAAAGCCCGCGCGGGCGCCGGGGAAGGTGGCGGCGGGGTCTTCGGCGCTCCATCTCTCGCGGAGGCCCTCGGATCCAGGGGCGGCGGCCCCTGCTGGCGTGGCGTGCGGCGTGCCTGGGGGTTCGGCCGTGAGGACGGCGAGCCGCAGGTGGTGGCCGAGCGCGGCGCGGATCTTCTCGTGCTTGATCTGGGGATATTACCCCCTCCCTTCCATGCATCCCTTCCCAGTCCCCGGTTTGGCTTTGGATCTTGCCGGACCCACCTCCGGTGTGTTCTGGTGGAGCAGATCGGTGTCCGAGGGAAACCTTGGCCGCCTTGGCTGGCCGGCAGCGGCGACGCCGCCTTTTGGCGCCACTTTCCTTCTTGGGGGCGTTGCTGAGGACACCATCTCTCCACTCCGACCCATGTCCGGGTGAAAGCCCAAGATCCGATGCGGATCGGGCGTCGGCGGCGCCCCGTGCACCGTAACCTTCCTGGAGGCGGCGCCAAGGACATTGGGATCGGATGGGAGGGTCTGCAGGTGAGGGGTGGGGGTGTGCTGCCTCCCTTTCGGTGGAGCGGTGTTTCGTTCTACATATTCTTGGCGGCGGCTCTTGGCGGCATGGAGCAGCGGAGGCTTGGCGTCAGATGTGTGATGACGGACACGCGCAGGAGGTCGACGTTGTCTGGCGTCGTGGTGGCATCGGCGGCAGCGAGACCGGGCAAGGCCGATGCAGCAGTACAACTCTAAAGATGGATATGTGGCAGGTGGCTGTGGCGGCCTCATACCCGGCAGGCGTCCTGGTTGAGGAGCACGCCGGACTGGTGGGTGCCTATACCCGACAGGCGTCCTGGTTGGGACCTCAGGTCTTAGATGTTAGGTTTGGCTGCAAGGTCTGTTTGGTATTAGGCCCAGACTATCAGCGCCCCTTCATCAGCTAGATAGGAGTAGTGACAGAGGTTGCTCAGATGGTGGTTTTGGTCTTACTGTTGTACGACTTTATAAGGTTTTGTGTTAATAATTAATAAATTGGCCGTATGCATCATCCAGATGCAGAGGCCGGAGGTATTCCTCATTTTCTAAAAAAATGTAAAAATACCGTAGAACGATTTTTCTACGGTTCAGGTTTCAAAAAAACCATAGCCTATGTACGGCTAGTTAAAACATGTGCGGGTATATTTGCTCCCGAGAACGATGAAAATGTTACTGAACTGTCAAAAACAAAGATAAAAGACCAATTACTTAATCAGTACGCGACATTTTTCAAACAGACAAACAGTTTGGTAATTATCCGTCTATAAATCATCTGGCAGTTTGGTGATCATCCTTCTATAAATCATACTAGATGAACATGTCCATTGCATAACTAATAATAATGAAACTCAGAAAACTTCAATCAACTTGATCAGCCGTTCGATCTGCATCCAACGGCCGACATAACCCCTCCACCGGCCTAGACGCCTGTACGGGGTCTCGGTGAGGAACGACGCCGTCATGGGCTACCGTATACAGGAGGGAAGAGGTGGGGTGCAGGATGGGTTACCTGGTGAGGTGTGGGTCATGGCGCGGTGCCGGGGGCAGCTCTGCCAGTTGCTGCTCCACGGCCACCTTCTTCACCACCTCTTCGCCGTGGTCGCTATGACACTGGCTTAGCCAGACGACGAAGTAGACGCTTCCTAGAATGAGCAGCACGATCATTGCAGCCAGCCCAATCACAGCGAAGGCGAGCCCAAGCACCTCCCATGAGTTTGGTGGCCGCGGAGGAGGAGGAGGAGGAAGGGCTTCCCATGTGAGAAGGTCGTGGCCCGCCATTGGTGAGTCGACGTGTGCCGTTGCGATGTACTAAAACTAGAGAGAGAGAGAGAGCTCCTGTTGTGATGTGATGAACTCATGGAGTATAGGTTGTTGACGCCAATGGCGGAGCTATGTCTTTTATCTATGGATGGTAGGCTTATCCGCACTAAAACTTGCTTGAGTAACGTCATTAGTCATTTACTTAACTTTTTCCGTCTACCAGAAGGAGTAGGCAAAAGAATCTATTTCTTTCAAGCTCGGGTTCTTTGGCAAAGGAAAGGGGGTTAGAAAGGTTCATCTAGTTAACTGGCTTGATGTTTGTCAACCTAGAGACCAAGGGGGGTTGGGTGTTACTAATCTGGATATCAAGAATATTAGTCTTTTGTGTAAATGGCTCTGGAGACTTGAGAATGAAGATGGGGATTGGCAGGAGATGATTAGAGCAAAGTATTTGAAGAGGAAAACTTTGTCTCAATGTGAGTCATCTCCTGCCAACTCTCATTTCTGGAATGGTATCATGAGTGTTGAAGATATCTTTTACAATTGTTGTCAGAGAATTGTTGGAGATGGGCGTAAAACTAGATTTTGGGAAGATGCTTGGATCCACAACAAGCCTCTCTGTCAACTTTTTCCTCGCTTGTACAAACTTACTTCACATTACGGTTGCTAAAGCATTTGAACAAGATTTTAACTGCATTAGATTTAGAAGATGTTTATATGGGGAGACATTGGATATGTGGAATGAAGTTCTGGATATGTGCAGTCAGGTTGTTCTGAGTGAGGAACCTGACAAAGTCAAATGGCTTTTGACCAGCTCTGGTCAGTTCTCTGTTAAATCTCTTTATCAATATATTATTGCTAGGAGAGTAGTGTTTCCTTTTAAGTTTCTGTGGAAACTGAAGGTACCTTTGAAAATTAAGGCTTTTATATGGTTAGTTATCAAAGGAAGGATCCTGACCAAGGACAACTTGTGTAAAAAGGCTGGAAAGGCACCAACAAATGTGAATTTTGTGATGCCAATGAATGTATTGATCATTTGTTTTTCACTTGCTCTTTTGCTCGGTTTCTTTGAAATGTAGTTGGGAGTGCTTTGGGAAATCGCCAAACACCCCTGTCATTCTTTGACTTTTGCCAGAATTGGCTTCCTAAGTATATTGGGAAAGATAGAATGGTTATAGCTATTGGTACGACTGCTTTGTTGTGGTCGATCTGGAAAGCAAGAAATAAATCTTGCTATCAAAGTTCTTTACCTAAGGATCCTACTGATATTATCTTCTCCTTATGTTCTGTGTTGGATTCGTGGGGTGTGCTACAGAAAAGAGGGGTGCAAAAAACTTTTAAGGAAGTGACCAAGAGGTTGGCCCAGATAGCGAGGGACGTCTTCAAGCGTGCTTACGGCTGGGGCCCTACTGTACGGAGGCTTTGTTGATCAAGTGTTGATAGATGTAGCATTTGCGATGATCTCTCTTGTTCTTTTGCTATAGCACCTTGTAGATGCAGAGTTTGGTATCTCAGATTGTAGGAGTTTATTTCCCTGATGCAAAAATGTTAGGCAACATATGTAGCGACGGTGCTTTGGAGCGTTCTTTTGTTGTAGCATCCTGTAGGTGCAGTTGAAGTGCCTCAAGATATAGGAGTAGTTTTTCCTTATGCCTATGTTAGGCATCGAAAAAATTAAGTTTGTATGAAACTTGATTTGTATGTTGTGACTCTATTTTCGTAAAAAATGGCGGAGCTATGTTAGGGGGGGGGGGGGGGGGGGGCCCCCCCCCCCAGCCTTGGATCAATTCCTCAAGGAAAAGCTGATGAGTTGTGTCCTTCCCCCCCCCCCCCCCCCCCTCCCCTCAGTGGATGGTAGCATGGCATGAGCCGTCACCTCGACATGCATTTTCCCAGGCCTTTTCTTGTTACGGAAACCACTGGGGCTGGCTGAGATGGGAAGGTTTAAGGATTAATCACAAGGTGAATAGAGACACTTGTTATGCGGTGGGAGAAGGCTAGTAGCTTACTGATGTGATTATACTTCCTTTTGGACCTCACTGCTAAGTGTGACTGATTGTGATTGGAACCTGAAAGACCACTGACTTTCTTCCCAAGATGTCACTGAGTCAACCATCCCGATCCCGATCCCACGTTCTAGTCCTCGTCCATCACTGTCTTGTCCATCAGAGAACGGGGCGTCAACTTGTGGCTGGGCAGCTGGGGTAGCTGCCAGCCGGCCCGTGTTCGAGTCTCGGCTCTGACGTGCAGCGCTCGTGGAGTTTCTTCTATAAAAAGACAAACGAGGGTTAGCCCTAGGGTTAGTCTCAATGTCTCGTCCAACACATAGAACCAAAGGAGGACTTCCCTTAGAACAAAAAAAATTGTACATGAGCCGAACAGCAACAAGGGGCTATGCATGTCGCCGTACTATGACAAGACCAACGCGGGCGCGGCGTCCCTCATGCCGGTGCATGCGCAGGCTCGGGATACGTGGCAGCCCATCATTTTCAGCGACGAGAAACGGAGCGGCTTTTTATTTCAGCAATCACGTCTACGGCAACGTCAATGCCAAACATTTTTCGGGGCAAAAGGTCGCATTATACTTCCAGTGGCAGTGGGGCAACAACATACGTACAACGTTACGAGATATTGCCCAAGGTTCGTGTGTTCTGATAGCGAGTTCTATGATGTATTCTCTTGGTGGAATCTACACTCAGAAACAGGCATATTGCAACCATGGCTCGGTGCAAAATGTGCTTAGGTGCCGATGAGGACATGGTGCATGCCTTGATCATGTGTTCTCACGCCCAAAGCTTCTGGATAGAAGCAAAAGATTGTCTAGGAGTCAAGTTACTGGATCTATATCCAAATACCTGGTGCAAGGATATTCTATGCAACACATAGATTGCAGAGGTGGACCGGGCGAAAATTGTTACCATCATGTGGGCAATATGGTCTTCGAGGAATAATATTACAAATGATAGGGTAGGCCTAAACCCGGTTCAGTCTCTGAGACATATCATAGAGACTTTAGCATGGCTGGAGCTCCCGTTGGAACAAACCAGGATACTTCCTGATTATGGTTGGCGGCCTCCTGAGCATGACCGTGTTAAAATTAATATGGATGCGAGTGTATCAAGCATTGAAAACAAGAGTGGAGCAGGAGGATTGGCAAGAACTCCTACTACATTCATCGCTGCCTGGAGCAAGCTGATATCATTGACCCACTTATTGCATAAGCTTTAGCTATGAGAGATGGGGTGACCTTTGCGAAGCTCCATGGTCTTTAGCGAGTGGTTATGGAAGTTGACTGCTTAGAGGTGATAAATCTCTAGGACTCGCGACATTTCTCGCGCTCTCTTGTA